>NC_045447.1:64467334-64579661 GCF_002776525.5 Piliocolobus tephrosceles | reverse complement strand
TTAGCCAGGATGGTCTCGATCTCCTGACCTCGTGATCCGCCCGTCTCGGCCTCCCAAAGTGCTGGGATTACAGGCTTGAGCCACCGCGCCCAGCCATAGGTTCCTTTTTCTATTCTAACACACACATACTCTTTTGATAGTCAAAATAATAATATTATTTATCTCTCCTTGTTTTATTTCCAAGGAAACCAAAATCGTGGTATTCTGAAAACCAGAGATGCAAATCTCCTTCATTTGGCGTCACACTGGGCCCAATCTGTTTTTCACTGCAAATGTTCTGATGCTAAAACTATACAAACACCCTCCCTCTAGGCCCAGGGACTGCTGTGGAAGAGGTGGGCACATGAGATTGTAACGGCCGGTTTTGAGGGATAGAATTAGGTCAAGGTCAGATCCTCCAAGTCAAGTAGGGGTACAAAGATGCCTAAACATCTGGTAAAATAAGGGACTTTGCCTCCTGAGCTATCATGTGTCACTTTTGCATTACCCCCAACCATAGAGTACTTTCTGCTTCCAATAGACTTAAAAGAAAATATTTACTGACAGGATGAAGACACTTTGTGAGAAAACCTCCTGGGTATAATACTCCCAGTTATGAGTTATGAAGATTGACATTTTTTATGATTTTTTTTCAGAACAATGCTTATGTTTTGTATAGCTAGTTGTCATAAGTCTGTAACCTAAATCCAAGCTTTCAGTAGCTCAACACATGGAAGTTAAATAAAGTCAGTTTTGTAACTTTGCCTTCGGTTTTTGTTTGTTGGCCTTTTACTTAAAATAATAATTTTAAGAGGTAATGAATGACTGTCCATGTCCATTGCTATCTGGCCTAGAATAATTAATTGCCTGTAAGTCTTTTGACTCTTATGTGCCTCAGTCAGAGAGAGTCCTACCAAGGGACAGGATGGACCCAGGGCAGGCAGCCATGCCACCCTTGCAACGCTATGGGACAAAATAAAGATTTGCTGGCCTTTGATGTTTCCTCTGGCTAACCTTGGCCAGAAGGGAGAGAACGTAAACCAAAAATAAAATTCTAAGGCCCCCCCCAACCATCTGAATGGACTTTCTCCTTGGCAAGGGCACATATTCTCAGAATCTCCTGAGGGGTGTGTCATGGGCCATGGTCACTCGTATTTGGCTCAGAATGTATGTCTTTAAATATTTTACAGAGTTTGACTCTTCATCAACAACACTCCAGGCTATTGTAGATGGTCAGGCCCCAAACTCCGTACCATAGACACAGATGCAAATATAACATCCTAGGAAAAAAAATATCCATTGCCAAAAGACGTAAATTTTCCACAGACATAAGCCATATGTTACAGAGCCCATACCAGTCTGTGGCCAGGAATGAAGTCACATTAACATCAATAACCTTGTCTGGCTAGATCATTCAAATACCCACATCCCCCTTCTTCCTTACCAACTAAAACCCAAGTTTATTAAGTGCAGCATTGTGTTAAGCTACAAAAAACTACTTTCTCAGCTTCTTTTCAAAGGACAACTGATGAGATATGCGTGGTGATTCTTGGGGTGGGACTTCAGAGAAAGCTCTTTAAGGAGGGCTGATTAGCTGAGACACACTTTTTTGCATTTTCCCCTTTGCTTTGGGATGAATTAGATGTCCTCACCTACCCCACTCCAAAGGTATGTGTTACAGTCCTAATCCCCAGTATGTCAGAAGGTGACTGTATTTGGAGATAGAACTTTTAATGAGGTAATTAAGTTAAAATGAAGTCATTAGAGTGGGTCCTACTCCAGTATGATTGGGAAATGTATAAGAAGAGGAAATCAGGACACAAACAGGTACTGAGGGAAGACCATGTGAAGGCACACGGAAAAGGCCATCTACAAGTCAAAGAGAGAGGCCTCAGAAGAAACCAACCCTAATGACACCTTGATCTTGAACTTCCAGCCTCCAGAACTGTGAAAAAATAAATTTTCACCCAGTTTGTGTTAGTTTGCTATGGCAGCCCTAAAAATGAATACCCCTCCTCCATCTTCCTGCCTCAAAGTGGACATGATAGAAGGAGCTGCAGCAGTCATCTTGAAACCATGAAAAACCCTGTGCTCCTTGTTAAGGATGTGGAGCAGAAAGTTGGAATAAACTCAGGACATGAATGATACTATGAAGCCACCCTCGCCTGAATTGTTTAGGCCTCTGTAATTTCAGCCAATGATTTGGCTGTCATTAACAGTCGATTGCAATTCATAATGAATACACCTGGTTACTGATTTTGCCTTTTATATTCAAACAGGATCTCTAACTCTCCTTACAAAAATATCATCCCTTTACCCCAATTTTCTGGGACTCCTCAAAAGAGAGCCTCTCACGCAGTAGCCTGCCCCCTCCAGGTTTTTCATCTCTTTCTTTACCTTCCACTTGTACACAACCCCTGGCCATTCTGGCACTTGGGGATCTTCCTTATTGCCACTGCTAATGACACTTTTGAGAGATCTCTAAGCTGACCTCGAAGGTGCTATCACCCAAACCTAAACCTGATGCCAGAGCAGGCTGACCTCTGCCTCCATCAGTGCCACAATCTGCCACCAGATCCTGAAGGCCCAGTTCTTCAGATTCTCAAAGTCTCTCAACAAATCAGCTCCTCCAGCTTCAGGCTCAGCCCAGGCCAGAGATCTGGGCAGGAGCACACACCATACTCACTCTGGTCTGCATCCCTCTCTCTTCTCTGCCCCTCGAAACTCCTCTCTTCTTTAATTACAAGGTAAAGTCATCTTGTATTCACTTTTCCTTTTCTCTAAATATTTGCACCAGCAGAAGCATTCATGGAAATCACTTACACTTAAATAAAAATAATCCAAATAACCTTAAATATCAAATTCCAGACCTCTCCTATAATATTCAGGGGAATGCCCAATTGTAAAAAGGGCTAGAATTGCCAATTACTATAGTAACTCTAGTGGAAGGGGTATATCTGTGAAAAGAAAACAAGATCTCAGGATCCCAAACTCACTATGCCAAAGGAAAAAAGTTAAGTTTGAGAACTGAGTCATGCAAAAATTGCCTTCCTTTCCTTCCCAAACAGATAGCTGTAATTTCACATACTTATTTTGTCTTATGTAAACTGTAGATTTACTGAGCCAAGAGGAACGCAAAACTGACTCCTCCCCTTTCTCTTCACATGTAAAATGTAGATTCACGAGTGCTAATCAGAGTTTCAGAAGAATACAACAACTTGCCTCATTGCCTACCCTCCTTTTTTTTTCACTTTCTTCATTCTCCTGTTTGCTCTTTCCTCTTTAAATACTGAAGTTTCCAAAACTCTCTTTGAAAAAAGCACAGGACACAGATACTACTATGACTTGTGCTTCTTGCCCCCCAGCCCCGGGCACATCCTCAACCTTGGCAAAATAAACCTCTAAATTGATCGAGATCTGCCTAGGTCACTTTTCAGTTTACATGTCTATGAGAGCCTGAAAGTGTTTTTGAGCAATCTGAAAGTTCACACTGTCTTCTATTACTAAGAACTGATTATATCAGAGCAAGGGTAGAAAGGATTAAAAGGTTTCTCAGTTGGTTCACCTTCTTTCCCTTGAATTTTGGGCAGTCACTTCATTGATCCTGTTATTTTCCAGCTGGATTCTTTCCATCTGAAGAAATCTCTTTTCTTGGCTGGAGAGACACACACACTAGAAGGTTCACAGTAGCTCTCTCATGGAGGAGGAATTTGGAATTGTTATTTCTTCTTTATATGTTCCTGTAATTTCCAAAGTTTTTATAATGAGACACATGGGTGCTGAAAATAGAAAAACGCTGTTTTTAAAAAGAAGAAAATCTGTTTTCATTTTACATGTATCTTTATTAAAACCCAATTCAAATAATTGGACATTTCTATTTTTTCCTTCCTATATGAAAAAATTAATGTCTAAGCAGCTTGCATTTATTAATACCACTAACATGATGATTATTCTCTACCCTCCTTAATACTGAAGAATTTCCCTCCACACTTTGCATCCTAGTTAAATCAGATTTTTAAAGAAAGTATGAACATAACTTCAATAATCTAAATCATAAAATTAAAAATAAAAATTCTGGCTCATGCCTGTAATCCCAGAACTTTAGGAGGACGAGGTGGGTGGATCACGAGGTCAGGAGATCAAGACCATCCTGGCGAACATGGTGAAACCCTGTCTCTACTAAAAATACAAAAATTATCTGGGCATAGTGGTGTGTGCCTGTAGTCCCAGCTACTCAGAAGGCTGAGGCAGGAGAATTGCTTGAACCCGTGTTATTTGTAAAGTTTCAGTGCCGCAAAAGAAATAGCACTCGAATATAAAATTTTCCTTTTAATTCTCAGCAAGGCAAAGTACTTCTATAGAAGGGTGAGCCCTTACAGATGGAGCACTGGTGAGTGCACAGCTGGACAAGGGAGGGGAAGGGGTTCTTATCCCTGATGCACGTGGGCCCTCCTGCTGTCTTGTTCCCCTATTGGCTAGGGTTAGACCACACATCCTAAACTAATTTCTATTGGCTAATTTAAAGAGAGTGACAGGGTGAGTGGTTCAGCGGGAAAAATGGTTATGACAGAGTAGGTAATTGGAATGAGTCAGGGTGGAGCAGGTAATCGGAATGAGGGTGGAGCAGGTGATTGAAATGAGTCAGGCTGGAGCAGGTAATCAAAAAAGGTTGCTTTGTAAGGACGTTAAGTTCAAAAGTAGAAGGTAAAGAATTGAACATACTGACATACTGATTATTTGAAAAGAAATTTAGAACTCATATCTAACACCCAGGAGGCGGAGGTTGCAGTGAGCCAAAATCGTGCCACTGCACTCCAGCCTGGGTGACAGAGTGAGACTCCTGTCACCTGCATCTGTGTGAAAAGACCACCAAACAGGCTTTGTGTGAGCAATAAAGCTTTGTAATCACCTGGGTGCAGGCGGGCTGAGTCCGAAAAGAGAGTCAGCAAAGGTTGGTGGGATTATCATTAGTTCTTATATGTTTGGGATAGGCGGTGGAGTTAGGAGCAGTTTTTTGTGGGCAGGGGGTGGATCTCACAAAGTACATTCTCAAGGGCGGGGAGAATATTACAAAGTACCTTCTTAAGTGCGGGGGAATATCACAAAGTACATTCTTGCGAGGGTGGGGAGGGTGTATTGTCATAAGGTGAATTGATCAGTTAGAGTGGGGCAGGAACATATCACAATGGTGGAATGTCATCTTTTGTGGTACTTCAGTTGCTTCAGGCCATCTGGATGTATAGTGCAAGTCACAAGAGATATGATGGCTTAGCTTGGACTGAGGCCTGACAACTCCGTCTCAAAATAAATAAATAAACATATGACAACATGAAATAGAATGGGCTTTTTTTTTTTTTTTTTTCTTTTTTTTGAGACGGAGTCTCACTCTGTCGCCCAGGCTGGAGCGCAGTGGCGTGATCTCTGCTCACTGCAAGCTCCGCCTCCCGGGTTCACGCCATTCTCCTGTCTCAGCCTCCCGAGTAGCTGGGACTACAGGCGCCCACCACCTCGCCCAGCTTATGTTTTGCATTTTTAGTAGAGACAGGGTTTCACCATGTTAGCCAGGATGGTCTCAATTTCCTGACCTCATGATCCACCTGCCTCAGCATCTCAAAGTGCTGGGATTACAGGCGTGAGTCACTGCACCCGGTCACCAGCATGGGCTTATTGTACGACTGCTCAGGCAGTCAAATTTTATTACAATAGAGTTTTCGAAATCAAAAGAGAGGAAATAAATGTGCTGAAAGCCAGTTGTCTATACTGCACAGTATTCTTAACAGCTGGTGGGTATGAAATAACACGAGTTTATTTGGAATCATTTTAGAAATATTGTCTAATCTCTCTTGCCCTCAGTTTTCTCCTCTGTAAAGTGGGATAGTAACACCAGTAGAGGTGTTATCAGAATTAAAGGAGATGTTCATTCATTTATTCAGCTAGTAGTGACTTAATTTTGATGTGAATAGTTGAGGAATTGATTAACCAGTTTAAAGATTTCCCTACCCTTTTCTCTCCCTCCTCTTGTCTGGCTTTTGATAACTTCAATCCCTTTCATTTCCCTGCCTCAGTGTGCAGATAGGGATGTAAAAGGAAAATCAGTCCATTTTGTTTTCTATTTCAGCAATTTCTGGTTAGAGAGTGCTGTTGAACAAATAAGGGCTTTAATTGACCAGTCCTCAGTTTCATTACCCATGCTCTCTTGGTCTTTCAACCCTGGGATTCTTTTTTTTTTTTTTTTTTTTGACAGAGTCTCACTCTGTCACCCAGTCTGGAGCACAATGGTGCGATCTTGGCTCACTGCAACCTCCGCCCCCCAGGTTCAAGCGATTCTCCTGCCTCAGCCTCCAAAGTAGCTGGGATTACAGGCATGAGCCACCACGCCTGGCTAATTTTTTGTATTTTTAGTAGAGACAGGGTTTCACCATGTTGGCTAGGCTGGTCTCAAACTCCTGACCTCAGGTGATCTGCCTGCCACAGCCTCCCAAAGTGTTGGGATTACAGGCATGAGCCACCATGCCCCACCAACCCTGGGATCCTTTTTACCCAGAACACTGAATGAGAATATTTGTTGGTTTAAAAAAAAAAAAAAATCAATGTCTCGCTAAAGAGGCAGTAGCTCCACTGACTAGAGCCCAGAGCTGGAGGTGATCTCACTATCCCATCTGCCTGCTCCAGGAGCTGAATTAAAAGCCTCAGAGCTATCTTTGGCTCTTCAGGTCAGAGTTCACCTCAGCCTCCAGCCCAAGCCTAAACCTGTTAATAAAGATTGATCCCCTATAATGTACCTATATCCCATCTATTCTTCCACTTAATATCTAACCCATTTGCCCTTTTCATATGAAATTGCCATTTCTGTCAACCAAAAAAATGGTTGAATATCTGTAATTTCACACGGTCCGTATCTGTCATTATTGGTATGCCCATTTTACAGATGAGGAAACTGAGGCTCCTAAAAAAGCCCCCAATCTTTTCGCTATTACCTCCTGAGCCACTTGAAGGAAAGAGTCCAGCCTGGGAAACACCATTTATAAAGGGAGGCCCCGTTCTCACCATGTTAACCCCTTAACCACTGGCCCTCAGTCCTGCTCCTTCTTGTTCCTTCCAGCACCTTGTTGGCTTTCTGGCTTAGTCAAAACTTGGAGATGAACATTCTGAACTAACCATTTTTAATCTGTATAAAGATCCACTTCAGGGGTGGGTCGTGGTGGCTCACATAATCATAGCATCTTGGGAGGCCAAGGCAGTAGAATTGCTTGAGGCTAAGAGTTTGAAAAAATTAGCTGGCCATGGTGGTACGTACCTAGATTCCTAGCTACTTGGGAGGGTCAGGTGGGAGGACTGCTTGAGCCCAGGCTGCAGTGAGCTATGATCCTACCACTGCCTGGGTGACAGACCAAGACCTTGTATCTAAAAAAAAAAAAAAAAAAAAAAAGAACCACTTCAAAGCCTTCTTATTTTCCTCTTAAAATGTTTTCATTGGTACCACAACAATTAACAGTAAAATAATTTTGATCAAAGTTTTTTTTTTAATTTTTATTTATTATTATTTTTTTTGAGGTGGAGTCTCGCTCTGTCCCCCAGGCTGGAGTGCAGTGGCCAGATCTCAGCTCACTGCAAGCTCCGCCTCCCGGGTTCACGCCATTCTCCTGCCTCAGCCTCCCGTGTAGTTGGGACTACAGGCGCCCGCCACCGTGCCCGGCTAATTTTTGTATTTTTTAGTAGAGACGGGGTTTCACCGTGTTAGCCAGGATGGTCTCGATCTCCTGACCTCATGATCCGCCCGTCTCGGCCTCCCAAAGTGCTGGGATTACAGGCTTGAGCCACCGCACCCGGCCTGCAACAAACATTTATTAGGCACTATGATGATCAATTTATGTGTCTTCGTGGCTAGTCTATGGTACCCAGTTGTTTGGTCAAAGGCTTGTCTACATGCTGCCGTCAAGGTATTTGTGACCAAGGTATAACATTTATTATCAGTTGACTTTCAGTTAAGCAGATGACTTCAATAAAGATTCATCTGATCAGTTGAAGGCTTCAAGGGCAAAGACTGAGGTTCTCTGAAGAAGCAATTCTGCCTCAACAAAGAAATCCTACCTGACCTTCCAGGCTGCTGGCCTCCCTGAAATTTTTCAACTCAAGGCTGCAATATCAGCTCATACCAGAATTTCTAGCCTGCAAGTTTCAGACTTGCCCACCCCCATAATGATATGAACCAATTCCTTGAAATTAATCCTTATAGTTCTGTTTCTCTGGAGAACCATAAATAATATAAGTACCCACTGTGTGGTAGGCACCATGCTCATCAGTGAGGACCCAGACTGGCCAGGTGCGGTGTATCACATCTGTAATTTCGGTACTTAGGGAGGCTGAGGTGGGAGGATCGCCTGAGCCCAGGAGTTCAAGACCAGCCTGGGAAACATAGTGGGACCCCTGTCTCTACAAAAAATTAATTAAAAAAAAAATCAGCCAGGCGTGGTGATGCATATCTGTGGTTTCAGCTACTCAGGAGGAGGCTGAGGCAGGAGGATCCCTTAAGCCAAGGATCCATCCCTTAAGCCAAGCAAGGAGACCAAGGCTGTAATGAGCTATGATCACACCATGGCACTCCAGCCTTGGTTACAGAGTGAGACCCTGTCTCAAAAATATATATATGAAAGTAAATAAATATGGACCCACCTATTCATGAGGTGACCCCTTCAATGCAGAAGACCCCTTCAATGCAGAAGAAACAGCATAAGAGAGAAATCAGGATACCTCAAGGTAAGGGCTATGAGACTGAGAACAAAGTGCTGAGGAAATAAGCAAGGAGGTGACTAACTCTGCCTAGGGGACTGGAGAAGTTATACCTAAAGAGGTGATATTTGATTTGGGACTCAGGGTGAGTAGGCATTCCCAGGGTTGATTAGGGGTAGAAGGCATTATAGGAACCAGGCCAGGAGCTTTTGTGATTCAAGAACATGTCCTAAGACCTATATATTGCAGAAGTACATGATGAAATGCTGTAAGACCAGGATGAAAAAGATCAGGACCAAGTTGTGAAGATTATATTGAAACTGAGATGCCAACGGCTGAAAACTTCTTAGCTAATGTTGGTAGGGAAGTCTAGAATTAAGTGCTAGCTGGGACGTAGAAAGAAAAGGCAGAATAAACATCATTTCAGCATGGGAGAAAACTCTTCATTTTGTAGATAAAAGAAAGAGAGCATGTCAAGAGAATGTAGCTCTTCATTCAAAAAACACTTAGTGAGTGTCCTGAGCCATGAAATGTTTTAGAAACTGGAAATATAACTATGTATAAGATATAGTCCTTAGGTTCAAGGAGCATGTCATCTAGGGCCCAGGTAGAAAGTTAGTACATGCTCCCCACCCATCTCAACCTGGAAAAACAGATTACATTCACAGCGTCATCCATCTCCTTGTAAAGTTTCCTGGTTATTTTTAGGAACCTCGGTAGTATCTACTATTCTCTCCATGTTTGGGTCTTGTTCCCATCAAAGCTGTCTGCTATTGAGGTCTCTGCTACCAGGGAAATCTGCCTGTGGCCAACCCCACCGCTCCCACCCACCTCCACAGGGCGCCTGCCTTCAATCCAGTGTCCCAGGTGATGGTTTCACAGACGTATACTGTATTTAAAAAATCATCAAACTGTTGTATTAGTTCTCAGTGGTAGCTGTGAAATATTGTAGCATTTTAAGAATTAAAACGATGAGGCCGGGCGTGGTGGCTCAAGCCTGTAATCCCAGCAATTTGGGAGCCCGAGGTGGGTGGATCACCTGAGGTCAGAAGTTCGAGACCAGCCTGGCCAGTATGATGAAACCCCGTCTCTACCAAAAATACAAAAACTTAGCTGGGTGTGGTGGCAGGCACCTGTAATCCCAGCTACTCAGGAGGCTGAGGCAGAAGAATTGCTTGAACTCGGGAGGTTCAGCAACGAACCTCCTTGTGGTGAGCCAAGATCATACCATTGCACTCCAGCCTGGGCAACAAGGTGGCGGGCACCTGTAACCCCAGCTACTTGGGAGGCTGAGGCAGGAGAATCGCTTGAACCCGGGAGGCAGAGGTTACAGTGAGCCGAGATCATGCCACTGCACTCCAGCCTGGGTGACACAGCAAGACTCCATCTCCAAAAAATAATAATAATAAAAAAGAGAATAATTAAGGAAGAGAGGAGGTGGGGAGACAGTCCAACCCAGAGTAGTTAAAGTGACTTATTCAGGCCACAAAACTGCCTTTCAGTACCAATTTCCCTCTGGGAACAGAGAAAATAATACCTCTTGACATAATGTTTTTCTTTTCATCACCCTACCTTTTCCTTGAAGCTGGTATCAGTATATTTAGCTTGGACACTGGAAACAGCTAAGCTTGGCTCTGAGTGCTGAGATTTCCGCTGGGAATTGCTTTGCTTCAAGCTAGCCAAAGAAACCAAATCCCATGTGTTCTTCTTAATTGCTGGTTCATAATTTTAGCTTATTGGTTGTTTTATTTGGAGCCCTTTAATGAAGGGCTGGTAGGGTTGGGCGTGATGGCTGCCACCTGTAATCCCAGCACTTTGGGAAGCCAAGGTGGGAGGATCGCTTGAGGCCAGGAGTTTGAGACCAGTGTGGACAACATAGCGAGATCCTATCCCTGCAAATACAAAATAATTAGTCAGGCACATTGGTGTGCACCTGTAGTCCCAGCCACTTGGGAGGCTGAGGCAAAAGTTCCACGGTGCAGTGAGCTGCGATTGTGTCACTGCACTCCAGCCTAGGCAACAGAGCAAGACTCTGTCTCTTTAAAAAAAGAAAGAACATCCTGGCTAACACGGTGAAACCCCGTCTCTACTAAAACATACAAAAAACTAGCTGGGCGAGGTGGCGGGCGCCTGTAGTCCCAGCTACTCGGGAGGCTGAGGCAGGAGAATGGCATAAACTCGGGAGGCGGAGCTTGCAGTGAGCTGAGATCCGGCCACTGCACTCCAGCCTGGGCGACAGAGCGAGACTCCGTCTCAAAAAAAAAAAAAAGAAAAAGAAAGAAAGAAAGAAAAAAAAGAGACATAATTTAAATACTCCCCAAGTGTATGAGCAACATATGGTATAACTATTTTGTTCTGGAAAATTCTGAAATGGTAGCTCTTACTGAGAGACTGGTTTTCATTACAAGCTGTCTTCTTTTTGGATAAGATCTTTAGCGAAGCTAAATCTGGGTCTGTGTGCTCCACCCTTGAGGAACCCTTCAGAGCCAACCCAGGACTGAACATAGCCTATGTTTCCACTTGGAAGTATGTATAGCCTATGTTTCCACTTGGAAGTATGTTCTCCTGGGGCTATTCCAGGGGTGGGGGGATGATACCAGGCAACCTTCTTCTGATACCTTAATTTAACCAAGACATGCTCTGCAAGAGCAAGGCAGTCACCTTGACTGCCAGGTGTTCATAAATAACCCTCTATTGAAAATTCAGGGAGCACAAGCCTATTGTGTAGCCACACCTGTTGCTCAGTTCCCAGGTGCCTTGCTGCAGGCCTCTTTCTAGTAAGTATTATAGCGTTTTACTCCAAGCATTTTTAAACATAAATGGAAGCTTTCTATAATCATTTATCTTTCTTCCTTTCCCTCCCTCTCGTCCTTTCTTACGTCCTGCCTTTCTTTCTTTCCTTTGTAAAAGCTATAAGGTGCTTTATTTAACAAGCAAATGAAAAGGTACTCCTTGTAAGGGCAATATATTTTTCCTAGAAATTGATTTTACTGATATATAATTTACATTTTATTTATTTATTTATTTATTTTTGAGACAGAGTCTCGCACTGTTGCCTGGGCTGGAGTGCAGTGGCGCGATCTCGGCTCACTGAAACCTTTGCCTCCCAGGTTCACACAATTCTCCTGCCTCAGCTTCCCGAGTAGCTGGGATTACAGGCACACACCCCCATACCCGGCTAGTTTTTTGTATTTTTTTTTTTTTTAGTAGAGATGGGGTTTCACTATGCTGACCTCGTGATCCGCCCACCTCAGCTTCCCAAAGTGCTGGGATTACAGGCATGAGCCGCCAGGCCCCGCCTACGTTTTTGTTTTTTTTTTTTTCAAGAGAGACAGGGTCTCAGTCTGTGGCACCCAGGCTGGAGTGCACTGGTGTGATCATAGCTCACGGCATCCTCAAACTCCTGGCCTCAAGCGATCCTCCTGCCACTGCCTCCCGTGTAGCGAGACTACAGGCACGAGCCACCACACCCAACCAACTTTTAGATTTTTTTGGAGAGACAGGGTCTGGCTCTATTGCCTGGTCTCGTCCTGAACTCTTAGCCTCAAGTGATCCTCCCACCTCGGCCTCCCAAAATACTAGGATTACAGGCGTGAGCCACTGCTCCCACCCAGTTTGATAAGTTTTGACAAATATATACTGTCTCATAATCATGACCAAAATCAAGGTATAGTACATTCCATCACACCAAAAATTTTTCTCATGCAAGTTTGCAGTCATTCCTCTCTCCCAACCCTCAGGCCCAGGCAACCACTGATCTATCACACTGGTTTTGCGTTTTATAGAATTTCATGTGAATAAAACTCTTGTTTTGCTTAGCAAGCTTTAATTAATATTAAATTAATATTATATTAATCAATATTTTTGCATGTATCAGTAGTGCTTTCCATCTTATTAATGACTAGTATTTTATGGACTGGAATTATCACAATTTTTTGTGATTTTTAAAAATATCACAATATGGCAGGGCACAGTGGCTCACGCCTGTAATCCCAGCACTTTGGGAGAGGCCGAGGCTGGCAGATCATGAGGTCAGGAGATCAAGACCATCCTGGCTAACACGGTGAAACCCCGTCTCTACTAAAAATAAAAATAAAAATAAAAATTAGCCAGGTGTGGCAGCGTACGCCTGTAGTCCCAGCTGCCGGGGAGGCTGAGGCAGGAGAATGATGTGAAACCGGGAGGCGGAGCTTGCAGTGAGCCAACATAGCACCACTGCACTCCAGCCTGGGTGACAGAGCAAGACTGTCTAAAAAAACAAACAAACAAACAAACAAACAAACAAAAAAATCTCTCTCTCTCTCTCTCACACAATATGGCCTGGGTACAGTCCCTCATGCCTGTAATCCTAGCACTTTGAGAGGACAAGGCATGTAGCTTGCTTAAGCCCATGAGTTTGAGACTAGCCTGGGCAACATAGCAAGACCCCCATCTCTACAAAAAACTTTTTAAAAACATTAACTGGGGCCAGGAGCGGTGGCTCACACCTGTAATCCCCAGCACTTTGGGAGGCCCAGACAGGCGGATCATCTTGAGGCCAGGAGTTCAAGATCAGCCTGGCCAACATGGCAAAACCTACTAAAACTACAAAATTAGCTGCGCATGTTAGCGCGTACCTGTAATCCCAGCTACACTGAAGGCTGAGGCTCGAGAATTGCTTGAACGTGGGAGGCAGAGGTTGCAATGAGCAGAGATCACACTGCTGCACTCCAGTCTGGGCGACAGAATGAGACTGTTTCTAAAATTAAAATGTATATATATATATTAGTTGGGGGTAGTGGCGCATGCTTGTAGTCCCAGTTCCTTACAAGGCTGAGGTGAGAAGATCGCTTAAGCCCAGAAGTTTGAGGCTGCAGTGAGCTATGGTAGGCACTACTGCACTCCAGCCTGGGTGACACAGCAAGACACTGTCTCAAAAAAAAAATCACAATGTGTTTAGCCATTCAGCAGTTGGTGAACACCTGGATTTTTTCTAGTTTTTGGATGTTGTCAATAAAACTGATATGAACATCTTAGTACAGGGTTTTGAATGGATAAATGTTTTCATATCTTTAGGGTAAATAATTTTGCAGTGAGATTGCTGGCGCATATATTAAACGTATTTCACCTTTAAAACAAAAACCCAACTATTAGTCAGAGTAGTAGTTGCTTCATATGCTTGCCAAAAATTAGTATCACCACTCATTTAATTTTATCATTCTAGTGCTTTGTAATGCTACCTTATTGTGGTTTTATTTGCATTTCCCCAATGAATAATGATGCTGAGTATCTTTTCATATGCTTATTTTTCAGTTTTAAAATATTCTTTGGGGCCGTTGAGGTGGCTCACACCTGTAATCCCAACACTTTGGGAGGCTAGGGGAGGGTTGGGGGGGCGTGGATCATGAGGTCAGGAGTTTGAGACCAACCTGGCCAACATGGTGAAACCCCGTCTCTACTAAGAATACAAAAATTAGCTGGGTGGGCGTGGTGGTGCACACCTGTAATCCTACCTCCTCAGGAGGCTGAGGCAGGAGAACTGCTTGAACTCAAGAGGCAGAGGTTGCAGTGAGCCAAGATTGTGCCACTGCACTCCAGCCTGGATGACAGAGCGAGACTCCATCTCACAAATAAAATAAAATAAAATAAAATAAAATAAAATAAAATAAAGTAAAATATTCTTTGATGAAAAGTCTATACTGTTTTGCCCATTCTTAACTATATTACTTAATTATTGAATTATAAAAGATTTTTATATATTCTAGATACAAATCCTTCGTAAAATATAAATTTTTAAATATTTTCTCTGTGTGGTTTGTCATTAGAGTTCTCAGAGTATCTTTGGAAGAGCAAAAGTTTTCAATTTTGATTAAGTTCAGCTTATGGATTGTTTTTATGGCTAATGTTTTTGTGTCCTAAGAAAACTGCCTAACCCAACATCACAAAGATTTTCTCCTTGACTTTCATCTGGAAGTTTTATAGTTTTATCTCTGATTTTTACATCTATGACACATTTCAAGTTAATTGTTGTAAATGGTGTGAGGTAAAGGTCATGTTTCTTACATGTATGTATATATTCTCATGTTGATCCAGCATGCTTTAAGATTATACTGCATTGAACCTTGAAAATCAATTGACCATATATAGGTGAGTCTAGTTCTGACCATGATATTCTGTTCAATTACTATCATTATATGATTATACTGTCTTAATATTGTAGCTATCTCATAAGCCTTAAAATCATGAAGTATAAATCCTCTGATTTTGTCCCTTTTCAATATGATTTTAGCTATTCTAGGTCCTTTGCATTTCTACATACATTTGAGAATCAGCTAGTCATTGTCTACATACAAACTGCTGGGAATTTAATTAGAATTGCAATCAATCTATAAATAATTTGACGAGTGGGAGCGTTATTAACATCTTAAGAATACGGAGTCTGCCAATCTCTGAATATGTATACATCTCCTAAGTAAGTCTTTAATTTCTCTCAGCAATGTCGTATAGGTTTCATTATATAGCTCTTACACTTATTTCATTAAATGCAAACCTAAGGGTTCATGTTTTTGGTGATATTTTGATTTTTTATTTTAACTTCCAATTGTTTTTTGCTATAATATAGAAATACTGTCTATTATTTATCTTTTGTCCTGCAGCCTTGCTAATTTACTTATTATTTTTACTCATTTTAAAATAGATTCCTTAGGAATTACTATGCAGGCAATCACGTTGTTTGTGACATTTTCTCTTCTGTTTTAATCTGTAAACTTTTATTTCTTTTTCTTGCTGTATTAAACAGGTGAGGACCTCCAACATAATGCTGCCTAAAAACAGTAGAAGTGAAGATCCTTATCTTGTTCGCAGTCTTGGGGGAAAGCATTCAGTCTGTCATCATTAAATATAAAATTAGCTGTAACTTTTTGTGGATGTTCTTTATCAGTTTAAGAAAATTCTCTACTGAGTACGATGGCTCACACGTGGAATCCCAGGACTTTAGGAAGTCCAAACAGGCGGATGGCTTGAGTCCAGGAGTTCGAGACTAGCCTGAGCAACATGGCAAGACCATGTCTGTACAAAAAAAAAAATACAAAAAATTAGCCGGGCTTAGTGGCAGAAACCTGTAGTCCCAGCTACTCAGGAGGCTGAGGTGGGAGAATGGCTTGAGCCCAGGAAGCAGAAGTTGCAGTGAGCGGAGATCACTCCACTGCACTCCAGCCTGGGTGACAGAGTGAGACCCTGCCTTAAGAATAAATAAAAAAAAAGAAAATTCTCTTTTTTTCATAGTTTGCTGAAAATTTTCAAAAATGGATGTTGGATTTTGTGAAATTATTTTTCTGTGTCTATGGAGATATAATTTCTTTCCCTTTATTCTGTTAATGTCATGAATTATACTGATTGATTTTTGTTTTGTTTTGTTTGAGACAAGCCCTTACTCTGTTACCCAAGCCGGAGTGCGGTGGTACAATAATGGCTCACTGCAGCCTCAACCTCCCAGGTTCAAGTGATCCTCCCATCTCAGCCTCCCAAGTGGCTGAGACTACAGATACGACTGTGCTCAGCTTGATATTTTGTAAAATTACAAATTAAATTTATTTAGCAGTTATGGACTTATACATATTTTCTATTAATTTTTGTATCAGTTTTGGTTAAATAGGTTTTTCTAAGAATTTGTATATTTTCTCTAAGTTGTCAAATTTATTAGCATAAAGTTCATCATAATATTGCCTTATTACCTTTCTTTCTATAGGATTTCTTGTGATGTCCTCTTTTTGACTCTTGATAATTTTAATTTGTCTCTTCTCTGTTTTCTCTTTATCATTTTTCCTCAATTTTATTGATCTTTTCAATGAATTAACTTTTGGCTTTAACAGTTTGATCTCTCTTTTCTGTGATTTATCTTTCTTATTTCCATTCCTATTGGTTCTTCTACTTACTTTTTGTTTATTTTTCTTCTAGCTTCTTAAGGTGGAAACTCAGAGCATTAATTCAAAGCCTTATTTATTTTCTAATATAATCAATCATTTTAGACTATAAATTTCCCCCAAGTGCTGCATTAGCTACATCCCACAAATTTTGATATGTTGTGTTTTCATTATCATTCAGTTTTAAATACTTTAAAACTTCTCTTGGAATTTCTTTTCTGACCTGTAGGTTGCTTAAAAGTATGTCATTTGCCAGGCACGCTGGCTCACGCTTGTAATCCCAGCACTTTAGGAGGCCAAGGCGGGCGGATCATGAGGTCAGGAGGTCCAGATTATCTTGGCCAACATGGTGAAACCCTGTCTCTACTGAAAATACAAAAATTAGCCAGGCATGGCGGCACAGGCCTGTAGTCCCAGCTACTCAGGAGACTGAGGCAGGAGAATCGCTTGAACCTAGGAGGCGGAGGTTGCAGTGAGCCGAGATCACGCCACTGCACTCCAACCTGGATGACAGAATGAGACTCTGTCTCAAAAAAAAGAAGTATGTCATTTAATATCCAAAATATTTGGGCTTTTTTTGTTTTTTTGTTTACTAGAGACAGGGTCTCACTCTGTTACCCAGGCTGGAGTAGCACCATCATGGCTTACTATAACCTTGAACTCCTGAGCTCAAGTGATCCTTCCACCCCAGCCTTCCAAGTAGCTAGGACTACAAGCACACGCCACCATGCCTGGGTAATTTTTAAATGTTTTTGTAGGGACAAGGTCTCACAATGTTGCCCAGGCTGGTCTCAAACTCCTTAGCTAGAGCTATCCTCCTGCCTCAGCACTGAGATTCCAGGCATGAGCCACCATGTCCAGCTTGGGCTTTATTATTTGTAAAGATGTCTATGGCAACTCATTTCTAGTTTTATTTTTCAGTGATCAGAGAACATACTCTGCATTACTTCCATCTTTTGAAATTTGAGACACATTTTATGGCCCAGCATATAGTTTATCTTGCTGAACATTCCGAGTGACTTGAAAAGAATGTACACTCTGCAGTTCTTGGGTTAGTGTTCTCTAAATGTCAATTATGCCAAGTTGACCTAATAATATTGCTCAAATGTTCCATATCCAAGATAATTTGTCTTTTTGTTCTACCAACTGTTGAAAGAATGGTTAAAATCTCCAGCTATAATTTGAACTTATCTACTTTTCCTTTCAGTTCTTCAACTTTTTGCTTTTGCTAGGCCTTGCAGATCCTTGCCTTATATACACCCACTTCAGCCTCAGCCAAGAAGTCCACAGGAGCTACCCCACAAACATTTCTGGCCCCTTTCTTCTCCATTCTCCTTCAAGTGCAGAGCCCCCTCAATGGTTCATTGTACCACAAATTCCAACCCTCTCAGCAGCTTCAGAAACCCATTATTGTCTGCTTGGGCTCTGTACTCTGCAGTCCAGAGAGCACCGGCAGATAAACTTGGAGCTCACCTCGCTAGTTTCCCATTCTTTGAAGGATTATAACCCATAATATCTGTCATCCCAAGCCTGAAAATAGTTGTTCTATATATTTTGTTTAGATATTTTAAAACTTTATTTTATCTTTTATAAATAGAGACGAGATCTCTCTACATTGCCCAGGCTGGCCTCAAATTCCTGGCCTCAAGCAATCCTCCTGCCTCAGTCAAAGTGCTGGGATTACAGGCATAAGACACCGAACTCGGCTAGGACTTTGACATACAAAATATTTCAATAACAAAAACAAAACCAACCCAGAAGGAAGAATACAAAGAAGAGTAGAAAGCATAACTGGCTACTAGTTTCAGGTTTTTGTAGTTCCAGTGACTAAATCCTGTCCATCATGGTTTTAGGTGATGGATCCCCACCAAGTTACTTAAGGGTGCGTGTCCACTCCTTGAGCCCTGAAGGCTGGGCAGTGAGCCAAGGCTGTGATGACCAGCTGAAAAGAAAGTGTCCCTAAGAAACTAAACACCCCACAGCATGTCTGGGAACATACCAAGAAAAACAGTCTCATTGCACGCAGTAGGCAAAGAGCCAAAAAAAAAAAAAAAATAGCTTAAAAGCAGTTTAGAGATGGGTGGCAGAGCAGTTCTCTGGAGATGTCCTGCTGCTGCCCAGGAATGCCCTGTCCGTAAGTCCTAATTAACTAATCTACTCATCAAACTAGACTTCTCCAGTCATTCTTTGGTCTCCTGACTCCGTCCCAATTTGGAAGGATGTTCTTCTGTACAGTCCTGGGTCTTTCCCATAACACATGGGCAGCCATAGAGAGCAATGACTGGGTAAGAAATGGAGTTTGGAGTCAGGCAAATGTGAATTCAAGTCTTACTCTCAGCATTTGCTCCTTGGATAACTTGGTACAAATAATGTGTATTTTCCCCAAGAAATATTATTATTTCTTGAAAACAGAAATAGTAATAGGATCTAATTCCTAGAATAGTTTAGAAGATTAAATGTGTCAGATATATTGCCTGAAACCCAGAAGCACTTGATAAATGACAGTTTCTGCTTTCAATGAATTAGTTTTCATGGAACTTAGTCCTTTTCCTTATTTTGCACCCCTACTACCCACCCTACACAAACAAACAAAATGCCCAAGTTACATAAGGGCGTTAGTGTATGTAGCAGACAAAGTTGAGGAAATGGGCAGGATTTAAATCACAGAAACCTAACACCTTAAAATTGAATATTAGACACATCTACTCCTAAAAAGGTCTTACCATTAATTCCAGGAATCTTGAGCTCCAGCCCACCGCTCTGTTGCTGAGCTCTCTCTACCCATTTCCATGCGATCCCTCTACCTTCACATTTCTGTTAATTTCTTATGCACAAAAGTTTGCCTCACATTCTATCCATAAAGGTATTTTCAAATTCAAAAATCTTTTTTTCCCAGAAGGATATTTTTCCTCAGTTGTTGATAGAACTTTCTTTCTTACTCATTTACATTTAGTTTACATTTTGGAATTCTGAATAAGTACATCATTTGAAAAAAAAAAAAGAAGGTTTTCATTTCCAAAAATTGGGAGGAGGATAGTACAAAAACTTTTACAGACCAGAGAAGTAGAGAAGACAATATACCAAATTCTACTTTAGAAACCACAGGGGCTGGGCGCGGTGGCTCACGCCTGTAATCCCAGCACTTTGGGATTACAGATCACGAGGTCAGGAGTTCGACCATCCTGGCTAACACGGTGAAAACCCTGTCTCTACTAAAAATACAAAAAAATTAGCCAGGCATGGTGGCAGGCCCCTGTAGTCCCAGCTACTTGGGAGGCTGAGGCAGGAGAATGGCGTCAACCCAGGAGGCGGAGCTTGAAGTGAGCCCAGCTTTAGCCACTGCACTCCAGCCTGGGCGACAGTGAGAGACTCTGTGTCAAAAAAAAAAAAAAAAAAAGAAAGAAAGAAAAGACAAGAAAAAAAAAGGAACTATAGGTGAGTTGCAAGCTTCTTTGGGAATTACACTGGTGTGGCACTCAGTCCTGCTTCATTAAATCATATGTTATGTGTAAAAAAAAAAAAGCAAAGAAGTAGAGAAGAATGTCAAGGACACTGGCATATTTTTGTGGAGGCTAACAAAATGGGGCACCAGTATAGCATAGATCTGCAGACCAAATTAAAGCTCTCTGAGGCAGACGTGATCTCTAATTGCCTTAAAGGCTGTAAAACCAGAGGCAAGCCATTTTTAGAGCAATGAAAGAGCCTAGATGTCATCTGATCAACCCCTCACTTTACAGATGAGAAACAAAGCCACCAACTAATTAATAGCACAGCTGAGTTACAGTGGAGGGTTCCTGACTCCAAGTGCATTCTATTGTGCCTGACATATTGGCTGGCTTATAGTCACCATCAAGACAGGTACCATGGGCCCTGTGTGCATGTGATGAGACTCAAGAGGACCTAGAGGGCGCTGTGATAGGGAAAATGTGATCACTGGAGGCTCAGATAATTTTGTTCATGTTACTTTACCTTCCTCTGCTTAAATTATCTATCAAAAGAGTCCTAATCCTGGAAGGAAACTTTTGGAGGTATGATATGTTTATGGTATAGATTGTGGTGATGTTTTAACACGTGTATACTCATCACCAAACTCATTAAATTGTATACATTAAATATGTACAGCTTTTTGTATGTCACTTATGCCTCAATAAAGTGTATTTTTAGGCTGGGCATGGTGGCTCATGCCTGTAATCCCAGCACTTGGAGAGGGCAAGGTAGGTGGATCACCTGAGGTCAGGAGTTCGAGACCAGCCTGGCCAACATGGTGAAACCCCATCACTACTAAAAATACAAAAATTAGTCAGGCATGGTGGTGGGCACCTGTAATCCCAGCTACTCGGGAGACTGAGGCAGGAGAATCGCTTGAACCCAGGAGACAGAGGTTGCAGTGAGCCAAGATCACACCACTGCACGCCAGCCTGTGTGACAGAGCAAGACTCTGTCTCAAAAAAAAAAAAAAAAAAAAAAAAAAAAGCATTTTTTTTTTTTAAAGATGCTAAAATTTGCCCTCAAATGGCCATTTTGGGGAATAAAAATGTAATAATGTGTATGAGATCCGAACCACTAACTCTGTCTGGAGCAAAGTAGGTGTGAAATGCGTGCTAGTACACCCTCCACTGTCTCAGTCACACCAGCATAGAAGTTGGATTCAAGGTCAAATAACATAAACTAGAAAAAAAATAACAAGCACCAATAGTTAGCAGACAATGAAATACATAGGTGTTTAGTTGGTATATTTTGTGAGGATTAAGGCAGGCAGCCCCGTCCTTCACAGTGGCGATGCGTGAATTTAGATGTATGCGTGGATAGGTCTGCTCTAGTTCTGTACCAAGGAACAATGCATGCCAGGCCCAGGTTGGCTTCCAAGCTGAACACTCATTTCCCAAGGGCAGGCTCAGTCTTCTAGTTCCCAGAGCCAATCTTGACCTGAGGCCAGATGTGTTCAGTTGACTCCTCTCCACATTTGGCTGCCAGTCTAATCCCAATCTATTGCCAACCTCTTGGTGGCTGGACTTCTGCTTGCTCTCCTATCTGAGTCCCTGCCCCATTAACCTGCTTTCTACTTTGCCCTGGCTTCTTTGTCACTCTACCACACATAACCAATAGGAAGCCCACCGACTTGTCACCTTGGCACCTCTAGTAGTTAAAAATTGCAATGGTTTCCCAGCACATAGTGATTTCCTGAGAGATCTTGCCTGTGTTGACCCATTCTGTCCTTTAGCTATGCCTAAATGAGCCAAGGGAAGGAGCTGCTGACCTATCTGGCTTTTTTCTGAGAATTTTTGAGAACCTAATCAAAGACAGGAAATAGTAAGAGCTGAATTGTCTCCAGAAATGCTCAGAAAAGAAGCCCACAAGCTCTTCCTGTTTCAGAAGCCCTGGCCTTGTTACCATTCTTCCGGAGACTTGGCTGTTCAAGCCTTCTATTGTAAGCTTCCACAATCAAATTTTTGCTTAAATGATGGAAGATCCATTTCTGGTGTTTGTTTCCAACATGAACCTTATCCAGCACTTATCTGAGCTCCTGTGTCCTGCTCCTGGTTCAGTACCTCTGAGTCAACTCACGCAGCCAGGCCAAATACTAAAGTATAACAACACACACTGATATTTAACATTGACACCTGTCTCAGGTTCTCCATAGGAAAATAATTTTTGGAATTTACTCCAGTCCTAGTAATGTCCTTGGCTGTATTCATTTATTCATCTATAATCCATCCATGTATCCACCCAGCCATCCATACTGAGTATCTATAATACACTGGGCACTGTCTGTGGTTCTGGGGTTACAGAAAATATAGCCGACAGCATCCCTGCTTTTCAACATCACAAACCAGTAGAGGAGACTACCTTACCAACAAGTAATCTCAGTACAAAGGGCTAAGAACTATAATGGAGCTACAAATATGGAGCAATGAAAGAATAGAGGTGGGAGCAAGCCTCACAAAGCAAGAAAGTCTTCAACAAGTAGCTAAAGTGAGCACTGGAGAACGAGGAAGAGTTCACCAAGAGAAGAAGAGTAGTACTGCATTTTAAACACACACACACACACACACACACCCCACAAGAATGACAAATATGGTAACTATTAAACCTAAGAATGCCTTTTCTGGGGTTTATTCTACAGACGTATTTGTATATATAACAAACAACTTATACATCAAATTAAATATTGAAGTACTGTTTGTGAGAGTAAGAGACTGAAACCAATCCAAATGTAAATTAATAGAGCACTGGTTAAGTAAATATGGTATATCCACTTGATGGAAAACTATACAACTGTAAAAAAAATGGGGAAGATCTCTGTTTGCCAACATGAAAGATCTTTAAGATACAATGCTAAGTTAAAAAAGAAAGGTGTAGGCCAGGCACAGTGGCTCACACCTGTAATCCCAGCACTTTGGGAGGCTAAGGCAGGCAGATCACAAGGTCAGGAGTTCGAGATAAGCCTGACGAACATGGTGAAACCCCGTCTCTACTAAAAATACAAAAACTAGCCGGGCGTGGTGGCATGCATCTGTAATCCCAGCTGCTCAGGAGGCTGAAGCTGAAGAATCGCTTGAACCCAGGAGACAGAGGTTGCAGTGAGTCAAGATTGCACCACTGCACTCCAGCCTGGGTGACAGAGCAAGACACTGTCTCAAAAAAAACAAAAGAAAAAGAAAAGAGAAGAAAAAGAAAAAGAAAGGTTTACAACAATACTACCTGTTATTTTAAACACAGTAAAATATAAATATAATTTGTTATTTGTTCACTTTTATCTTAAAAGCTGCAAGAGTAATACATACCTGGTAAAAGTGGCTCCTGTTATGTATGGGGTGGTGAGAGTTAAAAAGTGAAAAAAGTGAAAGTGAAAATTTTCACTCAATGCTAACATTTTTAATTTTTGAACTAAGTGAGAATACCATCAATTAAAGATTGTTTTCAAAGAATACATTGCAAGGAAACACCGAAGTTAGATACAGGACTCAGAAGATGACACTTTTTAAAGACTTTTCAAATAGCTATCTGTTCACAGCAATTACATACTATGAGAATGGGCACCTTTAGAAACACAGACATGAGTGGAGATCTAAAGCTGATGAGAAAGAGAGATGTTGGCAGGGAAATCTACAATACAGATTTGGAAGAAGAATTTATATTTCTTCTTATGTGAGTGTATTCATTCCATTTAAACAACACTTTCTGCCTTATTCCTGAAAAGATGTGAAGACTTTTCATTGAAAACACTGGGAAAAGAAAACAAATAAAACTGCTTTCTTACTTTGGAGCTGCCCTAACAAAATACTATAGACTGGGTGGCTTATCAACAACAGAATTTTATTTCTCACAATTCTGGAGGCTGGAAAGTCCGTAAGCAAGATGCCTGCAGATTCCACGTCTGGTGAGGGCAGCTTCCTGCTCCACACATAACACCTTCTCTCTGTGTCTTCACCTGGTGGAAGGGACAAGGCAGCTCTCCGGAGGCTCTTTTTTCTTTTCTTTTTCTTTTCCTTTTTTTTTTTTTTTTTTTTTTTTTTGAGACAGCATTTTATTCTGACACCCAGGCCGGATTGCAGTGGCGTGATCTGGGGCTCAGGTGATCCTCCTACCTCTGCCCCCAAGTAACTGGGATTACAGGTGTGTGCCACCATGCCTGGCTAATTTTTGTATTTTTAGTAGACATAGGGTTTCGCCATGTTGCGCAGGCTGGTCTTGAATTCCTGGCCTCAAGCGATCCTCCACCTTGGCCTTCCAAAGTGCTGGGATTACAGAGTCACTGTGCCTGGCCTTGGGGGCTCTTTCATAAGGACTCTAATCCTATTCATGAGGCATCTACCCTCATGACCTAATCACTTCCCAAAGGCCTCCCACTTCCTAATATCTTCACATTGGTGAGTTTCAACATATAAATTTAAGGAGGAAACAAACATTCACACCATAGCAACTGCATACCCTAAAGTCATCTTACAATTTAAAAGTCTGAAATTTTGATCTTTAGAAGCCTCCCTTGTGGAGACTATAAGATACAAGGCTGAAAAGTAATTACTTTCCCCCAAGCAATGGCTTGTGAATGTTATTAGACAGGATTGGCTTTTTTGTTTGTTTGTTTTTTATTTCATAGGTTATTGGGGAACAGATGGGGTTTGGTTACATGAGTAAGTTCTTCAGTGGTGATTTGTGAGATTTTGGTGCACCTGTCACCTAAACAGTATACACTGCACCCAATTTGTAGTCTTTTGTCCCTCACCTTCTTCCCACTCTTTCCCCCTGAGTCCCCAAAGTCCATTGTGTCATTCTTATGCTTTGCATCCTCATAGCTTAGCTCCCACTTATGAGTGAGAACATATGATGTTTGGTTTTTCATTCCTGAGTTACTTCATTTAGAATAATAGTCTCCAATCTCATCCAGGTTGCTCACTGCAAGTGCCATTAATTCATTGCTTTTTTTTTGGCTGAGTCGTATTCCATTCTGTGTGTGTGTGTGTGTGCACACATATGTGTATATATACATATATATGTATATATCTATGTATATGTATGTGTATATATACATTCCATGTATATATATCAGTTGGCTCTATATATACACACACATATATATACACACACATACTTTAGCAACTCGTTGATTGATGGGCATTTGGGTTGGTTCCACATTTTTGCAATTGTGAATTGTGCTGCTATAAACATGCATGTGCAAGTATCTTTTTTGTATAATGACTTCTTTTCCTCTGGGTAGATACCCAGTAGTGGAATTGCTGGATCAAATGGTAGTTCTACTTTTAGTTCTGTAAGGAGTCTCCACACCGTTTTCCATAGTGGTTGTACTAGTTTACATTCCCACCAGCAGTGTAGAAGTGTTCCCTGTTCACAGCATCCATGCCAACCTCTATTATTTTTTAATTTTTTGATTATGGCCATTCTTGCAAAAGTAAGGTGGTATCACATTGTTTGATTTACATTTCCCTGATCATTAGTGATGCTGAGCATTTTTTCACATCTTTGTTAGCCATTTGTGGATCTTCTTTTGAAAATTGTGTATTCATGTTCTTACCCCACTTTTTGATGGGGTTGTTTGGTTTTTTCTTGCTAATTTGTTTGAGTTCATTGAAGATTCTGGATATTAGTCCTTTGTCAGATTTATAGATTGTGAAGATTTTCTCCCACTCTTTGGGTTGTCTGTTTAATCTGCTGACTGTTCCTTTTGCCGTGAAAAAGCTCTTTAGTTTAATTAAGTCCCATCTATTTATCTGTGTTTTTGTTGTGTTTTCTTGTGGGTCCTTGGTCATGAAATCCTTTTCTAAGCCAATGTGTAAAAGAGTTTTCCCAATGTTATCTTCTAGAATTTTTATGGTTTTAGGTCTTAGATTTCAGTCCCTGATCCATTTTGAGTTGATATTTGTGTAAGGTAAGAGATGAGGATCCAGTTTCATTCTCCTACATGTGGCTTGCCAATCATCCCATCACCATTTGTTGAATAGGGTGTCCTATCCCCACTCTATGCTTTTGTTTGCTTTGTCAAAGATCAGTTGGCTATAAGTATTTGGGTTTATTTCCCAGTTCTCTATTCTGTTCCATTGGTCTATGTGCCTGTTTTCATACCAGTACCATGCTGTTTTGGTGACTATGGCCTTATAGAATAGTTTGAAGTCAGGTAACGTGATCCCTCCAGATTTGTTCTTTTTGCTTAGTCTTGCTTCAGCTATGTGGCTCTTTTTTTGATTCTATATTAATTTTAGAATTGTTTTTCTAGTTCTGTGAAGAATGATGATGGTATTTTGATGGGAATTGCGTTGAATTTGTAGATTGCTTTTGGCAGTATGGTCATTTTCACAATATTGACTCTACCCATCCCTGAGTCTTGCTCTGTCGCCCAGGTTGGAGTGCAGTGGTACAATTTTGGCTCACTGCAACCTCTGCCTCCTAGGTTCAAGCCATTCTCCTGCCTCAGCGTCCCCAGTAGCTGGGATTACAGGCGCATACCACCACGCCCAGCTAATTTTTGTATTTTTAGTAGAGACAGGGTTTCACCATGTTGGCCAGGCTGGTCTCAAACTTCTGACCTCGTGATCTGCCTGCCTTGGCCTCTCAAAGTGCTTGGATTACAGGCGTGAGCCACCACGCCCAGCCGAGAGTTTTAATCATAAAGGGACACTGGATTTTGTCGAATGCTTTTTCTGTGTCTATTGAGATGATCATGTGATTTTTGTTTTTAATTCTGTTTATGTGATGTAACACATTTATTGACTTGAGTATGTTAAACTATCTCTGCATCCTGGTATGAAACCCACTTGATCATGGTGGATTATCTTTTTGATATGTTGTTGGATTTGGTTGGCTAATCCTTTTGTTAACGATTTTTGCATCTATATTAATAAGGGATATTGGTCTGTAGCCTTCTATTTTGGTAATGTGTTTTCCTGGTTTTGGTATTAGGGTAATACTGGCTTCACTGGATGATTTAGGAAGGATTCCCTCTTTCTCTATCTTGTGGAATAGTGTCAATAGGATTGACACCAATTCTTTGAATGCCTGATAAAATTCCGCTGTGAATCCATCTGGTCCTGGACTTCTATTTGTTGATAATTGTTTTATTACTATTTTAATCTTGCTGCTTGTTATTGGTCTGTTCAGGGTACCTAATTCTTCCTGATTTAAGCTAGGAGGGTTATATTTTTCCAGGAATTTATCCATCTCCTCTAGGTTTTCTAGTTTATGTGCATAAAGTTTTCATAGTATCCTTGAATAATCTTTTGACTTTCTGTGATGTCAGTTGTAATATCTCCCATTTCATTTCTAATTGAGCTTATCTGGATTTTCTCTCTTCTTTTGTAGGTTAATCTTGTTAATGGTCTATCAATTTTGTTTGTCTTTTCAAAGAACCAGGGTTTTTTTTCTGGTTATCTTTTTTTGTTTGTTTGTTTGTTTGTTTGTTTCAATTTAATTTAGTTCTGCTGTGATCTTGGTTATTTCCTTTCTTCTTCTGGGTTTGGGTTTGGTTTGTTCTTGTTTCTCAAGTTCCTTGAGGTGTGACCTTAGATTGTTTGTGTTCTTTCAGTCTTTTTGATGTAGGCATTTAGGGCTATGAACTTTCCTCTTAACATTGCCTTTGCTGTCTCCCAGAGGTTTTGACACTTTGGGTCATTATTGTCATTCAGTTTGATGAATTTTTAAATTTCCATCTTGATTTTACTTTTGACCCAGTGATCATTCAGGAGGTTTTTTAATTTCCATGTATTTGGATGGTTTTGAAGGTTCCTTTTGGGTTGATTTCCAGTTTTATTCCACTGTGGTCTGAGAGAGTGCTTGATATAATTTCCATTTTCTTAAATTTATTGAGGCTTGTTTTGTGGCCTATCATATGGTCTATCTTGGAGAAAGTTTCATGTGCGGATGAATAGAATCTATATTCTGTGGTTGTTGAGTAGAATGTTCTGTAAATATCTATTAAGTCCATTTGTTCCTGGGTTTGATTTAAACCCATTGTTTCTTTGTGGACTTTGTGTCTTGGTTACTTGTCTAGCGCTGCCAGTGGAGTATTGAAGTCCCCCACTATTATTGTGTTGTTCTCAGTCTCACTTCTTAGATCTATTAGTAATTGTTTTATACATTTGGGAGCTCCAATATTAGATGCCTATATATTTAGAATTGTGACATTTTCCTGTTGGACAAGGCCTTTTAGCATTATATAATGTGCCTCTTTGTCTATTTTAACTGCTATTGCTTTAAAGTTTGTTTTGCCTGATGTAAGAATAGCCACTCCTGCTTGCTTTTGATGTGCACTTACATGGAATGTCTGTTTCCACCCCTTTACCTTAAGTTTATGTGAGTCTCTTAAAGGCAGCTGATAGCTGATTGTGAATTCTTATTCATTCTGTAATTTTTATGTATATATATATATATATTTTTTTAAATTTCATTTCATTTTATTTTTTTTTTTGAGACAGAGTCTCACTCTGTTGCCCAGGCTGGAGTGCAGTGGTGCCATCTCGGCTCACTGCAAGCTCCGTCTCCTGGGTTCATGCCATTCTCCTGCCTCAGCCTCCTGAGTAGCTGGGACTACAGGTGCCTGCCACCATGCCTAGCTAACTTTTTGCACTTTTAGTAGAGACAGGGTTTCACTGTGTTAGCCAGGATGGTCTCCATCTCCTGATCTCGTGATCCAACCGCCTCAGCCTCCCAAAGTGCTGGGATTACAGGCTTGAGCCACCATGCCCAGTCTAATTCTATATCTTTTGAGTGAAGCATTTAGGTTATTTACATTTAATGTTACTATTGAGATGTGAGGTACCATTCTATTCATCATGATATTTTTTGCCTGTATAGCTTGCTTTTGGGTTTTTTTTTTTTTATTGTATTTTTGTTTTATAAGTCCTGTGAGATTTATGCTTTAAAGGGGTTCTGTTTTCATGTGTTTCCAGGATTTGTTTCAAGATTTAGAGCTCCTCTTAGCAGTTCTTGTATTGCTGGCTTTGTAGTGGTGAATTCTCTTGCATTTGTTTGTCTGAAAAAGACTGTATATTTTCTTCATTTATGAAACTTGCTTTCGCTGGAGAAGTAATTATTGACTGCTAATTGTTTTGCCTAAGGAGGCTGAAGATAGGGCCCCAATCCCTTCTAGCTTGTATAGTTTCTGCTGAGAAGTTTGCTATTAATCTGATAGGTTTTCCTTTATAGGTTACCTGGTGCTTTTGCCTCACAGCTCTTTAGATTCTTTCCTTCATCTTAACTTCAGATAACCTGATGACAATGTGCCTAAGTGATGATCTTTTTGTGATGCATTTCCCAGGTGTTCTTTGAGCTTCTTGTGTTTGGATGTCTAGGTCTCTAGCAAATCTGGGAAGTTTTCCTTGATTTTTTCCCCCAAATATGTTTTCTAAACTTTTAGATTTCTCTTCTTTCTCAGGAACAACAATTCTTCTTAGGTTTGGTCATTTAACGTAATCCCAGACTTCTTGGAGGCTTTGTTTATGTTTTCTTATTCTTTTTTTTTTTTTTCGGTTGGATTGGGTTAATTCGAAAACCTTGTTTTCGAGCTCTGAAGTTCTTTCTTCTGCTTGTTCAATTCTATTGCTGAGACTTTCCAGAGTGTTTTGCATTTCTGTAAGTGCATACATTGTTTCCTGAAGTTTTCATTTTGTTTATTTATGCTATCTATTTCATTGAAAATTTCTCCCTTCATTTCTTGTATTTTTTTTTTTTTTAATTTCCTTAAATTGGGCTTTGCCTTTCTCTGGTGCCTCCTAGATTAGCTTAATAACTGACCTTCTGAATTCTTTTTCAGGTAAATCAGGGATTTCTTCTTGGTTTGGATCCACTGCTTGTGAACTAGTGTAATTATTTGGGGAGTGTTAAAGAACCTTGTTTTGTCATATTACCAGAGTTGGTTTTGTGGTGCCTTCTCATTTAGGAAGTCTCTGTCAGAGGAAAGGTCTAGGACTCAAAGCTGGTTCAGATTCTTTTGTCCTACAAGGTGTTCTCTTGATATAGTACTCTCCCCCCCTCTTTTTTTTTTTTTTTTTTTTTGAGACGGAGTCTTGCTCTGTCGCCTGGGCTGGAGTGCAGTGGCCGGATCTCAGCTCACTGCAAGCTCCGCCTCCTGGGTTTATGCCATTCTCCTGCCTCAGCCTCTGGAGTAGCTGGGACTACAGGCGCCCACCACCTCGCCCGGCTAGTTTTTTGTATTTTTAGTAGAGATGGGGGTTTCACCGTGTTAGCCAGGATTGTCTGGATCTCTCGACCTCGTGATCCGCCCGTCTCGGCCTCCCAAAGTGCTGGGATTACAGGCTTGAGCCACCGCTCCCAGCCTAGTACTCTCCCCCTTTTCCTAGGTATGTGACTTCCTGAGAGTCGGGCTATAGTGATTGTTACCTCTCTTCTGGATCTAGCCACCCAGCAAGTCTCCAGGCTCTGGGCTGGTACTGGGGGTTGTCTGCACAGAGTCCTGTGATGTGAATCACCTGTGGGTCTCTCAGCCATGGTTACCAGCACCTGCTCCGGTGGAGGTGGGGGGTGAAATGTTTGGGTTGTTTAATGCACTATTTATGTGCTGATTGACCTCCTGCTGGGAGGTGGCACTTTCAAGAGAGCATCAGCTGTGGTACTATGGGGAGAATCAGGTGGTGGGCAGGGCCCTAGAACTCCCAAGAGTATATGCCCTTTGTCTTCAGCTACCAGGGTGGATAGGGAAGGACCATTAGGTGGTCGCAGGGCTATGAGTGTCTGAGCTCAGACTCTCCTTGGGTGGGTCTTGCTGCGGCTGCTGTGGGAGATGGGGGTGTGGTTCCCAGGTCAATGGAATTATGTTCCTAGGAGGATTATGGCTGCTTCTACTGTGTAATGGAGGTTGTCAGGGAAGTGGGGGAAAGCCTACAGTCACAGACCTCACCTAGGTCCCACGCAACCCAAAAAGCCAGTCTCACTCGCACTGTGCCCCACAAAAGCACTGAGTCTGTTTCCAAGCAGTGGGTGAGCAGAGCTGAGAACTTGCCCCAGGCTACCCACCTCCCAGTTGCAACAGTAGGTAGGGCCTTTTTTCTCTGTCCCTCCTCCGCTCCCCCCCCCCTTCCCTCCCCCCTCCCCACCCCCTTCCACCCCTCCTAACCCCTGCCTGTGGCATCTGCACACCAGATTCACACTCTCCCCTGAGTTCTCGCCAGGAGACTTCTTGTTCAAATTGTTACAAAGTTCAGCTGGAGGTTTCCTTCTCCTTGTGGCCTTTTCCCAGTTTCTCTGGCACCCCTCCCCAAGGATCCCTGTGAGGCAAGGCAGAAATGGCTTACTAGGGGACCCAGTGAGCCCACAGGGCTTTTCCCGCTGCTGCTTCTACCCCTGTATTTCGCTCAGCTCTCTAAATCGACTCGCCTCCAGTTAAGGTCAGAGTCTTCTCCCGTGATCTAGACCTTCAGGTTCCCCAGTGTTCAGGAGAGGATAATCCCCCTCTCCCACTTCCACAGTTTGGGCACTCACAATATTTGGGGTGTCTACCAGGTTCTGCAGGAGCAATCTGCTTCCTTCAGAGGGTCTGTGGGTTCTCTTTGCTTTCCTGATGTATTCCTGCAGTCATTCTGGGGCAAAAGTTCACAGCGCAAGTCTCCACACTCTGCTCTGTCTGTCCAAGTGGGAGCTGCAATCTAGTCCTGCCTCCCATCCACCACGATCCCCAGGACTGGCTTCTTTCTTTGTTTTTGTTTTGTTTGCATCCCTCCAAGACTCAGTGTACTCTTTTCTTTTCTTTTCTTTTCTTTTTTTTTTCTTTCTTTCTTTCTTCTTTTTTCTTTTTTTTTTGAGAAGGAATTTTGCTCTTGTTGCCCAGGCTGGAGTGCAGTGGGGCAATCTCAGCTCACTGCAACCTTTGCCTCGGGGGTTCAAGCAATTCTCCTGCCTCAGCCTCCCGAGTTGCTGGGATTACAGTGGCCCGCCAACATGCCCACCTAATTTTTTGTATTTTTAGTAGAGACAGGGTTTCACCCATCTGGACAGGCTGATTTTTGAACTCCTGGCTTCAAGCAATCCGTCTGCCTCAGCCTCCCAAAGTGCTAGGATTACAGACGTGAGCCACCGCACCCAACCAATATACTACTCTTTAAAAGGAGAACAATTATCCCATCTTACACTTTCTATGCCATCTGGTTATCATAAAATTTATTCTGACACTCAAATGAAAGAAAATATAATTAAAATCAATATTATTCAAATCAGAGTGTCCTCTGACAGGTATCACTGGCTGAGAGTTTAGTTCTCATTTTTGTAGTTTCAAAACTTTTTGTTTATAATTTACCAAAGAATGACCAAATTTGAAGGGACTAGGTCATTCTACCAAAACTTAGAAGAACATTTACTTTTAGATGGCTATTGTTTCTGTCTGCCCATTATTACCAGTTCCACCTGTTGATACTCATCCACTCTTTCTGTCAATCTGGTGGGACTATCAATCAGAGCATCTAATCATACGGCCACAGTGATATGGTTTGGATCTTTTTCTCCACCAAATCTCATGTTGAATTGTAATCCCCAGTGTTGGAGATGGGGCCTGGTGGGAGGTGATTGGATAATGGAGGCGTTTCTCATGAACAATTTAGCACCATCCCCTTGGTGCTGTTCTTGTGATAGTGAGTGAGTGAATCATCATGAGATCTGGTTGTTTAAAATGTGTAGCACCTCTCTCCCCACCTCTTGCTCCTGCTCCTGCTCTGTAAGACATCTACTGTCCCTTTGCTTTCAACTATGATTGGAGGCTTCCTGAGGCCTCCCCAGAAGCCAAGCAGATGCTAGCATTATGCTTCCTGTTCAGCCTGCAGAACCATGAGCCAACTAAGTCTCTTTTCATTATAAAAGAGGACTGGTGTGGCCACAGTGGGCACCAATATGTTGCCAGAACCAAAACTATAGCGCAAACAGCCCAGCTGGTAGGGAGAAGGAGGCCTGCCTAGCAGGACCATCCACCCGTGTCCTGGCCCCAAGCCCAGACTGCCTGCCTGTACTGGACATTGCCTGGTCCAGGAGGCCTGGGCATGATGGTCAGGTGGTGTGTCCCTGGGTTCCAGGCCTTGGTGGTCCCTTGGGAGCTGAGCATCCTCTGGGCAGGAGGAGGGCCCGCGGTCCATGGTTTGCATCTGCCCCTGGGGGTGTACCCCCACCCCAGCTTCTCAGCCCCACAGGGATGTGGTCAGGGTTCCCCACCTGCTCTGTGGCTCCAGTTCTGATCAGCTCACTTGGGTGACTCTGACAGCTTCCTCCCCAAAGCTTGGGTCCTCATCTATGGGAATGGGGTGTCCCAGGCCCCCTGCAGGCAGGAACCCACCCCCAGCTCCTCTGGTGGGCCCTCCTGGGCTTTCTTACCTACTGGCTTGTGAGACCCAGTTGGCCAAACTTGGTGTCCTATTTTTATTTTGGCCTTTTTCTTAGTGTGTGTTTTCTGTAACTACTGCTGTGTAGAACTTCTATGTGACTTTTAGGTAGAGAATCTTGCCTACCCAGAGGTCCCCCACCCCAGAGAGTCTCCCCTTCGGCCCCCCCGGGCTGGTCCTGCCTGTGCTCCGCTTGGTGTGAATGTTGAGTGCGATCGATCCACGCGGCTGCTTGACCCTGCATCTGCTTTCTTCTTGTTGCTGAGGCCAGTTCTGTTCTCTCTTTCCCCACCTGAACTGCACTTGAAGCCAAGATGAAAGATGAGAAGTGGTTGCTAAAAAGGACCCTCCTGCAGTGAATCCGCTGTGAGGAGGCTGCGCTGGCCCAGCCTGTCATTTCCTTCTCTAAGCTCATTCCAGAGGTCGGCAAGGGGCAGCCTGTCCCTGTCTTGTGGCCCGTGAATCAGGAATGGGTTTTACATTTCCAAATAGTTGAACAAATAAAAAAATAACACTTCATGACACTGAGAAGTTTCCATGTCCATAAGTAAAGTTTTATGGGGGTGCAATCATGCCCATCTCTTCACAGGCCACCTGCAGAAGACTGCTGTCATGCAGCCATGGCAGAGTTGCATCCTTGAGGCAAAGATCAGTTGGCAAAGCTGAAAATACTGACTCCTGGCTCTTTAGGGCAACAGTTTCCAGTCCCTGGTTTAAGGGCTGTGTGGCAGGACCCCAGGATCTTGGTCAGATTGTTCCTCACTCAGGGCCTGTTGTGGCCTTCGCTAGTATGTCTCCTAAGTCTGTGTGCTGTGGTGCCTCTCATGGGGGCGTTGAGCTCTGTCGTGCTAGATTTCAGGGTGTCTGCCTCATGGTCATCTGTCTAACCAGCAGAGACCCTGTGGCCAGATTCAAACTAGCAGGAACAGTTGGTCTTTGGCAGCAGGGATACCTTAGAGCTGAACTGCCATCCACCCTAAGGTGGTCCCATGACACCCACTATCTGGGTCAAGGTTGGGGCAGGGCTGGTATCCCGAACTGCTCTGCGATGTGGATCGTAATAGCCAGCGGGGAGAGGGGGTTGCTATTACTCCCCATATCGTGGGGGTGCCTCACCCCCCTGCCATGTGTATCGTAATAGCCAATTACTCCCCCCTGCAATGTGTGTCCATTATTAGCAGTCTCTTTTGTTCAGGATATTAGGAACAATTTCACAGGTTGCGTGTCCACAGCCTGCGATAGGAGAATGAATACCATCCTCTGCACCTCTGGCTATTAGGAACCATATCACACAATGGGTGTACTCTTTTTGGGAGATTTGGAGTAATGTCGTCCTGTGTTTCCCTGAATATTCGGAGAAATATCACAGGGCGGCTGTACACCCACGACTGTCTTGGCAGGAACATCGTACTTTACCTACCAGAAATTGGGAGCAATATCACAGACTGGGTGTCAAGCCACTGTCATATTGGAAGTGATATCATGCTCTCCCCCACAAGTTATGAGGAACAATATCACAGGGGGGTGTGTACCTTCTCCGGTAGCGGGAGTAGTATCATCATCTCTTCCTTTAGATGACAGGAACAATATCGCAGGGTGGGTGTACACCCCATGTGTTTTGGGAAGCAATGTCATTCTCTCTTCTTCTAGGTTTTACGATTCATATCACAGGTGGAGTGTACACCCCCTGTTATATTGGATGGAATCTCATTCTCTTTCAACCTGTATCTTTAGAACAATATCCCATGGGGGCTGTCCATCCCTTCCATATTGGTACTATACCATCTTCTCCTTTCCTGAATATAAGAAACAGTATCACAGGAAGGGTGTACACCCTTTGCAGTATTGGTAGTAATAGCACCTCTCCCCTGTGGTTATTAAGGACAAAATCCCAGGGTGGCTGTATGGTTCCTACTTTATTGGGAGTAATATCATCCACTCACCCCCTGGATATCAGGAACCATATCATTGAGGAGGTGTCCACCCCCTTCGATATTGTCAGTCATGTCATCTTCTTCCCGCCTGGATATTAGGAACGATTCCCCAGGTTTGGGGGCGGTGTACACCCACTGCGATATCAAAAGTAAAATCAGCCTCTTTCCTGCTGTAGTTTAGGCCAAGGGTTGATGTTATTATTATTACTTTGTTTAACTCCTAGGACTGGGTGGTGGTGCCAAGGTTGTCTGGCTATTTATCTTACTTTTGTTTCTCTCTCTCTTTTCTCCTGTCTTTGAACTAGGCAAGGTGGGGGGAGGTGGGCAGCAGGAGTAGTAGTGGTGTCCTCCCTTACTATCATCCCCTCTTCTAGAGATTGTGAACAATGTCAAAGACTGGTGTACACCCTCTGCAGTATAGGGAGGAATGTCATCCTTTCCCCGGCCCTGGATATTAGGAACAATATCAAAGGAGTGTTTATGACCCCTGCAATATTGGGATTAATATCATCCTCTCCCACGTGGAAATTAGGAACAATATCACTGGGGGCCTGTACACCCCCTGCGATCTTGAAAGTAGTATCATCCTCTTCCCTCCTGGATCATGGGAACTCTTTCACTGGGGGGTGTACACTTTCTGTGATATTGAAGTAATATCATCTTCTCCGGCTTGGAATATTAAGGACAATACCACGGGGGTGGGGGGGGGTGTACACTTTCTGCAATATTGGGAATAATATTATCCTCTCTCCCCCTTCATATTCGGAAAGCTATCACAGAGTGGGTGTTCACCTCCTGCGATATGGGAAGTAATATCATCTTCTCCCCTTCTGGATATCAGGAACAGTATCACACAGGGGTGTACACTTTCTGCGATATTTCAAGTAATATCAACCTCTCGGCCTTTGAATAGTAAAATCAATATCACGGGGTGGATGTACACCCCATGGCGTATTGGGAGTAATATCAGCCTCTCCCCTCCATGGATATTAGGAACAATATCCCAGGGTGGGTGTGCACCTCCTGCTCTATGAGGACTAATATCATCCTCTCCCTTCCAGGATATTAATAACAATATCACAGGGCAGGTGAACACAGCCTGCGATACTGGAATTATTATCCTCTCCCCCTCCGGATACTAGGAACAATATCACAGAAGAGGTGTACACTCCCTGCGATATTGAGCATAATAGCATAGGCTTCTTCTGTGAATATTAGGAGCAATATCACCAGGTGGCTGTCCATTCATTGCTCTGTTGGGAGTCATGTCATACTCTAGCCCCTGGATGTTAGAATTAATGTCACCGGGTGAGTGTACACCTACTGCTATATTAAAATTAATATCATGCTCTCCATCTCTGGATATTAGGAACAATATCACAGGTAGGTGTACACCCCCTGCAGTATTAAGAGTAATAATATTATGAATTATCAAACATCAGTTTTATTAATAATTATCAATGTTAATATTAATAGTATGATGTAATTAATTTTTAATAAATATTATAAATATATGATTATGCATGGTTGAATTATTACTATTCATGTCATTTATCAATAATATTTGTTATTAATCTTAATATTAATTATTATTTTATTACCAATGTCACTTATTATTGATTTTATTAAGTAACATGAATTACTGATATGATTATCCTATTATTAATAGTGATATTACTATTAATTATTAGTAGTAACTCTCAACATTTTTATTGGTATTTTTACTCTTTTTATTGTAATTATTAATATCAATGATTACTATTAACTGTGCATATATTTATTAATACTAATAATTAATATAATTGTTCCTGATATCCGGGGAGGGAGAGGATATTACTCACAATATAGCAGAAAGGGTACACCCCTCTATGATGTTATTCCTAACAGCCAGGGGGTAGAGGATGACATTATTGAAAATATCGCAGTGGGTGTACATCCCTTCGGTCATCTTGTTCCTCATATCCTGGGTGGGAGAGGATGGTAAGACTCCCAATATCGCAGGGGGTAGAGACCTCTGCCGTGATATTGTCCCTAACATCCAAAGGTGGAGAGGATGCTATTTCTTCCAATGTCGCAGGGGGTGTGCACCACCCCTGTGATATTTTTCCTAATATCCAGCGGGCGAAAGGATGATATTAGTCTCAATATAGCAGGGGTGTACACCCCTTCTGTGATATTGTTCCTAATAGCCAGTGGGGGAGAGGAAGATATTACCCCCAATATCACAGGGGGTGTATACCCCCTTTTGACATTGTTCCTTATATCCTGGGAGGGAGAGGATGATACCAGTGGCAATATCGCAGGGTGTGTACACACCCACTGTGATATTGTTCCAAATATCCGGAGGGGGAGAAAACAATGTTACTTCCAATATTGCAGGCGGTGTACATCCTCCTGTGATATTGTTTCTTACATTCGGGGGAGAGGATGATATTACCCCCAATATCACAGGGGTTGTACACACCTCCTGCGATGTTGTTCCTAATATCATGAAGGGGAGAGCATAATATTACTCTCAATGCCACGGGGCAGGGGGACCTCCCTTGTAATATTGTTCTTAATATCCATGATGGGAGAGGATGATATTTCTCCCAATATCACGAGAAGTGTACAGCCGCCTGTGATATAGTTCCTAATACCTAGGTGGGGAGAGGATGATATTACTGCCCATATCACATGAGTTGTAAGACCCCTTCGATATTTTGCCTACAATCCCGAGGGGAGAGGATGATACTACTCCCAATATCGAAGAAGGTGTACACCCCCCGTGACATTATTCCCAATATCCACATTGGGAGACGACGACATTACACCCAATATCGCAGGGGATGTACACCCACCCTGGGTTATTATTCCTTATGTCAAGAGGGGGAGAGGATGATATTACTCCCAATATCGCAGGGGCTGTACAGACCTCCTGTGATATTGTTCTGAGTATCCTAGGGAAAGGGAGGATGATACTACACCCAATATCGCAGCGGGTGTACACCCACCCAGTGATACTCTTCTTAAGGTACTCCACCTCCCCCACCAGGGATATTGTTTCTCATATCCAGGGGAAGAGAGGATAACATTAGCCCAATATCGCAGGGGGTGTACACACTCTCTGTGATGTTGTTCCTAGTATCCAAAGGTAGAGAAGATGACATTACTGGCCATTTCACAGGGAGTGTACACCTTACTGTGATATTCTTTTTGATATTCGTGGGGGCAGACGATAACATTGATTCCAATATCCACAGAATGTCTACAGACCCCTGTCATATAGTTCCTAAGGTACAGAGAAAAGAGAATAATATTACTCTCAATATTGCAGGCGGTGTAATCCCCCCGCCCCCCATATATTGTTCCCAATAGGCAGCAGGGTAGAGGCTGATACTACTCCCAATATCGCAGAAGGTGCACACACACCTGTGATATAGTTCCTAATATCCAGCGGGAAAGAGGCTGATATTACTCTGGATCTCACAGTGGATGTACACCCCCGACACCCCGTGGTATTGCTCCTAATATACAGGTGCGAAGAGGATGATGATATTGCTGACGATATCGAAGGAGGTGTACAACTCTTCTGTGATGTGGTTCCTGATATCCAGGGGTGAGTGGATGATATCACTCCCAATAACGGAGGACGTGTACATCACCCTGTCATTTTGTCCTTAATAAGCACATGGGGACAGGTGATATTACTTCCAATATAGCAAGGGGTGTACACACCGCATGCTCTATGAATTGTAAAATCGAGAAGAAGAGTGAACAACATTGCTTCCAAAATACACGGGGTGTACACCCGCTCTGTGATCTTGTTCCTATCATCTAAAGGAAGAGATGACATTATTCCCAATAAGGCAGAAGGTATACACCACCCCCGTGATATTGCTCCTCACAACTCGTGGAGGAGAGCATGATAGTACTTGAGATATGACAGTGGCTCTACACCCCGTCTGTCATATAGCTCCTAATTTCCAGTAGCTAACGTAGGATGTGCCTCCCAACAGAGTAGCGGGTGGACACCCGCCCTGTGATATTTCCCCGAATATTCAGGGAAACCAAGGATGACATTACCCCAAATCTCGCAAAAAGTATCACACCCATGGTGTGATACGGTTCCTAATCTTCGGAGGTGCAGAGGATGCTATTAGTTTTCATACCGCAGGCTGTGTACACACACCCTGTGAAATTGTCACTGATACCAGAAAAAAAGAGAATGGTGATAATGGACACAGAACGCAGGAGGGTGAGGCACCCCCCGTGATATGGGGAGTAACAGCCACCCCCTCTCCCCCCCTGGCTCTTACGATCCACATTGCGTGGGGCTGAGGCACCCCCCACGATATGGGAAGTAAGAGCCATCCCCTCTCCCCCCCGGCTCTTATGTTCCACATTGCAGGGGACCTTTACTAGGCACTCTGCTGAATAACTGGAGTGGCGCTTGTACTTTAAGTCCAATTGGCTATCCCTTTCACCATGGCATTTCATCAACCAGAAGGAAAAAAAATAATAGTAAGAAGAAGACATCATAAAGCGAGAGAAGCCCCTTATGGGTCTTTCAGCTCTCATGTCTATTTAGATGCAATTGGAGTCCCACGAGGAATACCAGATCAATTTAAAGCTTGAAATCAAATAGCTGCAGGATTTGAGTCAATATTTTAGTAGGTGGCAGTTAATAAAAATGTAGATTATCTAAACTGTATCTATTACAACCAATAGCAACGAACTTTTCATGAGTTAAAAGAAAAACTCATGTGGGCCCCAGTCCTGACGCTACCTGACCTGACAAAACTCTTTACACTCTATGTGTCAGAAAGAGAAAAAATGGCAGTTGGAGTTTTAACCCAGACTGTTAAAACTGGGGCCTGGCCAAAGCCAGTGGCCTGTCTCTCAAAACAACTAGACAGGGTTTCCAAAGGCTGGCCCCCAGGTCTAAGGGCCCTAGCAGCAAAGACCCTGTTAGCACAAGAAGCAGATAAACTAACCCTTAGGCAAAACCTGAATATAAAGTCCCCCATGCTGTGGTAACTTTAATAAACACCAAAGGACATCATTGGTTAAAAAATGCTAGATTGACCCAAGTACCAAAGCTTGCTATGTGAAACTCCCCACATAACCACTGAAGTTTGCAACACCCTAAACCCCACCACCTTGTTCCCAGTATCAGAGAGCCCAGTTGAACATAACTGTGTAGAGGTGTTGGACTCAGTTTATTCTAGCAGGCCCTACCTCCAAGACCATCCTTAAACATTAGTAGACTGTAAGTGGTACATGGAGGGGAGCAGCTTCGCCAACTCCTGCAAAGTGACTCTGAAGAAGACGACAAGCCCTGCTCCAGTCACACCTGGAAGCTGACTGGTCCATGCATGCCTGAAGCATAAGGAAACTCATCGCGAGACTCATTTTCCTTAAAATTTGGACTTGTACACTAAGGACTTCAACTGACCTTCCTCAGACTGAGGGCTGTTCCCAGTGTATACATCAAGTCACTGAGGCAGGACAAAAGGTTGCTACGGTCCTATTATTTTATGGTTATTATAAGTGTACTGGAACTCTAAGAAGAACTAGTTTGTTTAATACTATTCTATACAAGGTATGTAGCCTAGGAAATGACCAACCTGATGTGTGTTATGACCCATCTGAGCCTCCCATGACCACAGTTCTTAAAATAAGATTAAGGACTCTCTTTCGGCCGGAACCGCCATCTTCCAGTAATTCGCCAAAATGACAAACACAAAGGGAAAGAGGAGAGGCACCCGATATATGTTCTCTAGGCCTTTTAGAAAACATGGAGTTGTTCCTTTGGCCACGTATATGCGAATCTATAGGAAACGTGATATTGTAGACATCAAGGGAATGGGTATTGTTCAAAAAGGAATGCCCCACAAGTGTTACCATGGCAAAACTGGGAGAGTCTACAACGTTACCCAGCATGCTGTTGGCATTGTTGTAAACAAACAAGTTAAGGGCAAGATTCTTGCCAAGAGAATTAATGTGTGTATTGAGCACATTAAGCACTCTAAGAGCCGAGATAGCTTCCTGAAACGCATGAAGGAAAATGATCAGAAAAAGAAAGAAGCCAAAGAGAAAGGTACCTGGGTTCAACTGAAGTGCCAGCCTGCTCCACCCAGAGAAGCACACTTTGTGAGGACCAATGGGAAGGAGCCTGAGCTGCTGGAACCTATTCCCTATGAATTCATGGCATAATAGGTGTTAAATAAATAAATAAATAAATAAATAATAAAATAAAAGACCTCTGGGCTGAAAAAAAAAAAAAAAATTAAGGACTAAGGACTGGTGGGAGCTCATAAATGATATGAGTAAAGTGTTAGCCAAAATGGAAAAAAAAAAAAAAAGAGTGCCCAAACAAGTCACCTTAAAATTTGATGCCTGTGCTGTCATTAATAGTAATAAGTTAGGAATAAGGTGTGGTTCTCTTAATTAGAAAAGAGGCTATATGGCAGAAAATAAGTACATCTGTCATAAATTAGGACTGTGTGGAAATAAATGTAAATACTGGTCTTGTGTCATTTAGGCCACTTGGATAAAAGAAAAAAAAATGATCAAAAGGATCCAGTCCACCTTCAGAAAGGAAAAAATGATCCTTCCTGTACTAAGGGACAAGGTAATCCCTTAGAGCTAGTACTAACCGATATCCTTGATCCTTGCTGGAAAAAAGAGGAGTGTGTGACCTTAGGAATTGATGGGGCCAGACTGGATCCTCGAGTAATGTCTTGGTTTGAGGAGAAGTTTACATATGCTCTCCTGACCCAGTGTTTCAAACTTTCTACGATGAACTAACTGTACCAGTACCAGAAATTCCAGGAAAAACAAGAAATTTGTTTTTGCAATTAGCCGAGTATGTAGCCCAGCCTCTCAATGTCACTTCATGTTACGTATGTAAAGGAACTGTAATGGGAGATCAATGGCCATGGGAAGCCCGAGAATTAGTACTACAGACCCAGTTCCTGATGAATTCTCAGCTCAAAAGAATCACCCTGATAACTCCTGGGTCCTAAAAGCCTCAATTATTGGACAATATTGCATAGCTAGGGAAGGAAAAGAATTCACTCACCCCGTAGGATGACTTAGTTGTCTGGGACAGAAACTGTATAACGGTACCACAAAAACAGTCACTTGATGGAGTTCAAATCAAACAGAGGAATCCATTTAGCAAATTCCCAAAGTTGCAAACCATGTGGACCCACCCAGAGTCCCACTGGGACTGGACAGCCCCAACTGGATTGTATTGGATATGTGGGCATAGAGCTTATGCAACATTACCTGACCATTGGGCAGGTAGTTGCGTTATTGGCACTATTAAACCATCTTTCTTCCTATGGCCCATAAAAACAGGTGAACTCCTGGGCTTCAGTGTCTATGCTTCCCGTGCAAAGAGAAGCACAGCTATAGGAAATTGGAAAGATGATGAATGGCCCCCTGAGAGAATCATACAATATTATGGGCCTGCTACTTGGGCACAAGACGGCTCATGGGGATACCGGACTCCCATTTACATGATCAACCGAATCATACGGTTACAAGCTATCTTAGAAATAAACACTAATAAAACCTGCAGAGCCTTGACTATTCTGGCCCGGCAAGAAACTCTGATGAGAAATGCTATCTATCAAAATAGATTAGCTCTCGACTGCTTGCTAGAAGCTGAAGGAGAGATCTGCAGGAAATTTAACCTTACTAATTGCTGCCTACACATAAATAATCAAGGGCAAGTAGTTGAAGACATAGAGATATGACAAAACTGGCACATGTGCCCGTGCAAGTGTGGCATGGATTTAATCCTTGGGCCTTGTTTGGAAAATGGTTCCCAGAGCTAGGAGGATTTAAAACTCTTGTAATAGGAGTTATAATAATAATAGGAACCTGCCTACTGCTCCCTTGTTTGATACCTGTACTTCTTCGAATGATAAAAAGCTTCATTGCTACCTTAGTTCACCAAAATGCCTCAGCACACGTATACTATATAAATCACCATTGATCTGTCTTGCAAGAAGACATGGGTAGTGAAAATGAAAGTGAGAACTCCCACTAATAAAATGAGTGAGAGTCTCAAAAGGGGGGAATAAGGGAGGAGACCACTCCTCATATTGTCTTATGCCCAATTTCTGCCTCCAAAGAAAGAAGAAGTAGAAACTAAAAGGCAGAAATGAAATCCACAGGCAGACAGCCCAGTGCCACACCCTGAGCCTAGTAGTTAAGGATCGACCCCTGACCTAATTGGTTCTGTTATCTATAGATTACAGACATTGTATAGAAATGCACTGTGAATGGCCGGGCGCGGTGGCTCAAGCCTGTAATCCCAGCACTTTGGGAGGCCGAGAAGGGTGGATCACGAGGTCAGGAGATCGAGACCATCCTGGCTAACACCGTGAAACCCCGTCTCTACTAAAAAATACAAAAAACTAACTGGGCAAGGTGGTGGGTGCCTGTAGTCCCAGCTACTCGAGAGGCAGAGGCAGGAGAATGGCGTAAACCCGAGAGGCGGAGCTTGCAGTGAGCTGAGATCCGGCCACTGCACTCCAGCCTGGGCGATAGAGCAAGACTCCGTCTCAAAAAAAAAAAAGAAATGCACTGTGAAAATCCCTATCTTGTTTTTTTCCGATCTAATTACCAGTGCAAGCAGCCCCCAGTCACATACCCCCTGCTTGCTCAATCAGTCACCACCCTCTCACATGCACCCCCTTAGAGTTGTGAGCCCTTAAAAGGGACAGGCATTGCTCACTCGGGGGCTTGGCTCTTGAGATAGAAGTCTTGCCTGTGCCCCCAGATGAATAAACCCCTTTCTTCTGTAACTTGGTGTCTGAGTTTTGTCTGCCACTCGTCCTGCTACAGGATTACAGGCATAATAAACTATTTCTGTAATGGTGTGAAAGTAAATATTTCAAATTTTGCAGGCCACACAGTTTCCTACAACTTCTCAGTTCTAGCATTGTAATGCAAAAACAGCCATAGACAACAGGAAAATAAATGACCATGCCTGTGTTCCAATAAAATTTTAACAAACAAACAAAACAAAATGGTGGCAATGTATTCTCCAGTGATAGAAACCTGGGCTCCTTGAAGAAATGGCTGATTCTAGGCATGGAACAGGGAAAATATAAGATGAGCCAGGGCATCTTATAGTGCCAGAAAGTGAAGAAGTACTCAAAACACAAGAGGACTGGGAGCATGTCAAAGGGACACAGGAGTCAAACTAAAAGAGCTCTCAATAGCTGTAAGAAAGAAAAATCTAGGGCTGGGCATGGTGCCTCATGCCTATAGTCTCAGAACTTTGGGACGCCACAGCAGGTGAATCATGCGGTTGGGAGATCGAGACTATCCTGGCTAACATGGTGAAACCCTGTCTCCACTAAAAATACAAAAAATTAGCTGGGTGTGGTAGTGGGCTCCTGTAGTCCCAGCTACTCAGGAGGCTGAGGCAGGAGAATGGCATGAACCCTGGAGGCGGAGCTTGCAGTGTGCCGAGATCATGGCACTGCACTCCCACCTGGGCAATAGAGGAAGGAAGGGAGGGAGGGAAGAAGGGAAGGAGGGAAGGAAAGAAGGAAGGACAGAAGGAAGGAAGGAAGGTCGGTCTTTTTTCTACAACTTCCTAGGTTTACTAGATGGGTCAAGGAAGGAAGGAAGGAAGGAAGGAAAGAAGGAAGGAAGATCTTTTTTCTACAACCTCCTAGGTTCACTAGATGGGTCCTGGTAATCAAACTGAGAAAAGACAAACCAGAGCAAAACAGTTTTAATTACAAACCTGTGCAGAGGACTTCACAAAGAAAAAACTGTGGTTCAAGGAGGCAGCCAGATGATTGAGGCTTATATATTCTGTTAGACTAAACAAAGGAAAACGGGTTGGAGATTCCAAGTCAGGCAGAATTTTACAATTGAAAAATGCTTTTCTTCTATGATGCGTTCAGAATCTTATGTTAGCATCAGATTACCCAGTACCATAGCTTTTCACCTTCAATCATTTTATTTCATTTCCCGGATCCATTACCTTTGTTTCAGGGTATGTGTCTCACCAGAGGTACAGGGTAACTTAAGCATATTTTAAAAAATGGTTGATTGGCAGAATCTAAGGATGATGCCAGCCTCATGTCATGGGAGTCAGACAACATCCTGGTTCAAGTCACTCTTCAAAAAATTACAGCTTCTCCCAAATGTCCCCTCCATATTGACAATCTTTATAATCCAAAGGGGCCAGAATATTTTCTCATATATTTTTCTCTGATTCTCTATTTTCTATTAGTAGACTTTTTTGCTCTCTTTGCTAATCCCAAGATTTAAAACAAGTTATAATAAATTAGTCACTATTCTTGGAAAAAGCTAATTACCTAATTATTTTCATATCAATGGAGCTGGGTTGGTGGGGGTGGAAGAACAAGGAACAGTAGAGATATCCTAAGGCAATTAGTTGGAGGCAATTTAAAGAATAAAAAGAAAGTTATTATGCAAATATGTATCTATTAGCAGTTAATCAGCCTTGAAAAGAAGCATGGCTTAGAATTAAAGAGGACAGGAGATTCAGGTTTTTCACCTAAGTTTTTAGAATTCCATGTAATTAGGCCAGGGTGGGTGGCTCATGCTTGTAATCCCAGTACTTTGAGAGGCTGAGGAAGGAGAATCACTTGAGCCCAGATGTTCAATAACAGCCTGAACAACACAGTGAGACCCGCATTTCTGAAAAAAAAAAAAAAGAAAAAGAAAATTCTAGCCTGGCGCAGTGGTAACCAGACCCCCATCTCTAAAAATAAATAAATAAATGAATCTACCCTGGCATGGTGGCTCACGACCGTAATCCCAGCACTTTGGGAGGCCAAGGTGGGCAGATCACTTGAGGTTGGATCACTTGAGGTCAGACAACATGGCAAAACTCCATCTGTACTAAAAATACAAAAATTAGCCAGTCATAGTGCTATACACCTGAGTCCTAACTACTCGGGAGGGTGAGGCAAGACAATCCCTTGAACCTGGGAGGCAGAGGTTGAAGTGAGCTGAGATGGTACTACTCCATTCCAGCCTGGGGAATAGAGCAAGACTCCATCTCAAAAAAAAAAAAAAAAAAAAAAAATTTCTTGCAATTAATGCCCGACCTTAGAATGATTATAAATCTGCCAGGCAAGGTGGCTCATGCCTGTAATCCCACACTTTGGGATGTGGAGGTGAGCAGATCACCTGAGGTCAGGAGTTCGAGACCAGCCTGCCCAACATGGCGAAACCCCATCTCTACCAAAAATACAAAAATTAGCTGGGCTTGGTGGCACGTGCCTGTAATCCCAGCTACCTCAGGAGGTTGAGGCAAGAGAATCGCTTGAACCTGGTGTTTGGGTGAGGGAGAAGGGACAAAATGGAGGAAGGTGAACAAGATGGCACAGTCCTGATTGCTTCCGGGTTCTCCATCACCAACTTTCCCGCGCCCGGGAAAATACAGATCAACTGAGCATGCGCCAGGTGACGTCAATCCAAAGAGATCGAAACTTACCTGGCCACACCTATGGAGACGCCCCTATCACACCCTTATCCCGTCCACTGCCCTCCCCCTTCCAGTACCAATGCATAAAAGTCCACCGCTGGCAGGAGCTGATGTGACTTCTTCGGCCCCTCTTACTTGTGGACCGGAGAACCTCACCCGAGAGCACCAGCGCGACTTCCCTGGCCCCCCATACCTGAGGACCAGAGAACCTCTCCCGAGAGTGTGTGCATATTTGCAATAAAAGACTGCTGCTTTCCTATGTACTTTGGCCTCATGTTTAATGATTTAGCTCTCCTAAATTAAATTAAATTAAATTAAGACACCTGGGAGGTGGAGGTTGCAGCGAGCCGAGATATTGCCACTGCACTCCAGCTGGGTGACAAGAGCGAAACTCCATCTCAAAAAAGAGTGATTATAAATCTATTCCTTACTAAATGTTTATTATTATTTTACCAACTGCCTTTCTGACTAAGAGCTCTTCAGCTGTCTTTCTCATTCACATGATTCTCCTTTCATTGACTCTATTCCTCCTTTCATTGATAGAGAAGCCCCTATGCGGTAACTTGGATTCAGGAAAGCAACCTGAACAATCAACCTGTTGAAGCAGAGGATCCAGGAAAAACACCAAGGAAAGATTTTCTCCTTTTCATCTCTTCAACAAGTCCCCAACCATTTTGTAGGGAGAGTTTGCTAGTTATTTTCCTAAAGTCCCACAATGCCTAAGGCATGGGTGTGGACTGGGCATTTGCCCCTCCCCACTGCTCACTAGAAATGCCAAAGTGATTTGGTCATACTCACAGCTATTTCATGGTGAGTCTTGCAGGAGCTTTTTTTCTGAACCTGATGCAAATACCTGCCCTTCAGAGCAGGAAGGAAAGATCAAGCACTTTGTAATTGTCACTAAAAAGAATTCGGCCGGGCGCAGTGGCTCACGCCTGTAATCCCAGCACTCTGGGAGGCTGAGGCCGGTGGATCAAGAACTCAGAAGATCAAGACCATCCTGGCTAACACGGTGAAACCCCGTCTCTACTAAAAATGCAAAAAAAAAATTAGCTGGGAGTGGCGGCGGGCACCTGTAGTCCCAGTTACATGGGAGGCTGAGGCAGGAGAATGGTGTTAACCCAGGAGGCGGAGCTTGCAGTGAACCCAGATCCCTCCACTGCACTCCAGCCTGGATGACTGAGCGAGACTCCATCTCAAAAAAAAAAAAAAGTTAGAATTGAGGTATGCTTCTGTCTTAGTCTGTTTATGCTGCTATAACAAAATACCATAGAATAGGTGATTTATAGACAAAAGAAATTTAGTTCTGGAGGCTGAGAAGTCCAAGGTTAAGGTACTGGTTGTCAACCGTGTTTGTGTCCATGTGAAGAGACCACCAAACAGGCTTTGTGTGAGCAACATGGCTGTTTATTTCACCTGGGTGCAGGCGGTCCGAGTCCAAAAAGAGAGTCAGTGAAGGGAGATAAGTGTGGGGCCGTTTTATCGGATTTGGGTAGGTAAAGAAAAGTTACAGTCAAATGGGGGGTTGTTCTCTGGAGGGCGGGAGTGGGAGTCACAAGGTGCTCCGGGGGGAGCTTTTTGAGCCAGGATGAGCCCCGAAAAAGACTTTCACAAGGTAATGTCATCACGTAAGGCAAGGATTGGCCATTTTCACTTCTTTTGTGATGGAATGTCATCGGTTAAGGTGGGGTAAGGCATTTTCACTTCTTTTGTGATTCTTCAGTTGCTTCAGGCCATCTGGGCGGATGTGCAAGTCACAGGGGATGTGATGGCTTGGCTTGGGCTCAGAGACCTGACACTGGCATATTCAGTGTCTAGTGAGGGTCGGCTTTTTGGTTCATAGATGGTACCTTCTGAGACAGCCAAGGAGAAAGGGCTCCCCAGAGAACCTCCAACCAGTCTGTGCACTGGGAGGAATCCACACTGGGGTGGAGCCTCAGAAAGTTAATGCCATTTGCAGCAGGGAGGAGCCTGGCCTCTTCTCTTCTGGGGTGGTAACTTACTGGGCTTCAGTCTATGAGGCAGGAAACCTGCTAGCAGAACTCTCACTTTACTGAAAGCCCGTTTCCCTTTTTTTCTCTTTTTGCCCAATAAATTCCATTTTGCTTACCCTTCTATGTGTCTATGACCTTAATCTTTCCCAGTTAGTTGACAAGAACTCTAAGGAGAAAGTCCTGCAACACTTCTACCTGTGTCCTCACATGGTAGAAGGGGCTAGACAGCTCTTTAGGATCTCTTTTATTTATTTATTTATTATTATTATTATTTTTTTATACCGTCTCACTCTGTTACCCAGGCTGGAATGCAGTGGCACAACCTTGACTCACTACAACCTCTGCCTCTGGAGTTCAAGTGATTCTTTTGTCTCAGCCTCCAGAGCAGATGGGATTACAGGTGTGCCCCACCACACCTGGCTAATATTTTTGTATTTTTAGTAGAGATGGCATTTTGCCATGTTGGCCAGGCTGCTCTTGAACTCCTGACCTCAGGTAATCCACCCGCCTTGGCCTCCCAAACTGCTGGGATTACAGGCATGAGCCACTGTGCCCGGCCTATTTATTTACTTTTCTAGTTTTAATTTTTTTCTTTTTTTGGAAAGAAGCTTCCCTAGTCAGATAAGGAAATTCCAGAAAGAGTTCTTCCCAGTTCTTTGGGAAAGAAATGTTGGGGACCACTGGTCTAAGGTGTCAAGCTTACATAGCTAGAAAGATTATTATAGAAATAGGAAACAATATCCTGGCACCGTGGCTCATGGTTGTAATCCCAGCATTTTAGGAGATCAAGGCAAGCAGATCACTTGAATTCAGGAGTTCGAGACCAGCCTGATCAATATGATGAAACCCCATCTCTACTAAAAATACAAAAATTAGCTGGGCATGGTGGCATGCACCTATAATCCCAGCTACTCAGGAGGCTGAGACAGGAGAATCACTTGAACCCAGGAGGCGGAGGTTGTAGTGAGCTGAGATCATGCCATTGCATTCCAGCCTGGGCAACAAGAGAGAAACTCTGTGTCAAAAACAAAAAAAAGAAATAGGGAACAATGGAGGGAAAAGCAAATGTATGAGAGAGAAATAGTAACTTTTAGGCCAGGCGCGTTGGCTCAAGCCTGTAATCCTAACACTTTGGGAGGCCAAGGTGGGCAGATCACTTGAGGTCAGGAGTTCGAGTCCAGCCTGGCCAACATGGTGAACTCCCATCTCTACTAAAAATACAAAAAAAAAAAAAAGCTGGGTGTGGTGTCAGGCGCCTGTAATTCCAGCTACTTGGGAGGCTGAGGCAGAAGAATTGCTTGAACTTGGGAGGTGAAGGTTGCAGTGAGCCAAGATCGCGCCACTGTTCTCAAGTCTGGGTGATGGAGCAAGACTCTTTCTCAAAAAGAAAAAAAGAGATAGTAACTTTCAGAGTAATCTTCTAAGATATTTTTATTTTTATAGAAATTTGTATTTTCGGCTGGGCGTGGTGGCTCAAGCCTATAATCCCAGCACTTTGGGAGGCCGAGACGGGTGGATCACGAGGTCAGGAGATCAAGACCATCCTGGCTAACGCAGTGAAACCCCGTCTCCACTAAAAAATACAAAAATCTAGCCGGGCGAGGTGGCGGGCGCCTGTAGCCTCCCCAGCTACTCCGGAGGCTGAGGCAGGAGAATGGCGTAAACCTGGGAGGCGGAGCTTGCAGTGAGCTGGGATCCGGCCACTGCACTCCAGCCCCGGCGGCAGAGCAAGACTCCGTCTCAAAAATAAATAAATAAATAAAAAAAGAAATTTGTATTTTCCCCAATTAAGAATTTGAGGGTCAGAGAGACAGGGTAATGGAGGAAGGACAGAGAGACCTTGGTTCTGAGGCTTATTGCTGAAGCCTTTCAATTTTCTTTAATTCAAAGCAACCAGCACAAAGCACCATCTTTTGAGGCATTGTTTTCTGAGCTCAGAGTCATAACTCTATGAAACCAAGCCCATCACTGAATCATTCTCAGCCTCAAATTCTTAACTGGGCAAAATACAAATTTCTATAAAAATAAAAATATCTTAGAAGATTACTCTGAAAGTTATTATTTCTCTTCCATATATTTGCGTCTCCTTCCATTGCTCCCTATTTCTATAACATTGCCACCATCTTTCTAGCTATATAAGATGGAAACCTTACACCAGTGGTCTGCAACCTTTTTGGCACCAGGAACCGGTTTCCTGGAAGACACTTTTTCCATGGACAGGACCAGGGGGAATAGTTTTAGGATGAGTCAAGCACATTCCATTTATTGTGGACTTTATTTCTATTATTATATATTGTAATATATAATGAAATAATTATACAACTCACCGTAATGCAGAATCAGTTGGAGCCCTGAGCTTGTTTTCCTGCAGCTAGTCAATCCCATCTGGGGGTGATGTAAGATAGTAACAGATCATCAGGGATTAGATTCTCATAAGAAAAGTGAAACCCAGATCCCGCCCATGCACAGTTCACAATAGGGTTCACACTCCTACGAATCTAATGCTGACACTGATCTGACAGGAGGCAGAGCTCAGGCAGTAATGCTCACTCACCCACCACTCACCTTCTGCTGTGTGGCCCAGTTCCTAACAGGCCATAGACCAGTAACAATCCATGGTCCAGGGGGTTGGGGAACCCTGCCTTAGACCTAGCCTTCTTCCTTGAGTCTCTCATCATGCCTTTTCTTCTCTACTTCTCTCATGAATCCTTTTATCTATTCTTAAACTGTTATTGCCTCTGACTGGACTATCGTTCTTGTTTTCTGAAGTATTTCCGTTTCTAGTCTGTCTCCCTAGGCCCACTTAGATTTACCCCACAAACACATGGTTCTGTTCATATCATTGTCTATATTAGTTATCAATCGCAATGCAACAAATTATTCCAAAACTTGGCAGCTTACAAACATAAATATTTATTATCTCACACATTTTCTGTGGGTTGGGAATTTGGGAGCATCTAAGCTAAGTTGTAGTAGCTCAGGGTCTCTATGAGATGGTAGTCATGACATTGACAGGACTCTAGTTATCTAAAGGTTCAACTGGAGCTAACGGGCCTGCTTCCTAAGTAACTCACTCACATACCTGACAGATTAGTGCTGGTTATTCACAAGAGGTCTTTTCACATTTACCTCCCCATAGCCCTGTCTGAGTGTCTCATAACATAGAGCTAGCTTCCTTCAGGGTGAATGATCTAACAGAGTGCAAGAGAAGAAATGTTTAAAAAAACATTTTTTAAAGAGATAGGGTCTCTCTAAGTTGTCCAGGCTGGACTTGAATCCTGGGTTCAAGCAACCTTCCCACCTCAACCTCCCACGTAGCTGGGTTTATGGGCATGTGCCACCATGCCCAGTTTAAGAATAATCTTTTGGCCGGGCACAGCGGTTCATGCCTATAATCTCAGCACTTTGGGAGGACAAGGCGAGTGGATCACGAAGTTAAGACATCGAGACCATCCTGGCCAACATGGTGAAACCCTGTACCTACCAAAACTATGAAAATTAGCTGGGTGTGGTGGTGCACACCTGTAGTCCTAGCTACTTGGGAGTCTGAGGTAGGAGAATCGCTTCAACCCCGGAGGCGGAGCTTGCAGTGAGCTGAGATGGCACCACTGCACTCCAGCCTAGCAAGAGAGCGAGACTCTGTCTCAAAAAAAAAAAAACACTAAAGATTTTTTTTTTTTTTTTTTTGAGAGGGAGTCTCGTTCTGTCACCCAGGCTGGAGTACAGTGGCGCCATCTTGGCTCACTGCAAGCTCCGCTTTCCAGGTTCACACATTTCTCCTGCCTCAGCCTCCCGAGTAGCTGGGACTACAGGCGCGCACCACCACGCCCGGCTAAGTTTTTTGTATTTTTAGTAGAGACGGGGTTTCACCACGTTAGCCAAGATGGTCTTGATCTCCTGACCTCGTGATCCACCCATCTCGGCCTCCCAACATGCTGGGATTACAGGCGTGAGCCACTGTGCAAGGCCTTAAATAGATTTATTAATTAAGGTCAGAGCACAGATATACATGAGCAAAATGACTGTAAGATTATTCACTGTTGTCTTATTTGTAGTAGCAAAAGACTACAAATAACCTAAATGTATTTCGTGTATTTCGAGAGTAGAAGAATTAGGATACTCTTTATGTGTTAATATATGAGGAAGCCTAAGATATGTGGTGAAGTAGGAAATCTGAAGTATAGACTATAGAACAGTGTGTGTAGTATGTATGCTATCATTGTGGGCCAAAAATTGTGTGTGCCTGTGTGTTTCTGTGTGTGTGTGTATCTGGAATACCAAAAAAATCTCCTAATGTAATTACGGTTGCCTCCAGGAAAGAGTTCTACGTGGCTGGGGAAGAGGGAAGAGAAAATTCTCTTTTAGTGTATAAAATCTGTACATTATAAATATTTAATAATATGTACATAAATAGAAACAACAATAATAAATATAAATAACAAATGTATAATTTATTATATCTTTTAAATTATGTGCCTTATAAAGTTATTGCCTATTCAGAATTATTATTATTATTTATTTTTTTTTTTTGAGACACAGCCTTGCCCTGTTGCCAGGCTGGAGTGCAGTGGCATGATCTCGGCTCACTGCAACCTCCAACTCCCTGGTTCAAGTGATTCTCCTGCCTCATCCTCCCGAGTAGCTGGAATTACAGGCACGTGCCACCGTGCCCAGCTAATTTTTGTATTTTTAGTACAGTCGGGGTTTCGCCATGTTGGCTAGGATGGTCTCGATCTCCTGACCTTGTGATCCACCCACCGTGGCCTCCCAAAGTGCTGGGATTACAGGTGTGAGCCACCGTGCCCGGCCTTATTTTTATTTTTTTAAATTCTTTTTGAGATAGGGTCTCTCTCTGTCACCCAGGCTGGAGTGCAGTGGTGCAGTCTCGGCTCTGTCACTCAAACTCAAGCGATCCTTCCACTTCAGCCTCCTGAGTAGTTGGGACTACAGGCATGCACCACCACACCAGGCAAATTTTCTTTTTCTTTTTTTTCTTTTTTTACCAGGCAAGTTTTCTATATTTTTAGTAGAAAAATACTAAATGCCATGCTGCCCAAGCTGGTAAAAATAATTGTTAAAAATCTAGACCAATTCTACACTCAGAGAAAAAGAAACTGAAGCCAGGGAAGAATAAAATAAATGGCTTATCTATAGGAAAGATTTAGACAGTAGGAGAAACTAACTGGAAATACAACTTGGATAGCCAACACTGAAATGGTGGGATTCATACACGACCTCAATCCCAGGGAGACTCCCAAGTACCTATAGCCTTATTACAAGAAAGAAGGCCTTCAGGCAGTGGCAGTATTACTTTGGAAAACAAACTGAAAGAATTTTACATGTGGAATTGCATAAACTGGGAGCTGGATGGATTTTAGAGATATGAGAGATCAGAAATCACAGTACAGATCAGAGATCACAAACGCCAGATGCCTGTGAGTTGTGTTTGACTTGAATACTGCATACCATTGTTATTTATGTATTTATTTATTTATTTAGAGATGCAGTCTCGCTCTGTCGCCCAGGCTGGGGTGCAGTGGCATGATCTCGGCTCACTGCAACCTCCACCTCCCAGGTTCAAGTGATTCTTTTACCTCAACCTCCTGAATAGCTGGGATTACAGGTATACACCACCACACCTGGCTAATTTTTGTATTTTTAGTAGGGACGGGTCTTGCCACATTGGCCAGGCTGGTCTCGAACTCCTGACCTGAGGTGATCCACCCACCTCAGCCTCCCTCCGAAGGTGCTTGGATTATGGGTGTGAGCCACTGTGCCCGGCCTATTGTTTTAATTTTTTTTTTAGAGACACAGCCTCACTGTGTTGCTCAGACTAGCCTGGAAGGAAATACTGTGTTTAAATGTTGTATAAGGCCGGGCGCGGTGGCTCAAGCCTGTAATCCCAGCACTTTGGGAGGCCGAGACGGGTGGATCACGAGGTCAGGAGATCAAGACCTGATCTCCTGATTTCACCGGGCTAACACGGTGAAACCCCGTCTCTACTAAAAAATACAAAAAACTAGCCGGGCAAGGTGGCAGGCGCCTGTGGTCCCAGCTGCTCGGGAGGCTGAGGCAGGAGAATGGCGTAAACCTGGGAGGCGGAGCTTGCAGTGAGCTGAGATCCAGCCACTGCACTCCAGCCTGGGAGACAGAGCGAGACTCCGTCTGAAAAAAAAAAAAAAAGAAAGTTGTATAAGTTAATTGCCAACATTTTAAGATCAAGAGATTTCACACTTAAACAAATTGGCTATCTGGCTTCTTTTGAAATTCTTATTTTTTATTTTTTATTTTTATGTTTTTAGACCTCTGTGGTTTAACTCTGGAATCTTTTGAAATTATGAAAACTTTGGTAGGTGAGGCCCACACTCTCACGTGGCACCATCACAGCTGCCCCCATTAGAAAGGATAGAGTACTAGTCAGTTTGCCACAGTTCCCCCAGGCAGTGTTTCTCATTTTCATCACCTGCAGAGCCCATATAAGTATCTCAGGTGAGGAAGCTGGTTCAGAGGCCAACTGTAATAGTGGCCCCTTTTCCTACTCCCCAATTTTTAATATTTTCTTCAATAAGCCGAGTTGGGAACTCAAGAGCCAGATAACACTCCATAATCATCTTGGTTTGACCCACTACTCAGTATTCCTGATTCTAAATTCCACACCACTACCCCAACCTAGTGATCGGGTCCAATAACCATAATCAGGAAACCTTAGGGGTTTTTCCCCCAGGAATTATAGAAAGCTTATCCAGAATTTCAGGGACTATACTTATCCCAGGACCTTGGAGTCTTTCCACGTCCTTGCTGCTATTACTAGTGCCAGGCCTACGACACTCCCATCTTTTGCCAAATTTGCCACAGACCTAGAAGCTGCCTTTGCCATGACCTTATCCCAAGAAGGGCAGCTGCTAATATGATTATGTTTGCTTCCAGGAAGGGGCGTTACATGGAGGCTAAGACCCAAATGACTGCCATGTTGTTGTGACTGCTGCTGATGCTCACCATGAATTCTTCTTTCCCCAATGATCCCTGTAATTCCCACCTCTGAAGCTGCTGCTCCCAAGTAGTACTCCTTACAGTGACAATGAACCACCTCCCTTGGTTACAGCCATTCTGATCCTGCTCTTGCCCACTGCTGCCCGGGAACCTGTGTGGTCACCACTCCTGAAGCGAATGCTAATAAATCTCTAAATAATATGTTAGACCAGTTCTACCTGAAACATGGCCTCATTCTCTTGGGTGAGGGCACCCCCTGTTGAGGAATTTAGGTCAAGTATTTCAGGACCTCAGAAGACTTTAGGTTACAAGAGAATCCAACTCAAACTAGCTTAAGATTAAAACAAAAAGGCCAGGAACGGTGGCTCACGCCTGTAATCCCAGCACTTTGGGAGGCCGAGGCAGGTGAATCATGAGGTCAGGAGATCAAGACCATCCTTGCTAACATGGTGAAACCCCGTCTCTACTAAAAAATACAAAAAATTAGCCGGGCGTGGTGGCAGGCGCCTGTAGTCCCAGCTTCTTGGGAGGCTGAGGCAGGAGAATGGAGCGAACCCGGGAACCAGAGCTTACAGTGAGCTGAGATTGCGCCACTGTACTCCAGCCTGAGCAACTGAGCAAGACTCCGTCTCAAAAATAAATAAATAAATAAAAACATAAAAAGTTACTAGTGAAGGAGTTAAGAATACACCACCTCCAAGTAGTGGCATACTATTTTGAGTTAAAGGCACTTGTGTGGTAGGAGTTTTTTGTTTGTTTGTTTTCTTTTTTGAGACGGAGTCTCGCTCTGTCGCCCAGGCTGGAGTGCAAAGGCACACTGCAACCTCCGCCTCTCTGGTTCAAGCAATTCTCCTGCCTCAGCCTCCTGAGTAGCTGGGATTACAGGTGCCCGCCACCATGCCCAGCTAATTTTTGTATTTTTAGTGATTTGTTTTTCTAAGACCACCAGAGTGAGCACAAAAGAACCAGTGGGTAGGCAAAGGTAGAAGCAAAACTGCAAATTTATTTTTGGTCACCTAGCTTCAGGGGAAGAAGGTGGGTAGGGAGAGGTCTGTCGGCCTCCGGCAAAGGCCTCCTTTGCCGGAGGCCGACAGAGTCCCCCGGTGGGGCTCTCAGACGGAGTTCCTAATACAGTCCCGACCAGAGTGAGGGACTGAGGAAGGCCGCGGGGCGCGCTGGCCAGGAGCGGCTTTTCTAGGAGTGGGAGGTCAATAGGCAGGGCACGGGCGTGTCGGGGGGCGTTCCGCAGGTGCGACCAGGTAAATCTTGGTCTCTTCGGATTGATGTCACCTGGCGCATGCCCAGTTGATCTGCACCTTCCTGGGCGCCGGCTGCATTTTCGCGTGTGCAGGAAAAGTTAGCGATGAAGACCCCGGAAGTGCACCATCTTGCCTCCGTTCGTCCAAACAAGAGCAACAGGAGAAAAACGTACAAATTAATGTCATACAAGTGTTATGTGGCATAGGATCCTTCATAAGGAAATGAAGACCCCAAGAAGCAGTTACAATTGAACACTTATAAACTGAATTGGATAAAGAGTAGTGAATTATGAAAATGTGACAAGGCAAAGTGTCATGCACATCCATGTGAAGAGACCACCAAACAAGCTTTGTGTGAGCAACATGGCTGTTTATTTCACCTGGGTGCAGGCGGGCTCAGTCCGAAAAAAGAGAGTCAGTGAAGGGAGATAAGTGTGGGGCCATTTTATAGGATTTGGGTAGGTAAAGGAAAATTACAGTCAAAGGGGGATTGTTCTCTGGTGGCAGGAGTGGGAGTCACAAAGTGCTCAGTGAGGGAGCTTTTAGAGCCAGGATGAGCCAGGCACAAGATAATGTCATCCCTTAAGGCAAGGACTGGCCATTTTCACTTCTTTTGTGGCGGAATGTCATCAGTTCAGGCGGGGCAGGGCATTTGCACTTGTTTTGTGTTCTTCAGTTACTTCAGGTCACCTGGGCGTATACGTGCAAGTCACAGGGGATGCCATGACTTGGCTTGGGCTCGGAGGCCTGACACAAAGCACACAAGGATAGGGTAGTTATTTGAGTGGAGAAGTGACTAGGATGATAAGAGTTAGTTTAACAGGGTTGGTTTGTACAGATTTCCCTCAGCCTCAACTTCCTGTCCTTGATGATAAGAATGATGTTTTCCTTCTGGGTATAGGGAGGACACCTTTTACATGGGAATTTCATCTCCTGCTTTTAAGAAACAGAAGAAAAATCAGAGTGAACTCCTTGCACCGGCTGTTTTCCAAGTGTTACAGCTCAGATGAGTGGAGGAACACCGGAGTTGTTGGTCCTCATGCCAGTTTAGATAAAACAACATGGACACACGTAGAGTGGTTTTAAGGAGCGGAGAGTTTAATAGGCAAGAAGGTGGGAGGAGACAGAGGAAAGAAGCTCACCAGTAGAGAGACAGAGGGACGTTCGCTCCAAAGCCGAAAGAGGAGGTCCCCACCTGCCTGGGATACCAGCCACGTATATATGCAGAGGCTGGAGAAGGCAATATCTGATTTGCGTAGGGCTCAGGGGATTGGTTTGACCAGGCATGTCATTCATGTAGCCCTCAGAAAAAGCTGGCCATCTCATCCTAGCCTTTTAATATGCAAATGCAGGGCACTCTGGATGTTCTACACAAGTGGAGATATTTGGGGCAGCCATGTTGCCAGGAACATATGGAGCAAGGGCAAGAAGTCCACAGGAATTGCTATGTTAGGTGGACCCAGTTTCTACCGGCCTGCATTTGTACATCAAAGGTTGCCGGCCTGGCTCTAAGAGCCTGGGCTTTACAAGAAACTTTTCCGGAGATGCTTTAAAAACCACAAACTCCCCAAGGGCCCCTTTTCCTCTCTCTCTGCCTAAAATAATTTCTTAATAACTCTTGCAGGCCGGGTGCGGTGGCTCAAGCCTGTAATCCCAGCACTTAGGGAGGCCGAGACGGGCGGATCACGAGGTCAGGAGATCGAGAACATCCTGGCTAACACGGTGAAACCCCATCTCTACTAAAAATACAAAAAACTAGCCGGGCGAGGTGGCGGGCGCCTGTAGTCCCAGCTACTCGGGAGGCTGAGGCAGGAGAATGGCGTAAACCCAGGAGGCAGAGCTTGCAGTGAGCTGAGATCCGGCCACTGCACTCCAGCCTGGGCGACAGAGCGAGACTCCGTCTCAAAAATAAATAAATAAATAAATAAATAAATAAAAAATAACTCTTGGCCAGGTGCGGTGGCTCATGCCTGTAATTCCAGCACTTTGGGAGGCCGAGGTGGGTGGATCACAAGGTCAGAGGTTCAAGACCAGCCTGACCAACTTAGTGAAACTCCGTTTCTACTAAATGTTTGGATGAATGGAGGCAAGATGGCGCACTTCTGGGTTCTTCTTCACCAACTTTTCCCACGCACGTGAAAATGCAGCCGGCGCCTGGGAAGGTGCAGATCAACTGGGCATGTGCCAGGTGACGTCAATCCGAAGAGACCAAGATTTACCTGGTCGCACCTGCGGAATGCCCCCTGACACGCCCATGCCCCACCTATTGCCTTCCCACTCCTAGAAAAGCCGCACCCGGCCAGCACGCCCCGCGGCCTTCCTCAGTCCCTCACTCCTGTCGGGACTATATTAGGAACTCCGTCCGAGAGCTTCACCAGGTGACTCTCTTGGCCTCCTTTGCCGGAGGCCGACAGACCTCTCCCTACCCACCTTCTTTCCCTGAAGCTAGGTGACCAAAACAAATTTGCAGTTTTGCTCCTACCCTTGCCTACTCGCTGGTTCTTTAGTGCTCACTCTGGTGGTCTTAGAAAAACAAATCAGTTGGTGCCGAGAAACCGGGAGGAGACCCCTCCTCAGGCCTCTAAGGGTTGAGGAACCTCCTCCTGCTCCCACGCCGCAGACGGACCAGGACCTGAGACCCGCTTCCCTCACTCTCACGGCCTCTCTGGGGTAAGTGCCCTTGTCTCCTCTTTACCTCTCTCGGCCAAAAATCCTGCACAGGTCCGAGGCCCACTTTTGAGCCACCAAGTGGCTTGGGAGACCTATTCAGGACGGAGACGTCCACCTGAAGGTAATCACCTTGGCTCCAAGAGCCTCCAGTCTGTCTCTGCTGGTTCCAAAGGACGCTTTGAAGCCAGGCAGAGATCCACGTCCATTTCCATTGTGTCCATTGTGTAAGTAGAGGAAACAAATGGGAAACCCCCAGTCCAAATTTCCAAAGAGCACCCCCTTAGGGTGCCTCCTAGCCAATTTAAAAACCTTACAGCTGGAACAAGACCTTAGGAGGAAGCGGTTAATTTTGCTTTCCACTGTAGCGTGATCGACCTCAGCAATTTCTGCCAGCGGCTAGGCAAGTGGTCCGAAATTAATTACATACAAGACTTTTGGGCCTTATGCTCTCGTCCCTACCTGCCCTATACTCCTCTCTCCCCGCTCTCCCCACCCCCTCCCTTCCTGCCCAGACTCCTCCTACTTGCTCCTCATCGACTGGTAGCCCGCTCCTAGCAGCAGCTTTACAGCCCAGTCGTAACCCCAGGCCAGAGAGCACACACCCTGCGGACTCCAAGGCTGCAAAAGGAGCCTGCTATAAGTGCGGCAAGGGAGGACACTATGCCAACAGGTGTCCACAAGGTCCCTGAGCCCCAACGCAGCCTTGCTATAAGTGCAAGGCATCAGGACATTGGGCCAGTGAATGTCCTAACCCTCGTCCACCAGCAACCCTCTACCCTGCTTGCCAGCAGGGAGGACACTGGAAGTCTGATTGCCCCACCCTGAGAACAGGTGCTGCGTCTCCACGTGACCCCCTTTCCCAGGATCCTGGGAGCTCCTTCCAGCTCCTACATCTGGACGATGACAACTGAAGGCGCCGAGACTCGGGGACCCCCAAGTCTCCTGGTAGCGGGTAAGACAATTAATTTTTTTAATTGACAGCGAGGCTACCTATTCTGTTTTGCCGTCCTTCTCTGGACCTAGCCTTCCATCCAATATCTCTGTAGTACGAGTAAGCAGAAAGCCATCCACTCCATGAAAAACTCCACTCCTTAATTGCTGCCTGGCCAACAACTACTTTGCGCACTCGTTCCTCATTATACCCTCATGCCCTACCCCCTTACTGGGCCGAGAAATCAGTTTGACTTTCCCCCCCACTCGCCTAAAACTTACTAAATTTTCTTAACTATCTCATACTCCCCAACCTTGCCAGGACCATCCTTCTGGGTTTTGCCCATATTCCAACAAATGCTTCCATTCCTCATTCCTGTACTAATACTGTGCCTTATTTTATTTTTCATCTGTGCGTCCAAATACCAACCATAGGCCCCGACCTTAATGACGCCCCTTAACAGCAGGAAGTAGCCAGACAGAGCACGGCGCCCCTTTATCACTATTATCAATAAAAGGTTGGACTGTTTGGACGATCGGAGGCAAGATGGTGCACTTCTGGGTTCTTCATCACTAACTTTTCTCGCGCGTGCGAAAATGCAGCCGGTGCCCGGGAGGGTGCAGATCAACTGGGCATGCGCCAGGTGACGTCAATCTGAAGAGACCAAGATTTACCTGGTCGCACCTGTGGAACGCCCCCCGACATGCCTGTGCCCCGCCTATTGCCCTCCCACTCCTAGAAAAGCCGCTCCCGGCCAGCACGCCCCACGGCCTTCCTCAGTCCCTCACTCCTGTCGGGACTGTATTAGGAACTCCGTCCGAGAGCTTCACCGGGTGACTCTCTTGGCCTCCTTTGCTGGAGGCCGACAGACCTCTCCCTATCCACCTTCTTTCCCTGAAGCTAGGTGACCAAAAATAAATTTGCAGTTTTGCTCTTACCCTTGCCTACTCGCTGGTTCTTTTGTGCCCGTTCTGGTGGTCTTAGAAAAACAAATCAGCTCTGTCTTATGTCAATTTAATTCTCAGGCCCAGCTGAATAATCCTAAGAGAATAGAGGTAAAATTTTGCCTCCTTTACCTAATGGCAAATATAAGGGAGCACATGGCCTCATCCCCAATACCTCCAAGTTAGTTGACTTCTCTCTTCTCCATTTTCTGCCTTTGCTTATTCAAACTCTTGCCTCTGTTCCTCCTGACTCTTCCACTCGCAGGAAGAGTCTGTGTCTAGGACCCATTATTAGGTCCTTAGAATGGATAAAGAGCTTCTTGGTTTATAGATAAAACCCCACAGAATTCTGATTGGCTCTATTTGAGACACTTGCTCATCCTTGGACCAACCACTATGGCCAGACTGGGAATGGTTCTGTGACTGGCAGCCCCAGCAGGATCAAAAGTAGTACGGAAGGTCAGATCTAATAAACAATACTGGGCTGACAAAAACAACAGATATTCCCTACAACGATGTACTGATAAAAACCAGAGCTCCAGCTGGGCATGGTGGCTCATGCCTGTAATCCCAACACTTTGGGAGGCCAAGGCAGGAGGATAACTTGAACCTAGGAGTTCAAGACCAGCCTCAGCAATATGGCGAAACCTCTTCTCTACAAATAATAAAAAAATTAGCTGGATGTGATGGCAGTGTACCTGTAGTCCCAACTACTCAGGAGATTGAGATGGGAGGGTCACCTGCGCTTGGGAGGTCTATGCTGTGTCACGTGCGTCTGTGTGACGAGACCACCAAACAGGCTTTGTGTGAGCAATAAAGCTTTTTAATCACCTGGGTGCAGGCGGGCTGAGTCTGAAAAGAGAGTCAGCAAAGGATGGTGGGATTATCATTAGCTGTTTTTTTTTGTTTGTTTTGTGAGACAGAGTCTCACTCTGTCACTCAGGCTGGAGTGCAATGGCATAATCTCAGCTCACTGCAACCTCTGCCTCCTGGGTTCAAGCGATTCTACTGCCTCAGCCTCCCAAGTAGCTGGGACTACAGGCATCTGCCACTACACCCAGCTAATTTTTGTATTTTTAGTAGAGATGGGGTTTCACCGTATTGGCCAGACTGGTCTCGAACTCCCAACCTTGTGATCCACCTGCCTCGGCCTCCGAAAGTGCTGGGATTACAGGCGTGAGTCACCGCACCCAGCCTATCATCAGTTCTTATATGTTTGGGATAAGCGGTGGAGTTAGGAGCAATTTTTTGTGGGCAGGGGGTGGGTCTTACAAAGTACATTCTCAAGGGTGGGGAGAATATTACAAAGTATGCTATTGCAAGGGTGGGAAGGGTGTATTGTCATAAGGTCAATTGATCAGCTAGGGTGGGGCAGGAACAGATCACAATGGTGGAATGTCATCTTTTGTGGTTCTTCAGTTGCTTCAGGCTATCTGGATGCATATGTGTAGGTCACAGGGGATATAATGACTTAGCTTGAGCTCAGAGGCCTGACACACTTCGGCGAGCCATGATTGTGCCAGTGCACTCCAGTCTCAGTGACAGAGCAAGATGCTATCTCAAACAAACAACAACAAAACAACCAGAAGGCCGGGCACGGTGGCTCACGCCGGTAATCCCAGCACTTTGGGAGGCAGAGGTGGGTGGATCACCTGAGGTCAGGAGTTCTAGACCAGCCTGACCAATACAATGAAATCCTGTCTGTACTAAAAATACAAAAAAATTAGTCGGGTGTGGTGGAATGCACCTGTAATCCCAGCTACTCAGGAGGCTCGAACCCAGGAGGCAGAGGTTGCAGTGAGCCGAGATAGCACCATTGCACTCCAGCCTGGGCAATAAGAGGGAAACTCCATCTCAAAAAAAAAAAAAAAAAAAAAGAAGAAGAAAAAAAAACAAAACAGAGCTCTTATGGGAAGATAATAACCTTATTTAAAAATTGGTAAAGAACTTGAATAGACATCTCCCCAAAGAAATATGCAAATAGTAAACAAGCACATGAAAACATGCTCAATATAATTAGGGAGATGCAAATAAAAAATCATGAAACACCATTTCACACTCGCTGACATGGTTATAATAAAAAGTTCAGATAAGTGTTGGCAAGGATGTGGAGAATCCTGCTGGGGAGGAGTGTAAATGGGACAGCCACTTAAAAAAATACCTGGCAGTTCCTCAAATGGTTCAAAATAGAGTTACCATAAATACAGAATCCCCTGGTATCTGCAAGGGGGACTGTTTCTAAGACCTTTGTGGACTCCAAAATTGGCAGATGCTCATCTTGCAGTTAGCCCCGTGGAACCCGCCCATAGGAAAACTGCTCTTGTCCTCAGGTTCTGCAACCTGGGAATACTGCATTTTTGATATGTGGTTTGTTGAACTGGAGGATGCAGAACCCAGATACGGAGGGCTGTCTGTATACTATAGGGCACATGCCCAAGAGAAATGAAAATGTATCTGCACAAAAATGTGCACATGAATGTTCACAGCAGCATTATTCACAGTAGCCAAAAGGTAGAAACTTTTTGATAAATTGATAAAATGTGGCATATACATAGAATGCAGTATTATTCAGCCAAAAAAGGAATGAAGTACTGACACATACTACAAAACGGATGAACCTGTTACAGGTGGCAGGTATCCAAGTTACGAGGGCAAATCTGTATGGGTCTGCAGCAACTTCAGTTCTTGCCTCCTCAGAAGAAAGAATTTGACTGAGGAGCAATAAGGCAGAAAAAGAGACTGAGGCAAGTTTCAGAGCAGGAGTGGAAGTTTATTTAAAAGGCCTTTAGAATAGGAAAGAAAGGAAAGCACGCTCGGAAGAGTCCCAAGCCATCACTGAGGTCAACTGTGATATTGACCTTGATCCTAGGACTTTGTAGGCTGGCTCCTTTCCTATGATTCTTCCCTCAGGGTGGGCTGCCTGCATGCGCAGTGCCCTCCTTATCACTAGGAAGTGAGCACAGCGCAGTATGTAGGAAGTTGCACGCATGCCCATGAGGCTTTCTTGCCTTTTCGATAGAGTCCCCTTGGAAGGTTATACTCCCCGATTTTGTCTCTCAATGCATATGCCCAAGAAGTTGCTTCTCCCTGTCATCTGCATTCAACGAGCACTTTAGTGCAACAGGTGTGGGACATCAGGAAATGGCCTCCCCCTGGCACCGGCTGCCAATTTATCACTTTTAGAGGCAATATGCATTCCTAGTGGGTGAGGGAAGAGCCCTCTCCTGCCCTGCTCATGCCTAACTACCTGTAACAAACCTTGCAAATATTAAGCCAGCCACCAAAAGACCATATAATTCCATTTATATTAAATGTCCAGATGAGTTAAATCTAGAGAGACAGAAAGTAGGTTCTTGGTTGGCTGGGGCTAGAGGAGGTGGGAGGATCAGGGGTGACAGCTAAAAGATACAAGTTTCTTCTTTGGAGTGGTAAAAGATGTTCTCAAATAGTGGTGATGGTTGCCCAAGTCTGTTAATACACTAAAAATCATTGAACACTTCAAATGGGTGAATTATGCGGCATGTGATTACAGCCTAATAAATAGTATGTCCTGCTGTGTCCTTTAGGGCCTCTGAGAAATGGAGAGAGCTCCATCTGAAGTCAGACTGATTGAGTTCCGATCCTGCTTTCATTTTCCCCGCAGGTAACTCCTTCCTTAACAGCATCACGGGGTGATACTCCCTATCCGGAAAGTTCATTGTAATTTTTAAAAACATTAAAAACATACACCAGGGTTAATCATGTGCAGTGTGTGATACACAGAGGCTCTGAAACACTACTGCACACACACACGCGCACGCACATGGGGCCTCTGGGGAGGTTCTGAAAGAACCAGATCTGGAGGACTGATCATGTCCCTGGTCTCGGCCCTCGCCCTCCTTGTTTCTTAGACTCTAAAGCAAGCAGGCAGCAGAGCAGTCCTTGAAATCCAGAGTCAAGAAAAAGCTCTGCATCCCTTGGTCCGAGAGACGCAAGGAGCGCGGCCTAAACGCCTGGGGAGGCTGCCCTACCCAGCAGACGCAGCTGCTATGTAACTCGTGGACCAGACACCCAGCCCCACCCGCTGCCGTTAACCTACAGCCGCAACGGTTCCCGCCCCGCCCAGGTCGGAGAACAATGCTGCACCCTGCCCGTGGAGCCTCGCGGTGCCGCGCCCTGGGGCGGGCCTGCCCATGGCCTGCCGGGAAATGTAGTTTCTGAAGCCCCGCCCTTGCCGCCCCGTGGCTCGCCGGCCGGGAACTCCAAGCAACTACAAGTTCCATCACGCTCTGCGAGGCCTTGATTTCTCGGCTTTTGCAGGGAAGGGAGTGGGGCGAACATGGCTGAAGGAAGCCGAGGTGTACCAACGTGTAGCGGGGTAGGTGGCAGGCAAGACCTAGTCTCCGGCAGTGGCGGCTGCAACTTTCCAGAATATGAGCTTCCCGAGCTAAATACGCGCGCTTTCCATGTGGGCGCCTTTGGGGAGCTGTGGCGGGGCCGTCTGTGCGGGGCCGGGGACTTGTCGCTGAGGGAGCCGCCGGCATCCGCTCTGCCCGGCAGCCGGGGGATTGCTGACTCCGACCAGGAGGATGCCGCGGTGGCCAGGGATCTGGACTGCAGCCTGGAGGCGGCGGCTGAACTGAGGGCGGTGTGCGGGTGAGTGCGGAGCAAAGGGGCTCTTGCAGCTTGGGGTCAAACAGGGTGCATCCTTGCTCCTGCCTTCCTCTGGGACTCATCCCTGAGAAGGGCCTGTGGTTTGGACCTGGGCTAGGAGTATTACTGTTTCAAAGCTTTCAACCCGCTGGAGCCTCCCTGGAACACCAGGAGAAGTCCTGGGACCCAAATGCCCAGTTTGCGAGTTGGAGCAAAGGCCAAGACAGCTGCATCAAAGACTAGTTTTTCTATTTGCTTGTTCTAAAAGTGCTTGTTAATAAAGAATAGCAGTCAGGGCAACAGCGAGGTGTACCTGCCATTGACAGACACTTTGACGGTGGAGGAATCTGAGTAATGGTGAAGCTGCGGGAGACTTCATCAAAGGAGTGTTAAAACCCCGACTAACTGGTTTCTTTTGGGGACCTTCCAGGTATTCTGTTACTGAAATTTTTCCTAAAAGTGCCTTATGTGGGGGTGAAAATATAAAAATAACTTTAATCTCTTTCTCCATTTAACAGTACTGGCTGCCTTCATCGGCCTTTTCATTATAAAATGTAACCACTGAAATCTTTGTCTTAAGTTCTGGCCTCTCTGAGCCGCCTGCTGGATTTTATCTGACTTCGTAATTCAGTAATGTATTTAGGAAAACAACCCTAACTCGCTGTGAACCAGATGCAGAGTCGACCTTAAAGTATTGCTTTTCCTTTTTGTTTTAGCCTTGATAAACTGAAATGCCTTGAGGACGGTGAGGATCCAGAAGTCATTCCAGAGAATACTGACCTGGTGACTTTGGGGTATGGAGGACTTGGTTTTTATGACCTATTTATTTAAACATTTTTTCAACATTATGTTTTGAAAAGTTGAAAGTACAGTGTTGATTGTTATCTGTATACCCACCCCGTAAATTCAGCTGTTTTTAACACTTGACCATATTTACTTTAGCCGTGTGTATGGGATGCCTGCTGTGTGGTTTTTCATTTTGCTATCCCCCATTCAGTAAGTTAGACATGATAATTTACCCTTAAATACATAAGCATATAGCGTCTAAAAGTATCATTCTCCTACATAATTATCGTGGTATTATTGTATCTGAGAAAATTAACCATAAATACATAATCTGTAATATTCAGTCCATATTCAAACTTGTGTTTTTTTTTTAATATTCTTGAATGTGTGTTTATAGAGGTAGAGTTAATCTACTTAGATCTAGGGGACAAGCTAAATACTCTGATAGTGTTTCTCAAACTATTTGTGGTAAAGGACAGTTTTTGTTTTTAAAAATTTTAAATTTTTGACAGATTTATACTTTGATAAAATACTACAAAAAGAATTGCTAGAAAAATGGAATTAAAAAAGACAAACACAATGTAAGTTCAAATTTTTAATTAAATTCAACAGACATAAAAATACTGTCAACTGATGATGGAAGTTTTTAAATGCTTAATCGCATTTTCTGTACAGATTGGTTAACAAATAGGTCATAGATGAATTCTGGTCTGCCTACCACTCTTTGAGAGGCACTGTTGTATGATAATATAGAGAAATTGTGCATGTAATAGTGAAATTTATAATTTCCAGTTTATAGTCCACTTATTTCATACCACCTCAGCTATGTTCTGTCATTCTTGATCCTACGATATTATCCCCCTCCAATATTCAGGCAGTCATTTCAACTCTGTTTGGGTTTTCTTTCATAATAACTGCCAAATCTGTTCCCCTGGTCCCTACTGCTAACTTTTACAGCAGCAACACCTGGAGCGCTATGCAAGGTTCTTAACTGTCTTTGCTAAGTACAGTTATTTCTCCCACTGATTTATCCACCATGCTATCGCCTGAGCATGTATTTTGCTTAAAAATGGTCTATGGCCCTACACCTCCTATATGGAAAAATTTCAAACTCCTTAGCTAGACATTTGAAGCCTTCCACATATATCCCAAATCTGCCTTTCCAGATTTATTTTCAACCACTTTCAGATGGCTCAGAATGCATGTGGCCTCTCTCCCATCTGAAACATACCACTTCGTTATGTTATTTTTTTGAGATGGAGTCTTACTCTGTTGCCCAGGGTGGAGTGCAGTGGCGTGATCTCTGCTCATTGCAACCTCTGTCTCCAGGTTCAAGTGATTCTCCTGCCTCCACCTCTGGAGTAGCTGGGATTACAGGCGCCCGCCACCTCGGCTGGCTAACTTTTTTGCATTTTTAGTAGAGACGGGATTCACCGCGATGGCCAGGCTGGTTTCAACTCCTGACCTCAAGTGATCCGCCCACCTCGGCCTCCCAAAGTGCTAGGATTACATGCCTGAGCCACCACACCTGGCCCATACCACTTCTTTAAAAACCTAAAGATTCCTTTCCAGATTACCACAACCCATCTTTCCCTTAGGAAACAGGTACATTTATACTGCCTTAAACTCTGTCATTTCTAAAGTCCTTGAAGGCTCAATGAGAGTCCAAACTCCCATCTATGTATTGTTCTCAGGCCCACTATACTGCCTTACTCCAATTGGTGCTCTGTAACTATTGTTGATTGATTAGTTGTATTTGTCTAAAATGCACATCTGATTGTTACTCCCTTGCCTAAAACCTTTTGATGTCCCTTAGGCTGAAGTCCTGAGTCTGTAGTGGCTCACAAAGGCCTCTAAGGACCATGGACCTTGCTGTTTTCGTTTTGTTTTGTTTTTGAGATGGAGTTTTGCTCTTGTTGCCCAGGCCTGAGTGCAATGGCCCGATCTCCGCTCACGGCAGCCTCCACCTCCTGGGTTCAAGTGATTCTCCTGCCTCAGCTTCCCAAGTAGCTGGGATTACAGGCATGCGCCACCATGCTCGGCTAATTTTGTATTTTTTGTAGGGATGGGGTTTCTCCATGTTGGTCAGGCTGGTCTCAAACTCCCAACCTCACGTGATCTGCCCACCTCGGCCTCCCAAAGTGTTGGGATTACAGACATGAGCCACCGTGTCTGGCTGACCTTGCTGATTTTTTTTCAGCTTTCTCTCTGCAGTATTAACAGCCACACTGCACTGTGTTTCAGTTCCTGGAATGTGCTCTCTCACTCCACGCTTTTGCCCAGAACAGTCATTCTTGCTTATCTCCTGACCCTGCTGACTTCTACTTATCCTGCAAGTGTTAGCTAAAGGATTACGGACTCCATTTATGTCCTCTTGTGTGCTTATGTAGCACCCCATGCTTCCCTAATGAAATGCTCATCACATCTGTAATATACATGTTTAATTTTCTGTGTTCTTAGCTACACTTGAAAGTTCCTTAAGTTGTATCTGCCACACTCACTGTTCTAGGAATTGGTAATATAGCAGCGAGTGTGGCAGATATAACATGAGCATACAAGAGGACCTAAATGGAGTCTGTAATCCTTTAGCTAACACTAACAAATATTTGTAGAATGAGTGGAATAAATGAAACTTTCAGAAGACTCAGGAAGTGATTTCTGAGATAGACTGAAAAAAGAACGTTGATGATAATCATATTAAAGCAGACTCTTTTTGCTATAGTTAATACATTAATTAATTTATAGTAATTTTGTTAAGCCATGTTAAATAGTAATTTTAAGACTACTTAAACATTGCTTCTCATGACTACTTTGCACTACTAGGTCAACTAGATCTCTCTGGTTATCTTCTAGTCCCTCCAAACAGGATTTGTGGGTAGAATTATATATAATCTAATGTAAATCAGTACAGTATTCTTCAACTGGGGTTATTTTGATATACTGTGAAGCTAGTGTATTTAATACATGACCACTGTTAACTTTAATGGTCCTGCCAAAAAAAATTAAGACTTGTGGCAAAAGCCTAAATTTGTATTTTTTTGCTTTATTGTTCTCTGAACCTTCCTTCTCCTCACCAGTAATTTAACATTATTCTATTATAAAAATAAAACATAAGCACATCATTTCTTTATTATGACATAAAATAAATTTCTGGTACTTTTTCTTTCCTACATCGAATGATAGAGCTCATTTTATGCATGTGAGAGACAAAGGGTAGTTGGTAGATATTGATTCTGCCTTGATACTTGTTGTTCCCTTAATCTAATCAAGCTACATAGCTTCAGCAGTTTTGAAATTTTTTTTGACTACTTAGTTGGAAGGTTTTAATTCCTAGGAATAGGAGAGAGAATTGTTAATACATGGGTGCTGCTTAATAACTTACTTGTCATTCCAAAAGCTTCAGCAGCATTCCTTTTTTTTTTTTTTCCAGACAGAGTCTCACTCACTCTGTTGCCCAGGCTAGAGTGCAGTGGCTCAATCTCTGCTCACTGCAACTTCTGCCTCCTGGGCTCAAGCTATTCTTCTGCCTCAGCCTCCCAAGAAGCTGGGATTACTGGCATGTGCCACCATGCCTGGCTAATTTTTTATATTTTTAGTAGAGATGGGGTTTCACCAATTTGACCGGGCTAGTCTCGAACTCCTCACCTCAAGTGATCTGCCCGCCTTGCCCCAAAGGGCTGGTATTATAGGCGTGAGTCACCGTGCCCAGCCCTTCAACAACATTACTTTTAATACAATAGAAATTTTAGATTATTCTGCCCATCCCCCTCACTTTTGTGACCAAGAAAGCACTGTTTACATGTCCAGAATGTACTGTTTAAAGGCTAAAAAAGGGAACTTTAGAGTCCTGCTAAAAAAAACCAAAAGAACCATGAAATTGGAGAACTCAAAACTCTTATCCCACCAAACCAACCACAAATGACTTTTTAAAAAAACTCAAACAGAGCGGATCGCTTGAGGTCAGGAGTTCAAGACCAGCCTGGCCAATATGGTGAAACCTCCACCTCTACTAAAAATGCGAACATTAAATGGGCATGGTAGCACCTGCCTGTAGTCCCAGCTACCTGGGAGGCTGAGGCAGGAGAATCATTTGAACCCGGGAGGTGGAGGTTGCAGTGAGCTGAGATCACGCCATTGCACTCTAGCCTGGGTGACAGAGCGAGACTCTGTCTCCCAAAAAAAACAGTCAAACAACTCTCATATATCTGAGGTTGACTAGAATGACAGAAATGAGCACCGTCAAACTGGAAATCTTGTAACTATCACTATACCCCAGATATTACAAAAATGAGCAAGAGGAAATAAAATCTAAGGAGAGCTTACTGTAGATAATGAGGAAATAACTGTAAGTGTTTATACAAATCAACTTTGGAGACTACCTGCTTCCATCCAGAAAACAATGAGGAAATAGAAGAAAACCTGTAAGTCTACACTCCACACAGAATTGAATATACTCAGATAAGCATTTGAGGGTATAAAAATGTTTACCTTGGCTTAGAATTGTTTTTGTTTTTTTTTGGAGACGGAGTCTCGCTCTGTTGCCCAGGCTGGAGTGCAGTGGCGCGATCTCAGCTCACTGCAAGCTCCGCCTCCTGGGTTCACGTCATTCTCCTGCTTCAGCCTCCCGAGTAGCTGGGACTACAGGCGCCCACCACCACACTCTGCTAATTTTTTGTATTTTCAGTAGAGACGGGGTTTCACTGTGTTAGCCAGGATGGTCTTGATCTCCTGACCTCGTGATCCACCTGCCTCGGCCTCGCAAAGTGCTGGGATTATAGACTTGAGCCACTGCGCCCGGCTGGCTTAGAATTTTTAAAACTATTAATAAGAATGGAAATGATGACTAAAGGAGAAATGAAAAAAGAGTTGATGAAACGCAGGAAAGAAATGGAAGAAAAGACAATTACTTCGTAAGCGAATAAACTGTAAGATACCTAAGGGAAAATAGACTGAAATGAAAGCAAGAGGCAATGAAGAAAGGCATAAAAACAAGCAAGAGAATTGAAAATGACAAAGAAAAAAGTAAGATGAATCCGAGAGAGTAGGGAATGGTAGATAGGCAAAGATATAATAGTCATATTATCAGAGTCCCTGAAGAAGAAAAAGAAATGGAGCAGAATTCGTATTTAAAAACATAATCTAACAAAAGTTTCCAAAATTGAATGAAAAACTAAATCTGGAAAGGGTTCTCTAGGTACCTGGAAATATTAACTCAGACTTACTGGCTTTTGGGATATATATTAGTAAAACTATTAGATTTCAGAGATAAAGATGAAATCATCACGTCTTCCATGCCCAAAAAGAACACATAACTTGCAAAGGCAAACTTACAGAAAGCATCAGATGTTGCAAAACTGACGTACAAAGCAAGGCAACATAGAGCAGTGTTTTTTTAAAGCTCAGTGAAGGTGTGAATTAAGGATTTTGTATTTAACTGAATGTCCTAAAATATCAAGGTTATAGAAAAAGAGTTTTCACGGCCGGGCGCGGTGGCTCAAGCCTGTAATCCCAGCACTTTGGGAGGCCGAGACGGGCGGATCACAAGGTCAGGAGATCGAGACCATCCTGGCCAACACGGTGAAACCCCGTCTCTACTAAAAAATACAAAAAACTAGCCGGGCGAGGTGGCGGGCGCCTGTAGTCCCAGCTACTCAGGAGGCTGAGGCAGGAGAATGGCGTAAACCCGGGAGGCGGAGCTTGGAGTGAGCTGAGATCCAGCCACTGCACTCCAGCCTGGGCGACAGAGCGAGACTCCGTCTCAAAAAAAAAAAAAAAGAGTTTTCAATATACAAGAACCTGGGTAATTTCTGTACCTGCTGGCCATTTCTGAGAAGCATACAAGAGAATGAGCTTTATCCAACCAATTGATGACTGGGAAATTTTCAGCAAAAGGACTAATACAGAGAGGATGAGGGTGGAAGATTTGTGTAACTGCTGGGTATTGTAACAAAGTGCGGTATTGCAACTAAAACGATGGAAGGAGAAAAATGGATAACGTGTGGGCAATAGATGGGTTTTTTAAAGACTACTGCAGAGGGAAAACAAAATCTGACACATCGGATAGTAAAGTGTTAAATAAGAAAATGGGTAACTATAGGATTTAAAAAATATGAGTACAAAGGTAACCAGTAGAACAATAATAGAAATACCAACTCCCCCTCAATTTCTAAAAAATAAATGGAAAAGAATACACATTTCATAATGAAAAGCAGCTAATACAACAAAATGCGGATAATTAGAAAATATTGGATAGGGTTGATACCAAATACATCCATCAGTCTTAAGCAACCTATTAAAAAAGGATTTTCAGTTTGGCTTGTAAAACAAAAATCTTGGGGAGACAAGAGACACATCTAAAATAAAGTGATTCAGAAAAGCTAAAAATAAAGGGTTAGACAAAGGTATACCAAGTAAATGGAAACAAAAATTGAGCAGGAGTAGTGATGCTGATATCAGACAAACAGTATTCAAGCCCCAAAGTATTACATGGGATAAAGGACACTTTTTAATTTATATCTTATGGAGGCACGTATACATAAAATTTGCTCCCTGCTAATGAAAACTATATGACATCTTCACAAAAATTGATTATGTATTAGGTCACAAAGGTAACATCAATGACATTCATAAAATAGAATATTACAAACAGATTGGGTGCAATGGCTCATGCCTGTACTCCCAACACTTTGGGAAGCCAAGGTGGAAGGATTGCTTGAGCTCTGGAGTTTGAGAACAGTCTGGGCAAGATAGGGAGAATCTGCCTCTACAGAAAAGTAAAAACAATTAGCCAGCTGTGGTGGCACATGCCTGTGCTCCCAGCTACTCAGGAAGCTGAGGTAGAAGGATCACTTGAGCCTGGGAGATTGAGGCTGAAGTGAGCCATGATTTTACTACTCTACTCCAGCCTGGGCAACAGAAAAGGACTGTGTCAAAAAACAAAAAGAAAATAAATTTCCAGCTCAGAAAACGAGAAAAGAACAACAAAATAAGTGAAAAGAAAATACTAGAAAGGAAATAATAAAGATAACAGAAATTAATGAGGAAAATGATAGGAAAACCATGGGTCTAGTTAATTTTTTTTTTTTTTTTTGAAACGGAGTTTCACTCTTGTTGCCCAGGCTGGAGTAGATTGTGCATTGGCACAACCTCAGCTCACTGCAACCTCTGCCTCCTGGGTTCAAGCAGTTCTGCCTCAGCCTCCAGAGTAGCTGGGATTATAGGCGTGCACCACCACGCCCAACTAATTTTGTCTTTTTAGTAGAGACAGGGTTTCTCTATGTTGGTCAGGCTGGCCTCGAACTCCCAACCTCAGGTGATCTGCCTGCCTCAGCCTCCCAAAGTGCTGGGATTACAGACATGAGCCACTGCCCCTGGCCCTAGTTAAATTTAAAATGGTGACTTTCTGAAACAATTTAAAAGTTAGTTAACTAACATATAAAGCAAGGCAACAATAGAGCTGTATTTTAAAAGAAAACTCAAGGTGTGAATTAAGGATTTTATATCCAACTGAATAGTTATAAAGTTAACATCTTGTTTATTTTATTTTATATTACTTTTTGAGATAGTCTCACTCTGTTACCTAGGCTGGAGTGCAGTGGCCTGATCTCGGCTCACTGCAACCTCCACCTCCTGGGTTCAAGAGATTCTCCTGCCTCAGCCTCCTGAGTAGGTGGGACTACAGGCATGTACCACCACACCGGCTAATTTTTTGTATTTTTAGTAGAGATGGGGTTTCACTGTGTTGACGAGGCTAGTCTTGAACTCCTGACCTCAGGTGATCTGCCCGCCTTGGCCTCCCAAAGTGCTGGGATTACAGGCGTGAGCTACCACACCCAACCTTATTTAATAGAGGAACAATACGTGCATTTTCTACTAAGATCTGGAACAAGGCAAGCATGCCCACTATCTCTATTACTTTGCAACATAGTCTACAGGTGTTAGCTATACAGTCTGACAAGGGAAATTAATTAGAGGCATAAGAGTAGGTAAAGAAGAAAAAGTCCCCCTATTGGCAGACGATATAATAGTTAACTTGATTAAGAAGAAATGGAAACTTTTTTTTTAATGACTGAGACTGGTTAGCAGTACTTTTTTCAAGGGTTGGCAAACTACAGTCTATGGGCTGGCTGGTTGTTTTTGTGTATAATCACGCCCATTTATTCACATATTGTCTGTGGCTGCTGTTGTACTATATGGCAAGTTCAGTAGTTGTGTGAGAGAGGTCATATGGCGCACAACCTAAAATATTTACTATTTGGCCCCTTAAGGAAAAGTTAGCTGATCTCTGCTCTAAGCAAATAAATTTGAAAACCTAAATGAAATGGATAATTTCCTAGGGAAAAACGGATTACCGAAATTAAGCTCTTAAGACTTAGAAAACGTAGACAATTTCTGTAGAAAAACAGAGAAAGTTATGTAAGGAACTATTTCGAAAAGACTGCAAGTCCAGATGGTTTCACAGAATTCTACCAGACATTTGAAGACTAAATACTCCCAGTGCTTCAGGGCCTTGAAGGAAGAAAAACTTCTTGATTATTTTTCTGAAGCAAACATGACAGATACTTAAACTAGATACTGACAATACAGAGAAAGAAAACTTGATATGGGGATCATTCAACAAAATATTACCAGACAATCCAACATCATATTAAGATGATACTCTATACCATTGCCAAGTGGGATTTAGTTCAGGAATGGAACATTGGTTCAGTATGAGAACATGTATTAATATCATATACCATGTTAATAAATCTGACAAATTATTAATTCCAGAGATGCTGCAAAGGCCTTAACAAATTCAGCACACATTCATGATAAAAATACTAAGGAAATAGAAGTTGGAGGAATACTATTCCAACATGATAAAATATATATATATATATCTTAGTTATAAAGCTAGCACCTTATTTAATAAGGGAGCAATACATGCATTTTCTAAGATCCAGAAAAAAGCAAGCATGCCTACTATCTCTACTACTTTGCAACATAGTCTATAGGTATAGCCATGCAATTTGGCAAGATAAATTAATTAGAGGTATAGGGGTAGGTAAAGAATAAAAACTTCTCTATTTGCCGGTTATGTGATTAGTATGCATGGAAAATTAGTCAATGTGAAAACTAACTCAAACAGAAAAAGAATTTAGTGAAATAGGATCCAAAATTGATATATAGAACTTAAAAGCCTTCATATATGTGACAGTAAACAATTAGAGATGGTGGAGAAAATTCCTTTTATGATACCCCAAAAGAAGGTTAAATACTGAGAAATAAATTTAACAATAAATGTATAAGACTTATGTGTGGAAAATTCCAAAACAGTTCTGAAAGACTGAAGAAAACCTGAACAATTTGAAAGATATTCTCTGTTTTGGATAGGAAGACTAAACATTACAATGATGTCAGTTCTTCCTAAATTAAATTATAAATATGGTGTAATCCCAATAAAAATACCATAAGTATCTGTTATGAAGTTAAGCAAGTTGATAATAGCATTCATACAGAAAACACATGCAAGAATAGGAAGACTGTGGAAGGAAAAAGAAAATTATGAGGGATGCTTGACTTGGTGGTGGGGCGATGGCTTAAGCCTGTCATCCCAGTACTTTGGGAGGCCGAAATGAGTGGATCACCTGAGGTCAGGAGTTTGAGACCAGCCTGGCCAACGTGGCAAAACTCTGTGTCTACTAAAAATACAAAAATTAGCTGGGCATGGTAGCGGGCACTTGTAATCCCAGCTACTCAGGAGGAGGAGGCTGAGGCAAGAAAATCGTTTGAACCTGGGAGGCAGAGGTTGCGGTAAGCCAAGGTCACACCATCGCACTCCAGGCTGGGGGACACAGCACGACTCTGTCTCAAAAAAAATGAGGAAGTAGTAATTTTACCAGATATTAAGATATGCCACAAAGCCTTTATAATTAAAATGGTGGGTAGTAGCTCATAAATAGACCAGTGGAACAGAATTAAAAGTCCAGAATTAGAGTCAAATACATATAGAAATGTAGTATGACACTATACACAAGAATAATAGATAGGGATCAAAGTGTAGAGAATGGCCAGGCATGGTGACTCAGGCCTGTAATCCCAGCACTTTGGGAGGCCGAGGTAGGCGGAGATCGAGACAGACCATCCTTGCTAATACAGTGAAACCTCGTCTCTACTGAAAATACAAAAAATTAGCTGGGCGTGGTAGCACACGCCTGTAGTCCCAGCTACTTGGGATGCTGATGCAGGAGAATGGCGTGAACCCGGGAGGCGGAGATACAGTGAGCCTGGATGGCACCACTGTACTCTAGCCTGGGCGACAGAGCGAGACTCCATCATAAAAAAAACAACAACAACAAAAAACAAAGTGTAGAGAATGAAACATGCATACCATGGTGCGTAGTGAAAGGATTTCTGTTACTCAAATCCAGAGGAAATCAAAAGATGGATAAAACTAACTAAAAATTAAAATGTTTTCACAACATAAAGTCAAAAGACAGCTACCAAACTTGGAGAAAAATATTTATGACATATACCACAAAGGGAGTAATATCCCTAATATGTAAGAACTCTTTTTTTTTTTTTTTTTGAGATGGAGTCTCGCTCTGTCGCCCAGGCTGGAGTGCAGTGGCCGGATCTCGGCTCACTGCAAGCTCCGCCTCCCGGGTTTAGGCCATTCTCCTGCCTCAGCCTCCCGAGTAGCTGGGACTACAGGCGCCTGCCACCTCGCCCGGCTAGTTTTTTGTATTTTTTTTTTTAGTAGAGACGGGGTTTCACCGTGTTAGCCAGGATGGTCTTGATCTCCTGACCTCGTGATCCGCCCATCTTGGCCTCCCAAAGTGCTGGGATTACAGGCTTGAGCTACCGTGCCCGGCCAAGAACTCTTAAAAGTTGAGGAACAATGACCAAAAACCCAATGGGAAAAAGGTATGAACGATATGAACCAGTAATTCACACAAAAACATGAAAGTGACTCACAAACATGAAAAAATGCTCAAAGACACTCAAAATTAGAGAAGTGAAAATTAAACCTACACTGAGATACCTTTTCTTCCTATCAGACTGGCATAAATTTTAATATATAATACATTTTTTGACAAGGCTGTGGGAAACAGGTGGTTTTTTGTTTGTTTTTACATTTCTAAAGAGAATGCAGATTGCTACAACTTTTCTGTAGGGTAAATTTTGTAATACTTAACACAATATTACATATATGTGTACTTTTTGTCCCAGCAATCCCACTTCTAGTAATTTATACCGAAGATACCCCTCCAACAATATGAAAATACGTGTGTTCAAGGTTATTCCTTAAAGTATTGTTCATAATTGCAAAATATTTGAAATACCTTAAATATACAGACATAGGAGAGGAGATTGTTGAATATGCTATGGGAAATCCACACTGTAATATTTTGCAGCCATAATAAAGGATGAGAAAGGATTAACTCAGAGTAATTTCTAGTACATTCCATTAAGTGAAAACAGCAAAGTCCCAAAGTATTTGCCACCTTTCATGTAAGAAACGTGTGCCAGGTGTAGTTTATTGGCTCTCATCTTCAAATTTACTTCTTTTTCCTGCTCTGTAAAAATGAACCTTGGCCTTTTAAATACTTTCTTTTGCCAACTAGCACATCGTTAAGCTTTGTCAGTGAAGGGCGATGGAGAGACCTTTCAGGACTCTCAAGGGTTTTGCTTCCTGATCTGATGTGCTGGCCCAGCAGGATTCTGCAGTGCACACAGCTTCCCCAGTGCCCAGCTCCTGCAATACACTGCTGTCTGAAGCACCCCGCGCCCAGCAGCTTTCCCTGCCAACCCCATTTCCCTCCACAGCTCCCCTGAACGGGTTTTCTTGGTGCCCTTAAGGGTAGATTTCCAGCAAGTTCCGCTGATGCAGCACTATAGCAACTTCTTTCTCGTCCTGGATCTCAGTCCTGGGAAGAAAAAAGGACTTCCTTGAGCTTTTTCTCAGCCCTAGGGGTAGGGTGCTCCTTATATTTGTGATTATTCTGTTCTTTAGTGTTCGCTTTTACTGCTTCCTTGCCAGTCCCTCATTATTCCAATCCTCTGTTAAAGTTGTTGAATCCTTAACCTTTGTTCAAATTGCTATTCATTTTTTTCTTTCTTCCTAATTGAACTCAGATTGATACAGAAATAGATAAAAGAGTATACACAAATATCTGTTTATTTGAACAAAAGAAATGGAAAGGATAAAGCAAAACTGTAGAGACTGGTTGCCTGCAGGGGTGGGTGCGAAAGGGGTGGAAAGAAGGGAGGGAATGGGAACAGGTTAGTAGGGACAAAGAGGGAGTGACACTTTTGACTCTTAGGATCATAGTGATGTGTCACATATTTTTCACATACCCCAGATGTAATCAGACAATTATAACCAACTCGGATGTAGGGGGAACCCAAAACTGAATTGGAAAACTAAAAAATAAGCCTAGTTGCATTACAAATGTGTAATACAACACCACTGAAGAGGGTGGGGAAGAAAGAACTAAAGTCTTTATTAAAGCCTATCTTCTTTTTTTTTTTTTTGAGCACTTCATGAATTTGCATATCATCCATGCATAGGGGCTGTGCTCATCTTAACTATGTTGTTCCGATTTTTAAATAATAAAATGCTACCAAAAGCATATCTTGATATAATGTAAGGGTGAAGACAGAACTTTTTATAAGTTAGTGTTTCTCACAGAGGTTTGGTTAGCAATTCTGTAACCATTTTATGTATTTACTAGAATTGAACAAATAATAGGTTGCTGACACAGTGAAAGCTGGATTTCTCACTTGAGGAGAAAGAAGTTATAAACAAGGAAATGTTAAAGGCTAAAATGAATCCTGTGGTTTTAGTTTGGCATCAGAAGTATCAGTATAAACTCATAGTTTTAAATGTGTAACAGTAAAATACAGAAATACAGGTATTTATACATGTATAGGTTAGTATACATACATACATTTCCTGCCTATCTCAGCTGAGAAACCTAGAAGCAGTGAGTCCAGTAACAATGAGAACGCCTAGAACCCAGATACTGGTCTCTAAACACCTTTTTCCAGTAAAGGAACTAGGGCTGTTACAAGTGGTTGATTCCTGGGATGAGACAAGAAAAATACAGGGTGGGCCTTGACCATCTTGTGGTGCCAGAAAGTAAGGGAATGTTCAAAATAAAAAATAATTTTGAAAAGGAGAGTACTTGCTGAAAGAACAGGAGCTCCTAATGACTAAAACTACCAATTTGAACAACAAAATAATGGTAATATTAGATTTTAATCCCAGAATAAAACAATTTTCTGTAGGTTCATACTAATAGAAATGATGAAGTAAACAGATGGGAGGAAAGAGGCAGGTCTTCCTCAAAGTATAATTTCGATGAATAAATGTAGAAGAAATGAAAGACAGAATTGCTATTAGGCGTACATCACAGTAATAAATGTTGCAGACAAAATCTATCAATGAATGCTAAAATTCCTGGGTGAAGTTTGAGGAGAAATAAGATTTGCATAGTGTCAAAGTATCTTCCCCAAAATATTTACCAAGTTCATAGAAAATGAGGTATCATTCTGGTGCAGGAACCTGGCAGACAGAAATAAGCTAAACATCACTAGTAAAATGTCATATTAATATCATGAACCTCTTGATATGATATACTGAGAAGGACATCATTGTAGTGTTCTTACCAAAATGCTAAATTTATTCCTGTCATGAGGAACTAGCAGTCAAACACAAATTGAAGGACATTCTATAAAATAACTGATTAGAGCTGTTTGAAATTGTCAAGATCATGAAAGAAAAAGAGAGACTGAAGAACTTTAACAAACTCAAGGAGACTAAGGACAAATAACATGCCATGTGGGATCCTGAATAGGAATCTGGAACAGAAAAAAAAACTGAGTAAATTAAAAATTGTGTGAAATTTTAAAAAGGCCTATAGCTAATAATATTATATAACAATTTATTTCCTGTTCTTGATAATTGTCTCATGATCATATAAGATGTTGACATAAGGGAAGCTGAACAAGAGAAGGGAACTTTTTCCTGCTTTTGCTACTTAAAATTAGTTCCAAATAAAATACACTAAATATTTTGAAGTCTGAATAACAAATGTTGAACTTTGATTTTTTTTTTTCCTTTTACATCTACAACAGGGTTAGAAAAAGGTTCTTGGAACATCGGGAAGAAACCATTACAATAGATCGAGCCTGCAGACAAGAAACATTCGTTTATGAGATGGTAATTAAGAGTCTCATCTTTTTCACCCTTTTCTCTTAAAACAGTAAACTGACATTGGCTGAGGGTTAGTAATGACAGTATGGTAGCTTTATACTGGATATGCTTAGTTGAAAACAAACTAGAGAAACTCCTTTGAGTCTGGGAACTAGTGAGAGAAGAGGATCCTTAGAACTCAAGTGACCACATATTTGACTTTTTCAGATCTCTGCCTTTATTCTTGTTTGGTTTTATCTTGCTGTTGGTATTAGGCCAAATTTATGCCTTTTCACTACCCTATTTCTGGTCTTTTTGTTCTGCTCCTATTTTGGTTTAACCACATTCTTAATCCTTATCTATTATCTCTTGTGTAAAACTCTGGGAAAATGTAAGATGATGACTCTTGAGGAATTGGGAGCTAGTAGACACGATGGGTTCAGAATCAGTGTGCTGGCACTTGATCATGCATATGAGCACCTATTTGTCTCTCCCACTTATTTTACTTTTATTGTGGTAAAATTTATATAACATAAACTTTACCATTTTGATCATTTTAAAGTGTTCAATTAAGTAGCAGTAAGTACATTCACAATGCTGTATAATCATCACCACTGTTTCCAGAACTTTTTCAACTTTTTCCAGAACGCAAACAGAAGTTCTATACCTGTTAAGCAATAACTCACCAGTTTTTCCTCCTGCAGCCCCTGCTAACCTCTATTCTGCCTTCTTTCTCGATGAATTTGCCTATTCTAGATATCTCATGTAAGTGGAATGCTTTTTTTGTCCTTTTCTGTATGGCTTTTTTTTTTTTTTTTTTTGAAACAGAGGCTTGCTGTGTCGCCCAGGCTAGAGTGCAGTGGCGCCATCTCAGCTCACTGCAGTCTCCACCTCCTGGCGATTCTCATGCCTTAGTCTTCTAAGCAGCTGGGATTATAGGCACCTGCCACCATGCCTGGGTAATTTTTGTATTTTTAGTAGAGACAGGGTTTCATCATGTTGGCCAGGCTGGTCTCGAACCCTTGACCTCAAGCAATCTGCGCACTTCGGCCTCCCAAAGTGCTGGGATTACAGGCGTGAGCCACGGTATCCAGCCTATGGCATATTTTACATAGCATAATGTTTTATAGGTTCATTCATATTGTGGCATGTATTAGAACTTCATTCTTTTTTATGGCTGAATAATATCTATTGTATGGATATAGCACGTTTTGTTGTATTTATCTGTTGATGGACATTTGGGTTGTTTCTATCTTTTGGCTATTGTGAATAATGCTGCTATGAAAATTGGTATACAGGTATCTTTTCAAGTCCTTTTTCGGCCGGGCGCGGTGGCTCAAGCCTGTAATCCCAGCACTTTGGGAGGCCGAGACGGGCGGATCACGAGGTCAGGAGATCGAGACCATCCTGGCTAACACAGTGAAACCCCGTCTCTAGTAAAAATGCAAAAACTAGCTGGGCGAGGTGGCGGGCGCCTGTAGTCTCAGCTGCTCGGGAGGCTGAGGCAGGAGAATGGCGTGGGCCCGGGAGGCGGAGCTTGCAGTGAGCTGAGATCCGGCCACTGCACTCCAGTCCGGGCAACAGAGCAAGACTCCGCCTCAAAAAAAAAAAAAAAATCCTTTTTCAGTTCTTTTGTATCTGCACCTAGGAGTAGAATTGATGGATTGTATAGTTAATTCTGACAAACCTGTTTTTCATAGCGATGATACCATATTACATTCCCATCAGTAATGCATGAAGGTTCCAGTTTCTCCATGTACTTGTGAACATGTATTTTCTAGCTTTTTTAAGTAATGGTCATCCTAGTGGGTGTGAAGTGGTATTTCAATGTGGTTTTGATTTGTATTTCCCTAATAACTAGTGATACTGAACATCTTTTTATTTGGTTTTTGGCCATCTGTATATTTTCTTTGAAAAAGATCTATTGAAATATTTTGTCCATTTTCAAATTGGGTTGTTTATCCTGTTGAGTTATAAAGAGTTCTTGGCTGAGTGCCGTGGCTCATGCTTGAAATCCCAGTACTTTGGGAGGCTGAGGTGGGTAGATCACCTGAGGTCAGGAGTTCCAGACCAGCCTGACCAACATGGTGAAACCCTGTCTCTACTAAAAGTACAAAAATTAGCCAGTCATGGTGGCATGCCCCTGTAATCCCAGCTACTCAGAAGGCTGAGACAGGAGAATTGCCTGAACATGGGAGGTAGAGGTTGCCGTGAGCCAATATCATGCCACTGCACTCCAGCCTGAGCAACAGAATGAAACTCTGTCTCAAAAAAAAAAAAAAAAAAATTAGCCAGGCGTGGTGGCAGGTACCTGTAATCCCAGCTACTCTGGAGGCTGGCAGAAAATTCGCTAGAACCCAGGAGGTGGAGGTTGCAGTGAGCTGGGATTTGTGCCATTGCACTCCAGCCTAGGCAACAAGAGCGAAACTCTGTCTAAAAAAAAAAAAAAAAAAGAGTTCTTTGTATATTCTGCATACTAGACCGTTACTGTATATGTAATTTAAAAATATTTTATCCCATTCTATATGTTGTCTTTTTACTTACTTTTCTTTTTCTTTTTTTTTTTTTTGAGAGAGAGTTTCGCTCTTGTTGCCCAGGCTAGAGTACAGTGGAGCAACAATGGAATAATCTCAGCTCACTGCAGCCTCCACCTCCTGGGTTCAGGTGATTCTCCTGCGTCTGCCTCCCAAGTAACTGGGATTACAGGTGCTCGCCACCACTCCCAGCTAATTTTTGTGTTTTTAGTAGAGATGGGATTTCGCCACGTTGGCCAAGCTGGTCTCGAACTCCTGACCTCAGGTAATCCATGCGCTTTGGTCTCCCAAAGTGCTGGAATTACAGGTGTGAGCAACCACACCCAACCTTTTTACTTTCTTGATAATGTTATTGGATGTACAAAAGTTTTTAAATTTGATGAAGTCCATTTTATCTTTTTCTTTTGTTGTCCTTGTTTTTGATGTCATACTTAAAACATTGCCTAATGCAGCATCACGAAGGTTTTCCTGTATGTTTTCTTCTAGGAGTTTTATAGCTTGAGCTCCTAAGTTTGTCTTTTATCCACTTCTGAGTTGATTTTTCTAAATGATGTAAGGTAAGGGTTTGACTTCGTTCTTTTGCATATAGATATCTAATTTTTCCAGACTGTCCTTTCCCTAGTGAATGATCTTGGCACTTTTGCCCAAAGTCAGTTGACCATGTAAGTTTCATTGTTACATTCTGTTGGTCTAGATGTCTATTCTAATCTAGAAATACTCTGTTTTGATTACTTTGGCTTTGTAGTAAATTTTGAAATCAGGGAGTATGATTTCAAAATCCGGCTTTGTTCATGGTTTTCAGGATTGTTTTGACTATTCAGAGTCCCTTGAAATTCCCTCTGAATTTTAGGATGGGTGTTTCTATTTTTGGAAAAAATGCCATTGGGATTTTGATAAAGATTGCATTGAACCTGTAGATTACTTTGGGGAGTATTGAGATCTTAATGATATCAAGTCTTCCAATCCATGAATGAGATTTCTTTCCATTTATTTAGATATTTAATTTCTTTCAGCTGTTTTTTGTTTGTTTGTTTTGAGACGAAGTTTTGCTCTTGTTGCCAAGGCTGGAGTGCAGTGGCGTGATTGTGGCTCACCGCAACCTCCGCCTCCCAGGTTCAAGTGATTCTCCTGCCTCAGCCTCCTGAGTAGCTGGGATTACAGGTGCGTGCCACCACGCCCGGCTAATTTTTTGTGTTTTCAGTAGTAACAGGGTTTCTCTGTGTTGGTGAGGCTGGTCTCGAACTCCCAACCTCAGGTGATCCACCCGCCTCGGCCTCCCAAATTGCTGGGATACAGGCGTGAGCCACCGTGCCCGGCCTATCAGCAGTGTTTTATACTTTTTATGTATACAACCCTTTCACTTCCTTGGTTAAATTTATCCCTAAATATTTTATTCTTTTGAATGCTATTAATAGTAAGTGAAATTGTTTTCTTAATTCCTTTTTTTTGGAGACAGAGTCTCGCTTTGTCGCCCAGGCTGAGTGCAGTGGCGCAATCTCGGCTCACTGCAACCTCTGCCTCAGCCTCCCGAGTAGCTGGGACTACAGGCGCCCATCACCATGCCTGGCTACTTTTTGTATTTTTAGTAGAGACGGAGTTTCACCACGTTGGTCACGCTAGTCTTGAACTCCTGACCTCAGGTGATCCACCCGCCTTGGCCTCTCAGATTGCTGGGATTACAGGCATGAGCCACTGCGCCCAGCCCTGTTGCTATTTTATTTAGTGTTTTTATCATGAAAGGGTATTAGATTTTTGTCAAATGCTTTTCTGTGTCAATTGAGGTCATGATCTGTTTTTTTTTCCTCATCATTCCATTAGTGTGGTGTATTATATTGATTGACTTGCTAATGTTAAATTACCCTTGCATTTTGATGATAAATAAATTCCACTTGGTTGTAGAATTCAGTAAAAATTGTAATCATGAAAAGTACCTTTTCTTATAAACAGAAGAAAAGTTGGAAAATTCACAAAAATTAACGCAATTGACAAAATCCTTTTAATATGCCTCTGAATTTGCTTTGCTAATATTTTGTTGAGATTATTGCATTCCTATTTGTAAAGGGATATTGGCCTGTAGTTTTCCTGTAGTGTCTTTTTCTCACTGTGGCATCAAGATAATGCTGGTCTCATAGAATGAGTTAGGAAGTGTACTGCTTTTCAAATTTTCTGAAAGAGTTTGAGAAAGTCTGATATTAATTCTTCTTTTAATATTTGGTTGAATTTACCAGTGAAGTCATCTGGTTCTGGTAACTTTTCTTTGTTGGGAGGTTTTTCATTGCTGATTCAGCCTCCTTACTTGTTACACCTCTATTTAGATTTTTTGTTTCTTTTTGAATCAGTTTTGATAGTTTGTATGTTTCCAGGGATTTGTCCTTTTCATCGAGGTTATCCAATTTGTTGGCAAACAGTAGTTCATAGTTTTGTCTTCTAATCCTTTTTTTCCTGTAAAATCAGTAGTAATGTCTCCACTTTTACTTCTCATTTTAGTAATTTGAGCCGCCTTTTTTCTTAATCAGTGCAGTAAAAGTTGTCAAATTCGATGTTTTCAAAAAACCAGTTTTTGTTTTTATTGATTTTTCTATATTTTCTCTTTTGTTTCATTTGTCTCCACTCATCTTTATAATTTCCATTTTTTTGGCTAGCTTTGGGTTTAGTTTATTCTTTTTAATTCCTTATCTAGTTATTGAGATTGTTCTTTTTATATAAAGTTACACAGCCATAACTTTTTAAAATCACTCTTTTTACTGCATCTCCCTAAGTTTCCTGTGCTGTGATTTTTGTCAAGAGTGTGTTGTTAAATTTCCACATACTTGTGAATTTTCCAATTTTCCTCCTGTTACTGATTTCTAATATTCACTTATGATCAGAAAAGATACCTTTATTACTTTAATTTCTTTAAATTTAAGATTTGTTGGTTTATCCTGGAGAATGGTTCATATGCATTTGAGAAGAACCTGTATTCAACTGTTGTTGGATGGAGAGTTCTTTGTATATCTGTTAGGTCTAATTGTTCCAGTTGTTCAAGTCTCCTGTTTCTTTATTGATCGATCTTCTGTCTAGTTGTTCTACCCGTTATTGAAAGTGGGATATTAAAGTCTCCAACTATTACCATAGAACTGTCTATTTCTTCAATTCTGTTGGCTTTTTCTTCATATATTTTATTTTACTTAAGTTTTTTGAGACAGGGTCTTGCTCTGTTGCCCGGGCTGGAGTGTGGTGGCGCCATCACTGCACATTGCTACCTCAACTTCCTGTGCTCGAGTTATCCTCCCACCTCCACCTCCCAAGTAGACAGGACTATAAACGTGTGCCCCCATGCTGAGCTAAGTTTTTGTGTTTTTTGTAGAGATGGCATTTTGCCATGTTGCCCAGGCTGATCTTGAACTCCTGAACTCAAGCAATCTGCCCACCTTGGTCTCCCATGCTTCTTATATTTTAGAGTTCTGTTGGCTGTGTATAAGTTTGTAATTGTATATATCTTCTTGCTGGATGGCTTCTTTTCCCAGTATATAATATCCTTCTTTGTCTATTGAAACCTTAAAAAATTTTTGTTTTTAGAGATGGGGTCTTGCTATTTTCCCCAGGCTGGCGTCAAACTCTTGGTCTCAAGTGACTCTCCCACATCAGTTTTCTGATAGCTGGGACTACAAACACATGTGAAAGCATCTTATTTTTCTGTAACTTAAGGATTACTTTTTTTTCTTTGAGACAGAGTCTCACTCTGTCGCCCAGGCTGGAGTGCAGTGGCCTGATCTTGGCTCACTGTAGTCTCTGTTTCCCGGGTTCAAGTGAATCTTGTGCCTCAGCCTCCCGAGTAGCTGGGACTACAAGCACCCACCTGGCTAATCTTTGTATTTTTGTAGAGGCAGGGTTTCACCATGTTGGCCAGGCTAGTCTGGAACTCCTAACCTCAAGTGATCCGCCTGCCTCAGTCTCCCAAAGTGCTGGGATTACAGGTGTGAAACACTGTGCCCAGCTAGGATTACAATTAAATCTTAAAATTGAAACAACTTACTTTTATACAGACAGTCCTCACCCTACTGTGGTTTGACTTAGGATGTTTTTATAATGGGTTTATTGGGGTCTTAAATGCATTTTCCACTTGTGATGTTTTTTTATTTATGGGGTTTATTGGGGCATCATCCCATTGTTGAGCATTTATGTCAGTTTTGTTTCCATAGTATTCAAATACTCTGCTTCCACATCTTTGTCTGTCCCTCTTTTGGTCGTCACAGATCATGTCTTTATATATTAGGTGTCAATTAACATAACCTTGTACGTATTGTTTAATCCATTTATTTTTCAATTATATTGGAAAAACAGAAAAATCATAGAGGAGTGAGTTACAAACCAAAAGTACAGTAATACTGGCTTCTATATTTACCTATGTAGTTCCCTTTAGCAGTATTCTTTATTTCTTCTTATGCCTTCAGTTTACTGCCTAGTGTCTTTTCATTTCAGCCTGAAGAATCCTCTTTAACACTTCTTACAGGTCACGTCTACTGGTAGTAATTAATTCCCTTAGCTTTTGTTTATCTGCAAATGGCTTAATTTCTCCTTCATTCCTGAAGGATAGTTTTGCCAAATACAGAATTCTTGGTTGACAGGATTTTTTTTTTTCTTTCATGGGGTTAAATATGTCATCCAGAAGTAAAAAAAGTTAAAAGCTGAACACAGTGGTGGGTTCCCATAGTCTCAGTTATCAGAAGGCTGAGGCAGAAGGAGCACTTGATCCCGAGTTTGAGGCCAACCTAGGCTACACAGATAGATAGATTTAAAAAAATCAGTCAGTTGATCTGTCTGTCTGCCCATTCCCTGGTTTCTTACCTCCATGATTTCTGATGAGAAAACTGCTGTTAATCTTATTGAGGAATCTGATTTTAAGTATTTGTGGTTTCCTTTAGGTGATTGAACACATTTTTAAAGTTGATACATAATGAATTGTACAAATTTCTGGGGTACTCATTGAGCACATTTAAGTCAGTTGCTTTAACATCTTTGTTTAGTGGACTTTTATTTATGTGTGAATGTAGTTATTGCCTGTAGGAATAATTAATTGATACTTTGACTAGTAATTCCAGTGTCTGGGCCTCCTCAAGGTTGGTTTTGTCAAATTCTTATTTTCCTAAGAATTGTCTATACTTTCCTCTTTCGTGTATTTTATATGTTTTTGTTGAGAACTAGACATTCTAGGTATATTTTTTCTTGTGCATGGCTGGAGCTGCCTGTGACTTTTCCAAACAATTATTGCAACATGTGTATTACTTACCGTACGTGGTCACTGATGTTTCTGTTTTATTATCTCTATGGTCAGTCAGTGATCTGACAAAGGTTTCCTTAAATACCTGGCTCCAAAAAGAAAAAAGGCATCTTGTCTCTAAGTCGTCCAATATAGATCCTGCTGGGGGAAGCTGCTGCCACCAAGAGGGTCAAAACCAATGCATGTATCTGGGCCAGGCACTCGGTATCACCACACCAACCAGAACATACAATCCCCAGTTCTTACAGAACAGGTCCTCACTGTGTGTCCTGGCACCAGCCAGCTTCTCCAGGAATTCAGGCTGCTGTCTCATCAACAGAGGGGTGAAGGAGTGAGGGTGGTAGTTGATTTGCACACAGTGCTTACTAATAAAAAGCAGCAACTTCTCCCTTCATCAAACACTCCCCTGATTGTTATAAGTGTCCCATCAGGTTCCAGAGTTCCAAAGTAGTTTATTCCAGTCTTTCATTCCAGCTTACTGGTTGCTTCTGTTAGAGGGACTGAGCCCTGGTGCTGCCTACTCTATTTTGTGACATATTCCCACTTATTTTTAAAACATCCTGCATCTAAACCAGTTCAGCCTGGCCCCTGTTTTATATTAATTCAGCACACATAAAAGATCAAAATATATTAAAGATGTCATGGTGTTATAAAAAGCATGGGGTTTAGAGCCAAACAAATCTGTATTTGCATCCTAACTCTCTGGTATGGCCTTGAGTAAATCACTGAACCTGTAAACTTTATCTATAAAATAGCTTTCATAGGAATATTTGATAGGGAATGTAAAAATGTAATTGGAAATGTCAGTGTTATACCAACATTAGTTGATACTCCTGTTTGCTCATCAACTGCTAAGTATTCAGTACCACACATCTTATTAGATGCATTATGTACACATTCCCAGCCACAGTTTTGTAAAGTAAGTATTTTCTGGTTTTGTTTGTTTACTGAAAGTAGATGAAACTAAAGCTTAGAGATGTCTTAACAATTTTCCTGGAGTATAATTAGGCATCAAACCCAAGGCTGCTTGACTCAATCCCTTGCTGAGAGCCATTGTACCACACTGCATCTTATCTGAGTTATAGTATCTGATTTCACTGTCTCTTTTTCTTTCTTTAGGAGTCACATGCCATAGGAAAAAAGCCTGAAAATTCAGCAGACATGATTGAAGAAGGGGAGCTTATCCTATCTGTGAATATCTTGTACCCTGTTATATTTCATAAGGTAAGTAGTAAAACCTTTTGGATTTCATGGATAATAGTAACTTTTTACAAGTGTTTAATTATTTGAAGAGGCATGTCCCTATGCTTACATTAAAAAATAAATGCTCTGAGCATGGTGACTCATGCCTGTAATCTTAGCACTTTGGGAGGCCAAGGCGGGAGGATCACTTGAGGCCAGGAGTTTGAGACCCATCTGGGTAACATAGTGAGACCTTGTCTCTACTAAAAATCAAAAAAATTAGCTAGGCATGGTGGTGCATATCTGTAGTCCCAACTGCTTGGGAGGCTGAGGTGGGAGGATCACTTGAGCCTAGGAATTCAAGGTTGCAAGCGAGCTATGATTGCACCACTGAACTTCAGCCTAGGAGACAGAGTGAGACTTCGTCTAATAAATGCAAGCATATGCTGCCTATCTGACATTTTCTTTTTAGAGTTGACAATCTGTAATCTTGTGTCATCTGTTCGAATAAGGAATATTGGAAATAAGGTCAAATTTCAAACAATCTCTCGATCCAGTAGGATTACAGCTATAGTATTGAAATATATGCCTGATTTCTGCACTAGAAGCAAGTGAAAGTATATGTAAATCCATAATGATTCTAATTCTACAAATTCTTGAGAGATTTTTGCAGAATAGGTGGCTAACGGAGGAATGGAGTGACCTATGTTCACTAATTTAGAATACTTGGGAAGTGATTGAACTAACCAGAGATGACTCTTTGATGAAAATACAGAACATCATTAAGTCAAGGGTATCCAAGACTCTTTTAGGAGAAAGAACTCTTTCCTAGCCCAGAGTGTATATATTCTTGATTCCTTAAATAGATGTGTCATAAATTCTGATGAGTTGTTATTGAAATATTAATATATATAAATTGCACTTATGAATAAATAGGCTTTTATGAAGCATCTGGGATGTAGTTAGTACTAATTATCTTATTTAATTAAGATCTCAAATTGCTGGCCAGGTGTAATGGGCCACACCTATATCCTCAGCACCTTTGGAAGGCTGAGGTGGGCTGATCACTTGAGCTCAGGAGTTCAAGACCAGCCTGGGCAATGTGGCAAAACCTCATCTCTACAAAAAATACAAAAACTAGCTAGGTGTGGCGGTTTGTGCCTGTAGTCCCACCTACTAGGGAGGATTGCTTGAGCCTGGGAGGTCAAGGCTGCAGTGAGCCAAGATCATGCCATGGCACTCCAGCCTAGGTGACAAAATGAGACTCTGTCTCCCACCGTCAGCCCCTTCCCCCAAAAAAAGATCCCAAATGACCAATCATAAAAACAAAGTAAACCAAAGTAATGCATCTGGGTTTACAACCTTAGGTTGCAGTATAGATTGCCCGACCTCAATGAATGAAGTAACTTTCAGGAAATTTTAAGACAGTCTTGCTAAATGAAGTTATTTTCTGGTGACTGTTAATGCTCATATCAGTTTGGTATCATCTTGATTATAAGCTTTAGTTTAAACCAGAAAATTTCCATGGCTAAGTATGTTGGTTGTACCTGTGGGATTTTTGTTTGTTTGTTTGTTTTTGAGACAGGGCCTTGCTCCATTGCCTAGGTTGGAGTGCAGCGGTACAATTGCAGCTCACTACAGCTTTGCTCGAGCAATCCTCCTGCCTCAGCCTCCCAAGTAGCTAGGACTACAAGCATGTATCACAAAGCCCAGCTAACTTTTAAATTTTTGGTAGAGATGGGGTTTTTCTTTGTTGCCCAGGTTGATCTTGAACTTCTAAGCTCAAGCAATCCTTCTGCTTCGGCCTCCCAAAGTGTTGGGATTACAGGCATGAGCCACTGTGCTTGGCCATTCCATACTATTCTGATTTATGGAGGTGACTGAGTGATGACATGGAGAGGCTATAATGCCTTTGAAAGAAGATTTTTATTACATTTCCTTAGAGGAGGGCACGTACCATGTAGGGCCACAGGAGGAAGCACCATTCTCAGTCAGGAGGCTGAAAGGGGAGAGGGGAAGGCATAGACCACAGTTTTTATTGGGATTTCTGTGGGAAAGACAAGGTAGGGAAGAGTAAACAGTTTAGGATTGGCTAGTTTGAATAATTCCAGTAGGTTTGGGGGCAGAGGGGCTGTCCCTTGTAGCCTGGTGCTGGGCCCTGGGTGGATTGAGGTTGAGGGAATACTAGGTTGAGGGAAATAGTGGCTTGGTGTGTGATAAAGGAGGTGGTTTCAGAGTGGCTCTGGATCACAGGGGAGCCACTCTGAATTTTGGCCATTAGTTTGGCCTTATAATTATTGGATGTGAAGATACAGAACATCAAGTTATGGGGACAATTTAAACTTAAGAAAACTGACTGGGCACAGTGGCTCACGCCTGTGATCCCAGCACTTTGGGAGGCCGAGGCAGGCAGATCTTGAGGTCAGGAGATCGAGACCATCCTGGCTAACATGGTGAAACTCCGTCTCTACTAATAACACAAAAAATTAATCGGGTGTGGTGGCGGGCGCCTGTAGTCTCAGCTACTCAGGAAGCTAAGGCAGGAGAATGGTGTGAACCCGGGAGGTGGAGCTTGCAGTGAGCCAAGATTGTGCCACTGCAGTCCAGCCTGTGTGACAGAGCAAGACCCCATCTAAAAAAAAAAAAAAAAAAAGCCTTAAGAAAATCAGCAATTTAGTTTTGTTCCAGTCATGACAGGATTTGTAGTTTTATTGCTTTGTCTCTAAATGAACACTTATTTATTCTTTGACTTTTAGCACAAAGAACACAAACCATACCAAACAATGCTGGTGTTGGGCAGTCAAAAGCTCACAGAACTGAGGGATTCAATTCGCTGTGTCAGTGACCTCCAGATTGGTGGTGAATTCAGCAACACTCCTGACCAAGCCCCTGAGCACATCAGCAAAGTAAGGTGATTTCCTCCCATAAAACAAAAGGAAATAGCAAGCTAAGAAAATAGTGATTACTCTAGAAGGTTCATAAATGTCCCAGTAAATCCTTTTCTTCTCCTGTGGGATTCCATCAAGCTACTACACTATCTCATTCTTTCCCTTTATCACTGGAACTTTTCCAAAGAGGAGGCCAGACTCTGTTTTGATTTTTTCATCTCTCATTTGTTTCTAAACTATTGTATGGAGACTTTTCCTTCTGGGCTGATAGTGACCACCTAATTTTCTAAGCAGTTGGTCACTTTTCCATTTTTATATAACTTGACCTCCCTGTAGCATATGACTTTGCTGTTCATTCACTCTTGTTTTAAGCTCTGTCAGCATTGCGATCTGTCATAATTGTCCCCAGCAAAAGGCTGGAGTCGACCTGAGAGCCTTAATAGTTAGCACCCATTCTTTGCCTTTCGCTGCCCAAGGACCAGTACCAAACAAGGAGAGACCATATGAAGTTGGTCCTTGCTGGTGTTTCCCCAATGTGTTGCTCTAAAAAGGAAAGAGAAGTCCTGCATACCCCCTGGATAAGGATGGAAAGGAGCAGTGTGATAGACTGGCTACCCGCAATGTTTTCAGAAAGGATCGTTTACCTAATAAAGCAGGAGGGCCTTGATCCCTTCCACATTTCATCATAGGGCAGGATTGAACTACACCTGCTACAACTCTGGCAGAGGGGCTCAGGTTTACAGGGCCATTTCAGGGGAGGGATAGCATCTCCTAGAGATAAGTAAAAAGATATTTGGAACAACAAGGATGGAGACAGTGTTTGGATAGGAACCAATACAATCTCCTTTTTTCCTGGTTCCTGTTCCACCAGCCACATAAATGTTGGTATAACTTAGGTTTAATGTTAGCTTTTTTTTTTTTTCTCCTTAGGCTGACATATAAGACCTTTTATAATGATGATTCCCAAATTAACTTTGTACTATTCACTTGCTGCCTTTACGCCTTATTCATCCATAGTGAATTTGTGTATTTTCATCAGTGTACCATACTTTTTCATGTTTCTGAGTATTTGAACATAGTAGGAAGCCCTTTCCTTCCTTCCATCCATTTTGTGAGTTCATTCTCAGATTTCTAAACCTAGCTCAAAACTCACCAATTATATACAAGTTTTCTTGACTCCTTTCTTTTTTACCCTGCCACCTTTTCATTTGTCCATTGTAGTGTATATTTCAGTATGCTGATTCAGTGTAATGCATGTGTCTGCTCTACAGGCTGACTGTATTCCAGTTTTTGGTAACCAGTGTGGAGACTAGCATCATGGCTCACATGTAGATTTCACTTAAGTACCTGTTGAGTTATGCTAAAAATGGTTTTTAGATATTTAGTTTCTTCGGGGTTGCCATCTCAGTGCTTTTGGAGAGAAACAATAGGATAAAAAGAAAAGTAGAATTTCAAAACTTTATGCTAACTAGGAAATAAGAGATTTATTTATTTTATTTTATTTATTTTATTTATTTTTTAGATGGGGCTCTGTTGCCCAGGCTGGGGTGCAATGATGCAATCTCGGCTCACTGCAACCTTCACCTCCCAGTTTCAAGTGATTCTCGTGCTTCAGCCTTCCAAGTAGCTGGGATTACGGGTGGCCCCACTGCACCCAGCTAATTTTTGTATGTTTAGTAGAAATGGGGTTTCACCATGTTGGCCAGGCTAGGCTTGAACTCCTGACCTCAGGTGATCCACCTGCCTCAGCCTCCTAAAGTGCTGGGATTACAGGCATGAGCCACCATGGCCCGGCTAATTTTTGTATTTTTAGTAGAGATGGTGTTTTAGCATGTCGGGCAGGATGGTCCGAACTACCGACCTCAGGTGATCCACCCGCCTCAGCCTCCTAAAGTGCTGGGATTACAAGGCGTGAGCCACTGCACCTGGCCAAGATTTATCTTTTCTTTAAAGCAGCAGTGGCAATCTTCTGCAAAGTTAATCTTGTCAAAAAAAAAAAAAACATAAGATGTAATTGTTAAATAATAAGATCAATCTAAGAAGAAAAATCTGAATTTATCCTCTTCATTCCGACCATCTGAACATTGCTCAAAGCAATTTGAGTCAGATCTGGGAATCAGTCTTACCTTCAGGAAGCCCTGGATAATGTTTGTCTGTTTGTTTTTTGATCAAGTCCAGTCTGGGCAACAACTCACTGTGTTGCCCAGGAGAAGGTTTTAATCAGGCTTTGTGAATTTACTTGGTCTGTACATTGGTGCTGATACCTTCAGAAGTTTTCTAAGCAGGGATTAAATAACCCATAATTGTATTTTAAAATATTTACATATCTACTGTTATATTGTTTCTGTCTCTTCTATTTTTTTTTCCAGACAGGGTTTTGCTCTTGTTGCCCAGGCTGGAGTGCAATGGCGTGGTCTTGGCTCACAGCAACCTCTGCCTCTTGGGTTCAAGCAATTCTTCTGCTTTAGCCCCCTGAGTAACTGGGATTACAGGCGTGCACAACCATGCCCAGCTATTTTTGTATTTTAAGTAGAGATGGAGTTTCTCCATGTTGGTCAGGCTGGTCTCGAACTCCCGACCTCAGGTGATCTGCCCACCTCGGCCTCCCAGAGTGCTGGGATTACAGACGTGAGCCACTGTGCCAGCCAGGGAAGTTTATTAGTGGATGACTTTTGATTTAAATGGAAAACATTCTTGTTCTTTTAGAGTTCACCTTATAATTAATAATTATGCCAAAAGATATTAAGTTTCTTAAATCACCTAAGATGAGGTTTTATGGAAGTGTTTTGTAAAACACAATTATATATATTAAACTTCATTTTGTTTCCAAAATAAGTCATTAGTTATTTATTTAGAACCTTTATTTCAGACCCTGCTTACCTCTTTGAGGGTGTAGAAGTATATTAAGTGGCAGATTTTGTATTGTAGCAGCTAGTCATATGACATTAAGTGCATTATACATTTTAATCTCCATAAGAACCAGTGAGAAAGGTAAAGGCTTTACTCACATTTTACATGGGAGAACAGAGGGTGAGTGAGATTTAGTGACTGGTCCAAGAAGAAACAAGATAGCCAGTCTTGCAAGAGTGTCTGATGCGAACACAAGATGATCTGTAAGTGGGGGAATGAAGACAGGAAAGAAAAATGGAAGCTTGAAAGAAGTAGGAGAAAAAATAAAATATTAGGGTAAAATTATTTTAGTACCTGAAGCATATATCTCCTATACATAAATTGCTTTTGGCCTTCACCACAATCCTGTAAGACATCGTGGCATATACTATTATTCTCATTTCACAGATGAGAAAACAGGTCTGAGAAGTGATCGCTACATACCAGAATCACAAAGCTAGTAAGTGGTAGGTTAAGGAAAATAACTCAGGTCTTCTGACCCTCATCCAGGGGTCTAAAGAGATGGTGAAGGACCAGTTTAACAGAGTGCTTCTCAACTCTGGTTGCATGTTTTTTTCTAGAGAGCTTTGGAAAAATACTGATCCCCAAAGATTCTTAATGAATGAGTCCGAGTTGACATTTGGTGTTTGGTTTTTTGTGATTTGATTTTGCAGTCAGGATTGAGAGCCACTGCCTTGACGGAAGCTGTGGTAGAATGAGTTAAGAAACCTTGAAGGTTCCCACCAGTTGTGGTACAACTGTGGTACCTGGGGCAAGATTGCTTGAGTAAAAATAGAAATTCAGATTCTGTCTGCCTAAGAGTTACTGAAAATATAAAGAAAGAATTTTTGTAAAAACATTGCAAATACAAAAAAAATGCCAGAAAAACGTAACTTGATGATCATTGTTATCACTGGGGAAACATTAAAGATAGGACTTTGTTTAGTTTTTAGTTCTAGTATCCAACACGACTTACTGCTGTGTATTCATATGATAAAATAATGATGTTTATTTGATTTCTAATTGGGTTTCTTTCATGAATCTCAGGAGAATATACACATTTGAATCAAACGTAGTGATTAAAACAGCAGTAGGGTAAAATTGAAAGTAGTAGCAGTTTTTGTAACATGTATTAGTGTGATTTTATGATACATAAATTTTGAATTAATACTTAGAGCAATTTCATAATTGTTAATAGTTGACTTTCTCTCAATACCATCTGTTTTCTTGTAGGACCTATACAAATCAGCCTTCTTTTATTTTGAAGGAACATTCTATAATGATAAAAGATACCCGGAATGCAGAGATTTGAGCAGGTATAGTTTCCAAAAATCTTCTCAAAGTCTTTCCTATTTCTGGTTATCAAAGTAGTGTTATCTCCACAAATCCTGTTATTGGCCTATTAAGGACCTTTGCCAAGGAATTATTGATAAATCTTGTCTTAAGCATTACATACATCCAAAAAAAAAAAAAATTAGCCAGGTACAGTAGTCCCAGCCACTCCAGAGGCTGCGGCAGGAGAATCTTTTGAGGCCAAGAGTTCAAGGCTGTATAGCGTGCTGTAATCTCATCTGTGAATACCCACTACTCTCCAGCCTGGGTAATATAGCAAGACTCTGTCTCTAAAAAAAAAATAATAATAATAAATTAAATCCCATTAACACGCATTATTAGTCTCTGGCCTTTACATATAAGTAATAGTGGTAAATTAACCTGTCACTGTTTTTTCTGCCTATCTAGTATATACTATTTGTGCTAGTTGATGGTGATATATATGTTGCTTAAGTAGATAATATAGGAAAAATCTATATCTAAGCTCATTTTAATGAGACCATACTTTCATTATCAGTGTCTAAGCAATTAGAGTATATAAGTATATATATTATTGTTGCCTTTTAAGAAAAAAAAAAAAGTGTCGTTCTGTCATCGTACAGTGGCACGATCTCGGCTCTCACTGCAACCTGTGCCTCCTAGGTCAAGCCATTCTCGTGCCTCAGCCTACCAAGTAGCAGGGACTACAGGTGTGTGCCATCATGCCTGGCTAATTTTTGTATTTTTAGTAGAGACAGGATTTCGACATGTTGGCCAGACTGGTCTTGAACTCCTGGCCTCAAGTAAGCCACCTGCATCAGCCTCCCAAAGTGCTACATTACAGATGTGAGCCACAATGCCCAGCCTATTATAGCCATTTTTAATCTGTATTCTAACCCAACAGTTCAAACCTATTGGTTTCAGCATTTTTTTTGGTTTTTTTTTTTTTTTTTTTGAGACAGTTTTGCTCTTGTTGCCCAGGCTGGAGTGCAATGGTACGATTTCGGCTCAATGCAACCTCCACCTCCCGGGTTAAAGTGATTCTCCTGCCTCAGCCTCCCGAGTAGCTGGGATTACAGGCATGTACCACCACACCCAACTCATTTTGTATTTTTAGTAGAGATGGGGTTTCCCCATGTTGGTCAGGCTGGAATCAAACTCCCGACCTCAAGTGATGCACCCACCTCGGCCTCCCCGAGTGCTGGGATTAAGGTGTGAGCCACCGTGCCCAGCCTTGCATTTGTTTATACTGTAAATAATTGAAGACTCCAATGAGCTTCTGCTTATGTGGGTTATAATTATCAATATTTATGATATTAAACATTGAAACTAAGAAATATTTGAAATACTAAATCTCATTACATACTAACATTTTGTGAAAAATATTTTTCAAAACTCAATAATGAGTGACATTGTTACACATTTTTGCATTTAAGCTAAAGTGATACACATCATGTAACCTGCAGAAAACTGATCCCTTATGAAAATTCAGCATTCCTAATCTCAACATGTATCAAACATTTTGGTCTTCATCTCAAGATGGCAACTGTCCAGTTAGTTGGGTGAGCTAGGTTAATGCGAATCACTGCAATCACAAACTGTTTTCTGTAGTTTTTAAGTTTTTGTGGAAAAATGATACATCCTTGCCTTTTCCCCCCTTAGAACTATCATTGAGTGGTCAGAGTCGCATGATAGAGGATATGGAAAGTTTCAGACTGCTAGAATGGAAGATTTCACCTTCAATGACTTGTGTATTAAACTGGGTTTTCCTTACTTATACTGTCATCAGGGAGACTGTGAACATGTCATTGTCATTACTGACATAAGGTAGGTTATTTTTTTTTTTCTTTATTTCAGAGCACAAAAGCAGGGATAGTTTTTTTTAAAAATAAGAGGAGTAAAAGTAATGATCATTGCAACTTGACTTGGAAGCAGCAAAAATGCTGTCTTCTTTCCATGCAAAGACCAACTCTTTCCATCCATTTGCATCCTCTATTGTTCGTTATTTTGGAAAATCTATAAGAAATACTTTACTATTAGAAGGTTAAAAATCTGTTAATAATTTAAAAAGTATCTCCATTTTGTATTAAACAGCTGTTATTCAGGTAGTAGTTATCCATTTATAGATAACATTGCAACTTTGTTTTTAGGTTTCTCTTTTTGCCAAAATTTGAAGGAGATAAAAGGGAATTGGAGGAAGAGTAATTCTAATATTTGACAAATGTGAAGTCTTAATGCTTTGACAAAGATTTAAATTGGGAAGGAGCTAAGATAGTCTAAAATGGGATTTGCGGATAAGTTATAAATTTAAACAGCTAATAGCTCTTTTTCCATGAATAAGGCTATTCATTTCCTCTTTATTTAGGAAATCTGTTTAAGAAGGAATACTATGTACGAATAAACCCTGCTCCAGTGCTGGTTTGATTCCTTATGAGAGACCATTTAAAACTTTTTTGTGGAACAATAATGTACCTGTGTTTGACCAGTAATTAGAAACTAGTAATTACTGGTATTAATTAGTAATTTATTATACCAGTAATAGAAACAGATGCCTGCCACGTGCAGTGGCTCACGCCTATAATCCCAACACTCTGGGAGACTGAAGTGGGCAGATTGAGCCCAGGAGTTCGAGACCAGCCTGAACACCACAGTGAAACCCTCTCTACAAAAAATACAAAAATTAGCTGAGCATGGTGGTGCGTGCCTGGAATCTCAGCTACTCAGGCTAAAACATGAGGATTGCTTGAGACCAGGAGGTCAAGGCTGCATTGAGCTATGATCATGCCACTGCATTCCAGCCTGGGTGACAGAGTGCGACCTTGTCTCAAAAAAAGAAAAAAAGGAAAGAAACTGATGCTTTCAGAAAGTCCCTGCTTCTATTTTTGGTCTTACTGACTCATCTCCAAAATTTTGTATCTCATGCACTCCATCTCCGGAAACTACCAGAAGATGTAAAAGTGCTTCACAGAAAGTGTACACCATGAACAAGAAAGACATGGAATGCAACACAGAATGGGCAGAATAGGTTAAATAGACATAAAAGGGATTCTCAGAATGATGGAAAAGTGAAATCCCAGTGTGAGAGCTTTGTACCAGATCTGGAGATTTGATCCAGGGTCTGGAGCCAGGAGCATACAAAACTCAGGAAGGATGTCTGGGGGGAAAATAAACTGGTTGACTCCCAGTTGTTCACTGTTCTGTCAGAAAATAGGTGACTGAATTCGTGACAGGTACATTGAAAATTAAGCAAATGGGCCAGGTGCGGCGGCTCACACCTGTAATCCCAGCACTTTGGGAGGCCAAGGCGGGTGGATCACAAGGTCAGGAGATTGAGGCTATCCTGGCTAACACGGTGAAACCCTGTCTCTACTTAAAAAAAAAAATTAGCCAGGTATGGTAGCAGGCACCTGTAGTCCCAGCTACCCAGGAGGCTGAGGTAGGAGAATGGCGTGAACCCGGGAGGTGGAGCTTGCAGTGAGCTGAGATTGCGCCACTGCACTCCAGCCTGGGCAGCAAGACTCCATCTCAGAAAAAAGAAAAAAAAAAATTAAGCAAATGTAAATGGGAGAGAATTAATAGATTAATAGCTAGAAAACAAAATGTTGTCCCATAAATGTCAACTATGTGGCTTAGGTTGAAGTAGCACTAATTCGTCATGAATTAAATATCTGTTTAACCAAAATTATGGTAGTTCTGTGGGGAGAAGAGCCAGAAGCGTATATAAACCTTGGATTTATATGACTTTTAAAATTATAGACAGTACATTTATGTCTTTGATGTTATTAAAGCAGCCTGGGCACAGTGGCTCATGCATGTAATCCCAGCACTTTGGGAGGCCAAGGTGGCCAGATTACTTGCAGTCAGGAGTTCGAGACCAGCCTGTCCAACATGGCGAAATCCTGTCTCTAAAAATACAAAAATTAGCTGGGTGTGGTGATGGACATCAGTAGTCCCAGCTACTTGGGAGAGTGAGGCACGAGAAGCACTTGAATTCGGGAAGTCAAGGTTGCAGTGAGCCAAGATTGTGCCACTGCACTCCAGCCTGGGCGACAGAGCAAGACTGTATCAAAAGAAAAAAAAAAGTTATATAAGCTGTTCTGCCTGCTCTTCTTTCAAATGTGGGAAAATATACTAGCCTTGTAATAAACATAAGATGGAAGGCAACCCCCAGTTCTCTCTGATGGCTTTATTTTCCGTACATTTCTTTTCTTTTCTTTCTTTTTTGAGACAGAGTTTTGCTCTGTTGCCCAGGCTGGAATGCAGTGGCGTGATCTCAGTTCACTGCAACCTCCATCTCCCGGGTTCAAGCAGTTCTCATGCCTCAGCCTTCCAAGTAGCTGGGATTACAGGTGCGTGCCACCTTGTCTGGCAAATTTTTGAATTACTTATTTTTTTTGAGACCGAGTTTTGCTCTTGTTGCCTAGGCTGGAGTGCAGTGGCATGATCTCGGCTTACCGCAACCTCTGCCTCCCAGGTTCAGGCGATTCTTCTGCCTCAGCCTCCTGAGTAGCTGGGATTACAGGCATGTGCCACCATGCCCAGCTAATTTTGTATTTTTAGTAGAGATGGGGTTTCTACTCAATCTGTTGGTCAGGATGGTCTTGAACTCCCGACCTCAGGTGATCCGCCCGCCTCAGCCTCCCAAAGTGCTGGGATTACAGGTGTGAGCCACCACGCCCAGTCTAATTTTTGTATTTTTAGTAGAGAAGGGGTTTCACCATGTTGGCCAGGCTGGTGTCGAACTCCTGACCTCAGGTGATCTGCCCATGTCAGCCTCCCAAAGTGCTGGGATTACAGGCATGAGCCACCGCGCCTGGCCTTTTCCATACATTTCTTATAGTGTAGGCCTGTTTCTATAAACAATGTGATTCCAAGGCTGAAGGATAAAAACATGACCCTTAAACTCATGGTAACTTCTTGATACAGTGATCAACAAAAGAAACATGATCTGTTTGAATGTCAAAGAAAAAGCAAATTACACTTTTTGTTTTCTTGAGAAGAGGGTGTCACTCTATTGCTCAGGCTGGAGTGCGGTGGCAAAATGATGTCTCAGTGCAGCCTCGGCCTCCTGGGCTCAAGCAGTCCTCTTCCCTCAGTCTTTCCCATAGCTGAGATTATAGGCATATGCCACCATGCGTAGCCAATTTTTTTATTTTTTGTAGAGACAAGGTCTCACTCTGTTTCCCAGGCTGGTCTTTAACTCCTGAGCTCAAGCGATCCTCCTGCCTTGGCCTCCCAAAGTGCTGGGATTGCAGGCGTGAGCCACCACGTCTGCCCTTTTGTTTTTTTAAACAGTTTACATTTTTTAAGAGTATGCAATGTAGGGCTTTTTAAAAGGCAATTTAGAGAAGTCATTTTTATCTTACAGGTGGATTTAATCATTCAGTGCCATTCCATAATACCAATTATCAAAAGGTTAATTATTTTCTGATGGTGAAAGTTTTAATTAAAAAAAATGGTATTTTAGAATTGTTAGAGACCTTTAGAACAATTTTGTGTAGTCCTTTCATCTTTCAGAATAATCTGAAGTCTGTCATGATTTACAGGATTTACCCAAAGCCATGGAGCTGATTAGTGGCAGAGTAGAGATTGACTTCATTTTTTTTTTTTAATAAAAGTTATGAAACTTCTTAAAGGTTTCATAATTCTGACACTTAAAACTAAGATTCTACCAATTCATATTATGCCAGGAGTCAGAATTAGATTTTAATAAAGGAGACATTAAAAAAAGAAGAGCCACATTGTAACAAACAGTTAATCTAGGTAAAATATTACTGAGTAGCTTTGCCCGAATTGTTTCATTATACGGTACTAAATGTTAGCCAGGTGTGGTGGCTCACACCTGTAATCCCAGCACCTTGGGAGGCTGAGGTGGGAGGATTGCTTGAGGCCAGGAGTTTGAGATCAGCCTGGACAACATAGTGAGACCCTGTCTCTACAAAAATTTTAAAAATTATCTGGGTGTGGTGGTGCATACCTGTAGTTCCAACTACTGGAGAGGCTGAGGTTGGAGGACTGCTTGAGCACAGGAGTTTGAGGCTACAGTGAGCCAACATCATGCCACTGTACTCCAGCCTGGGTAACAGAGTAAGACCCCATTTCAAATAAATAAAAATTAAAGGTACTGGTGTTAAGCAAAGCAAGGATTCTCTGGTAGAATACATTCAAGAAATGCTCTATATGATGGCCCCCTCTTTGCGGGGGTCACAGTGTACATTACCATAGAGGGATTTGAGAAGTCTAAGGAAAGAAAACCTTGTTTAATCCAAAATGCTCTTGGAGAAAGTATTTTGTGGAACACAGTTTGGTCAAACATGGTATAACAAGTAATTTAGCAATATCTTGTAAGCAAAAATTGAAAGTATCTATTTTCCTAATACTCAGGTACAGATATATTTAATAGCTCATAAAAATTTGTCACTTAATATTTATCACCTTAATATCTTTATTTTCCCATGAACAAAAGGCTTGTGCATCATGATGACTGCTTGGATAGGACACTGTATCCCCTCCTTATCAAGAAGCATTGGCTATGGACCAGAAAATGTTTTGTTTGTAAAATGTATACAGCTAGGTGAGTGATAATGTTTTTTTTTTTTTTTTCTCTGAGAAATGGTAGTTTTGACTTTTGGTATTTGTTTTCCACTTTGGATCTAAGAATATTTGTACTTTAGGTTATAAATATGAAGTATCATGTAGTAGGGAAGTGCCACAAAACCAGTTTAGTGAGTTAAAACTGACATTCTTAAATAGTAAGAAAATATTATATGTACACAAGTCCAGAGGTAGGTCAAATTTAAGGCTTGTAAAATGTATACAGCTAGGTGAATAAAAATAAAAGTTACTAGTGTTAAGAAAGCAAGGATTCTTTGATAGAATACATTCAAGAAAAGCTCTGTACAGTAACAGTAACTCCCTGTTAGAGGGTCACAGTGTACATTACCATAAAGGGATTTGGGAAGTCTAAGGAAAGAAAACCTTGTTTAATCCAAAATGCTTGGGGAACCATGTTCTTTCTGCTTCTTGTCCACACAGCTTACATAATCAGCTTCATCAATAAAACTTCATCAATGAAAAAAATACCACAGCACATCACATGAAGTTAAAATATAGTTTTATAAAAAATTTTTATTTCATGTGATTCTACATGTTTAGATTATAAAGCATTTCTTTTTTTTTTTTTTTCTTTTTTTCTTTTTTTGAGACAGAGTCTCGCTCTGTCGCCCAGGCTGGAGTGCAGTGGCCAGATCTCAGCTCACTGCAAGCTCCGCCTCCCGGGTTTACGCCATTCTCCTGCCTCAGCCTCCCAGGTAGCTGGGACTTCAGGCGCCGCCACGTCGCCCGGCTAGTTTTTTGTATTTTTTAGTAGAGACGGGGTTTCACCGTGTTAGCCAGGATGGTCTCGATCTCCTGACCTCGTGATCCGCCCGTCTCAGCCTCCCAGAGTGCTGGGATTACAGGCTTGAGCCACCGCGCCCGGCCTATAAAGCATTTCTTACTGTGGGTCAGTGAAAAAAAAAAGTTTGTTGCTTTTGGAGGTTGAGGTGGGAGGATCACTTGAGACCTGGAGACCAGCCTGGACAACACAGCAGTAACTGTAAAAAAAAAAAAATCTGAAAGCCACTCAGAGGACAGGGAATTTAGTATAGGTTGAGCATTTCAAATTTCAAGAATCAGAAATCCAAAACTTGAAAGTTTTTGACTGGCAACATCTGATGCTGAAATGATCAGTGGAGCATTTTGGATTTCACATTCTCAGTGGAATGCTCAACCGGCAAATATAGACATAATATATTTAAAAATCTGAAAAAATCTGCAGTTTGAAATACTTCTTTCTGGTTCCAAGCATTTCAGATAAAGGATACTCTTTTTTTTTTGAGATGGAGTATTGCTCTGTCCCTTGGGTTAGAGTGCAGTGGCACAATCTCGGCTTTCTGCAACTTCTGCCTCCCGGGTTCAAGTGATTCTCCTGCCTCAGCCTCCTGAGTAGCTGGGATTACAGGCACACACCACCACACCCAGCTAATTTTTTTTTTTTTGTATTTTTAGTAGAGATGGGGTTTCGCCATGTTGGCGAGGTTGGTCTCAAACTCCTGACCTTGTGATCCACCCGCCTTGGCCTCCCAAAGTGCTGGGATCACAGGCATGAACCGCTGCGCCCAGCCCACATAAAGGGTACTCAACTTGTATCTTCAGTTTGTTTTCGCCACCCCACAATATTCTTTTCTAAAAGATCAACAGGAAAACATGATAAATCAGATAAAAGGGAAAATAATGTTAAAAGCAAACATTCCATGAGATGCAGAATTCAAACATACCATACAATAGCATCTTCATGCCATTCAACATTTTGGTTGAATGATGTTGCCTATATTGCCATTTGTATATACTTTATAACATAATCTTGAATTATAGGTAAATAGAGTTACATAAGTTTTCAAAATAACCAGTACTCATTTATCAGTTAAGAAGGTATATTAGGCAAAAGTGTATCAGATCTGTAGCATCTAATTTTGTTACGGTTTTTCAAGATGGTCTGTTAGAAGAAAATGACTATATTCATACTTGGAGGATAGGTATGTCATGGCAAATGTGTGATGCTTTCAAGTAGATTTATATTCTTCCTTTAAGGGTAATACTACAGAGAAACAGCATTCTGCAGTGTTTCTTAATATTGGATGACCTTTTGCTTTGTAGAGAGTATTGGTGGTATTTGCATCTATGTATACAAAATTAAAGATTATGCATTAATAACAGACTGATAAGGAAATAGTGAGAATGTTATATTTACATATTGCTACAGGTCATAACTTAAAGCATGTTAAGGTATGGAAAATTTGATTGTAATGATGTACTTCTTTTTTTAAAAACTACAGATGGGTGACGAACAATGACAGTTTTGCACCAGAGGACCCATGTTTCTTTTGTGATGTTTGCTTCCGAATGCTCCACTATGATTCAGAAGGCAACAAACTGGGGGAATTCCTTGCTTATCCTTATGTTGATCCTGGAACCTTTAATTAAGAATAGCTACACTCACAAAAGTACCCCCTCATGAAATAACTGTTCTCTTGGATGGTTACCTTTTTTCTAAGAAACGCCACTGAGGAACAGGATCCACTTTGAACAGTCTGCTAAAGCTACCAAAAACAATTCCAAATCACAGATTTTCTTATAAAGTAATGATTGTATTTAAATGTTTAACATAGTTACATTTCATATTTATTCCAAAGAGTATTTAATTTAGTGCTTTTTACCCATTGAGTTGTAGTACTTTATATATTCTGACTTTAAATCCTTTGTCAGACACACATACTCGTTCTCCCAATCCATGCCTTCCCTATTCATTCTCTGTCCAGAGTATTTTTTTGCTAAATATAGAATTAATGATACATCAAGTAGTGGAAGTGTTTTGAAAATGCTTTGAAGAATGTGAGAGCTACACCTTCTACCATGAGGCTTCCAAGGTAAAGATCCTTCACATATCTGTAACGGAAATTAGGGAGAATGAATTATTTACAAATAAGACAACATTAATAGCTTTGGGATAATTTATTTTTGTTTTTGAGACAAAGTCTCGCTTTTGTTGCCCAGGCTGGAGTACAACGGCGTAGTCGTGGCTCACTGCAACCTCTGCCTCCTGGGTTCAGGTGATTCTCTTGCCACAGCCTCCTGAGTAGCTGGGATTACAGGCACCAGGCACCATGCCTGGCTAATTTTTGTATTTTTAGTGGAGACGGGGTTTCACCATGTTGGCCAGGCTGGTCTCACAACTCCTAACCTCAGGCGATCCGCCCGCCTCAGCCTCCCAAAGTGCTGGGATTACAGGCATGAGCCACCGTGCCCAGCTGCTTTGGGGTAATTTAATGTTAGTGTGCTGTTGAGTAATGTTAGGTTTTGTTTTGAGGGAAACTAGGCATACAAGACATGTTAATAAGACTTTGTGAATAATGGGTTTAAAAAGATACTGAGTATATACTCATAACTCCAGAAATAACATTAACTTGAAGCTTTATTTCTTGACAAAAGCTTTATGAATGCTATGAATTTAAAAATGTCAATTTAATACTATGATTTAAAAAAATAGATTTCGTATGACTGTGGAGACATGGAAAAATCAAGATCCTATTGATACGCTAGCTCTGGCTCACTTATTCTTGGGTAATATTATTGGATATATACCAATATTCTATAAGCAAAAAGAAAAAAGTAAGATTTTCTGGCCCAGGTCTTCCATTCTTCTGGTCCCCTTACTATAGTAATCCTAGTAACTCTCATCTTATTCTGAGGAAAAAAAAAAATTTTTTTTAAACTTATTTTTTGATACAGGGTCTTACTCTGTCACCCAGACTGTAGTACAGTGGTGTGATCTTGGCTCACTGGAGCCCTGACCTCCCCAGGCTCAGGTGATCCTCCTACCTCAGCCTCCCAAGTAGCTGAGACCACAGGCACAGGCCACTATGGCGGGCTAATTGTTTTATTTCTTGTAGAGGCAGGGTTTCACTATGTTGCCCCGGATAGTCTCGAACTCCTGACCTCAAGTGATCCACCCGCCTTGGCTTCCCAGAGTGCTGGGATTACAGGCATGAGCCACAGCACCCAGCAAAAGAAACTATTTATTTTCAGGTCTAGACTATCAGATAGATTTATAGCTATCTATATTCAAATATTTTCTGGAAACCTTTATGGGTAGAAAATTTAATACTGTTTAAAAGACTTTTAGGAATACTATAGACTTCAAATGCATCATTTAAAATAAATAAATTCCACTTTCTCTCTCCTAGGTTGTATTTAAATTTGACTGAATATCTGGATGGCTAAGAACAGACATTTATATAAATGGAAAACTGACGAAACCTATAAGCCTATGTGTTTAAAAGATTGACAGTGAAGTATGTTTTATGGACTTAAATGCCACAAACAGTTAAGTCCGTTGGCTTGGAGAGGACAAGCACATGTTTCTGGTACGTCTAGTGTTCTCATTCACTGATTCAGTCAGTACGCAGATAATCAGTATAGAGAACTGGCTTATGTTATACCTTATGTTATACCTAAGTTTTTACTTTCTTGTATACAACAATGCTAAAATTGAGCAGATTGGTAACAGCCAGCAAACCATAGATTTAAGATAAATGATTTACGCAACCCTAAAATTCCATGGGTAAAAATTTTGATTCCTTTATTTATAATATTGCATTCCTTATAGGTCTTACATGCATATGCACGGATACTGTATTTTATTCATTTTCATTTCATACTCTCAAACCTCAAAAAGTTAATTATCATAATGCATTATTCCGTGTGTGGTGTCAATTCATTTTAGTGGACAAAGAAGAAACATGCCAGTTAAAACATTTCTGCTACTGGCATTCTATTATTTGAGAATGTTTTTCTGCTAGTTCTTAAGGTTAACCTTTTCATCAAAGACTCAGGTACCTGTTATTGTTTCCTGGTGAAACTGAGGAGAAAAGTTAACCAGGTTAATCCCAGTTTGCCCGTGTGTAATGTATCAGTTATACAGGTATCCAACCAAGTTCAAATCAAAAGAAATTCCTAACTTTGTATATTTCTGGAGCTGTAAAACCCCTGATTTAAGACAGCTTTTCTTTATGCTTATTTCAACCAAAATAACACACCTGTCAAATTACATGTAACATGTTATCTAATGAAGATAGGCAAATGTGAAAATGTTGTCATGAATATGTCAGTCAACCTGCTTGGTAGTTGAATTTGACTTTTATGTAATAGTGGATGCACATGCACAAAAGTCACCAGAGAAGCAATAGCTATTTCTTTAAACATTCTTCAGGCCTCAGTACCGTTTAAGGATAATTAGACATTTTAGTTTTACTAGGAGAAAGGTCATCTCTAACATTGTGTTGCAGAATTACACAGCACAAACAAACACATTTCTGCCTATTAAACCAGCTTCTTTGTTTCTAAAGAGTTTAATGATACGGGTTTGCTGTTTCCATTAGAGCATCCTTTCTCTGGCCAATCGGACAAAATAAAGTTAGTGAAGCCCTCACAGCACCCTATGAGAAATCTTTGCTCTTATACAGGATTAGGTGCAGACCTCATCTTGACCTGACATCTGTAACCAGGTAAGTGTATGTGAGTGGGAACATAGACAGCAGTACTGTATCAGCAAAATCTATCATATTATTTGAAATCACCAGATATAATATTAAAGTGCATGGTTCTCTCCAGTTGTTCGCATACCAAATCCCAATCAGTTCTCAGATTCAGATGGATGTATCTGCAATTTCTCCAGGCAGCCAAGAAAACCTTCAATAGTTCTGCTCAGTCATGTATGACTTTTTTTTTTTTTTTTTTTGAGACGGAGTCTCGCTGTGTCTCCCAGGCTGGAGTGCAGTGGGGCAATCTCAGCTCACTGCAACTTCTGCCTCCCAGGTTCAAGCAATTCTCCTGCCTCAGCCTCCCGAGTAGCTGGGATTACAGACACGTGCCACTGCGCCCGCCTGATGTATGACTCTTTTATTCAGTAATCAAAACACATACGTACACACACACCAGCCCAAAACAGGTGTTAAAACATACATATTACACATACTTTTTGCGGGGCAGGGTGGGGGCTATCTCAAAATTACCTCTTGGTGCCTTGTCAAGCTGTGGAGTTTTGACCACACACACCAATTGAGCCAATGAACAATTTCAATGATCCTGAAAGTTCTTCAGTCTTATGAATAATTATCAAGAGTTCTGAGAATGATAGTTATCTGTAAATCAGCCTATGACAAAGCAAATTTCTTGAGTTACAATTAAAAGGCAGTTATGCTTGAAGTGAACATCAACTAGTTAGAGCAAGGTCAGCTTGTACAAGCTGACATAAATTATGAGAATGATGCTGTATCTCTAGAAGTTGAATATTCTGTGGCTTCTTTGTAAAACTATAGATCTAGTGGGTTATGGAAAGAAAGGGAGGGTGAACAAAAGATAAATATTTCCTTTATTTTTATCATCTTGAGCTTACTATTTAGTTAACCCTGTTTCCCAAAACAACACAACCTCTGTGACTAGTTAACTAAGAAATTATTTCCTTCGCAGCAAACCCAGAATTTCATCACTTACTCTTGTAAATAGGAAGAAAGTAATTTACTAGTAGAGTTTGGTAGAAAAAATCTTTAATCAAAACAAGTTTACACGTTGAACTTATGGCTTAACTAGAATAAATCTAAGTTAAAACTGTATAAGGATCAAACAGATAATGACTGGTATATATGCAGGTTCTCTCAACACAGTGATTCCTAGTTCCACTATAAGACCTCGTAAAAGCAAAACTTCAATTCTGTAGATGAAAACAGTTATCCCAGAGAGTCAACCATACAATGTCATACACAGATGCTGGTCTTAAGCCATTTTTTTCCATATTCATATAGTTTCAAAACATGATAAGTATCCTACTTATTTAAAAATGCCAAATGACCTAATATCAAAATATCTTAGAAATGCTATCATTTAGTTAACATACACTTAAATTTTGTAACATTGATTTCACCCTGGATTTAGTCCATACACGTCAATGTACAGACTATCAAAGTACTATGTTGGAAGAACTAGTGTTTGTATTTTTGGAATCTAGAAAATAAAAATAATATAGCCATAATTTCAAATAGGTGTTTCCTCATATAGCATTTATTTATATTTGTCTAAGCATCATGATTTTTTCTTCCAATTAAGTACTATTTAGTGATTTCCTGAAGACATCTTTAACATTTCTCAAAAATAAACTTACTTAGTTTTCAGTTTTAATTACTAGTGCCTGCCTATAAAAGGACCTTAAATGATTTAACCCTAAAGCCAGATTCATTCCTATATATAGCCAGTCAGTTATCTGCAGAGAAGTCCTAAGACTTCACTGAATGTTCAGCCACAAACATAATTACCTTCAAAAATTTAGTTTGTATTTAACATCATGTTTTATAGTTTGTAGATTTCTCAGTCAGTTCAATGTCAGTTACTTAACTAGTTGTCATACCAAACAAACCATACAGACTTTAGATAAAAAGGGAGTGAGTACTTGTATAGAAGTAACATTTTATCTACCATAAAAATGCTCAACTTCTACAAAACCCACAAACAGTGAAAAGACAGTCTGGTAAATCCAAGGTTTGTAAAAACTATGCACAAAACCCACGGTATTTGGGGAAAGGCAAGGTTTATACAAGTAGCAGTTTTAAAAATGTAACTTTGTTCTACTATCAATTACACATTAACATACACACACTAATTGAAAATATGCTACAACCATGTCTGGAAAAGCAGTTTAACATTTTCTAAATGGATTTTATCCCACATTTACTGTATAATGTAGCTGTTAATACTGCACAAGTATACTTAGCAATAATGTTTACTTTAAAACAAAGGGATCTTCTCCCCTGTAACAAATTTTCAACATCAAACCTATGCTTATAAAAATTTAAAACTTTCAGCAGTCTATTTCAAATGAAAGCCATTACAAACTTCTCAAGTGTTCTCTATATTCCAGGTATGTCAACCTAGTTATCTAGTGTAGAATCCTTCAGAGATATTTCAGTCTCTCTCTCTTCACTGGATGGCCTGAAGAAAAGGGGAAAAGAAATGTACAATAACTGGAATTAGAATTTTCTCCTAATGAAGAAAAAAAGACATTAAGTCTGCATTATATTTTTAAACTCATGAAAAGACTGAAATCAAACCAAAAATAAACTTGTTATTAGAACAGTCATTTTTTTCTTCTTCAAAACTGTTACACCTTCTTCCCAAAGTAATACGCAGATGAAGCAAAATAACTCAGGAAAGTGTCACAGACCAAGCCTTTTCCATCATTTCTAGCTTAAAAGTGATTATTAAAGAACCTGAGCATGTTTTGTATCTGTGATACCAACACATTTCAAAATCTTAACAAAAAGGTTGATATACACATAGACAACAAGATTTCCCTCAATTTCAGAATTAGAAGAGATGCTTCAGGCCGGGCACGGTGGCTCAAGCCTGTAATCCCAGCACTTTGGGAGGCGAGGGGC
>NC_045447.1:64442783-64467234 GCF_002776525.5 Piliocolobus tephrosceles | reverse complement strand
AAAAAAAAAAAAAAAAAAAAGAAGGGATGCTTCAAAGTCCTTCAAATACACCAGTGGAACAAACCAAGACTTCAACTATGGCTCCATAGCCTATTTTAGGGTGGGTATTAAAAAGCCTGTGGCCGGGCACAGTGGCTCACGCCTGTAATCCCAGGACTTTGGGAGACTGAGGCGGGCGGATCACAAAGTCAGGAGATCGAGACCACGGTGAAACCCCGTCTCTACTAAAAATACAAAAAAAAGCCAGGCGCCGTGGCAGGCATCTGTAGTCCCAGCTACTCGGGAGGCTGAGGCAGGAGAATGGCGTAAACCCGGGAGGCGGAGCTTGCAGTGAGCCGAGATAGCGCCACTGCACTCCAGCCTGGTGGACAGAGCAAGACTCGGTCTCAAAAAAAAAATTAATAAAATAAAAATAATAATAATAAATAAATTTAAAAAAGCCTGTGATGGCCGGGTGTGTTGGCTCATACCTGTAATCCCAGCATTGTGGGAGGCCGAGGTGGGTGGATCACCTGAGGTCAGGAGTTTGAGGTCAGGCTGGCCAACATGGTGAAACCTCCTGTCTACTAAAAATACAAAAATTAGATGGGCGTAGTGGCAGGAGCCTGTAATCCCAGCTACTGGGGAGGCTGAGGCAGGAGAATCACTTGAACCCAGGAAGTGAAGGTTGCAGTGAGCAAGATCATGCCTTTGCACTCCAGCCTGGGCAACAAGAGAGAAACTCTGTCTCAAAAAAAGAAAAAAAAAATAGCCTGTGATTCTCCATCTAACTGTTTACAATTATCCTCTCACAATTCAAGAAAGTGTGAATGCAAGTCATTACTAACAGTATCTCAGTAAAAGAAGTTCAGGAGCAAATATTTTCTTTTTAACTGGATTCCCATTGAGCTCCATTCCCTTGAATTCAGTGGCAAAGTCATTGTCAGTAAAAGGTTTTTACTCTTCTGCCTTTTTGAATTGTAACTTGCTTACTGAATTCAGGAATTGGGTGATCAAAATAATAACCTTGAAAATAACCTTGGAACAGAACTGTGATTAAAAACTTGAATAATAAAACACACAAGACCCATTAAAACCTATTCCTCACTTTTTCTTTGTGTTGGCTTCATGGTTGTCTTTGCTCTCTTCATTGCTCTCCCCGTTATGTTGTGGTTGATTACCGTCTTGAGCATCAGATCCTCCATTTAGAGTCTTTGACCCTTGAGAAGGAATCCAATGGAAAAACTTTGTTAAAAACTTACAAAGTAATAACTGAAGGTGTCTACTAAAGTTCCAAAATCAAAATACAACATGGCCCTCGTGTTTCTACTACTTAGTTTCTTTTATTTGAAATTACATTGTAATACAGCCCTCTCTTGAATGTTAGAATTGGGTTTTGATGCTTTATCAAAAAGAGGGGAGTGGATCACCACCGGAGGCTTTGGGTAGCTAAGGTACCATAAAATGCAGGTTAACTGTATCTATGGGTCCAGGAAGTGGATTATTAATCCGGTTATTCTGGTTGTTACTATTACCAGGAAGACTACAGGGTGTTACAATTCTTAGCATATTGATTTATTCTACTACTAAGAAAAAGCAATGTGAATCAAATTTTAAAATTTATTATTTTAGAACAAAGTGCTAAAGGAGTATTTCCAATTGATATTTTTGTGCCTAATAAATAAAGGGGGTTTTCCTGTAAGTCATATTAATAATTCTCTAAGGGGACCCATGTTATTCCCCAATAAAGCAACAACAACAAAAAAACAAAAAACCAACCGCTTTTGAAATGCCAGCTTCTACCTTAAGCAGCTGCCACTAAGATGTTTAATAACAAGATTGGAGGAGCTGATAATGGTATTATGATTCTGTTTTAAGAGTACTTCATACATTCTGAAATGTTGATGAGTGAAATGATATGTCTGGGATTTGTCATAAAACAACTTTTAAGAGGGGCACAGAGAAAGGTTTTGGGCTACAAAAGCACAATGATCATAAACTGAACTACCAAACCTGGATGACAGGGATATGGGAAGTTATTTCTATTTGTGTATGTTATAAATTTTTACTAATACAAATGAAAATAACTACTGTTAGTAATACTAGCAGGATTTACTACTAAAAGTTAGTGAAAAAAGAAGCTAAGGTTGAGTGCTTTACATATATGCTACACATCTAAGTGCTTTATAAGATTTTCTCACCGGGCGCAGTGGTTCATGCCTATAATCCCAGCACTTTGGGAGGCCGGGGCGGGTGGATTATCCAAGGTCGGGAGTTCAAGACCAGCCTGACTAACATGGAGAAATCTGTAATTTCTCCATGTAAATTTGTAAAAATACGAAATTAGCTAGGTGTGGTGGCGTATTTCTGTAGTCCCAGCTACTCTGGAGGTTGAGGCAGGAGAATCGCTTGAGCCCAGGAGGCAGAGGTTTTGGTGAGCCGAGATCACACCACTGCACTCCAACCTGGGCAACAAGAGTGAAACTCCATCTTAAAAAAAAAAAAAAAAAAAAAGACTTTCTTATTTAATGTAGGTAAGGTACAGAATTGTTTTGGAAGTATTTGAATATACGTGAGTTTAACTTGCAGATGGGACCCAACTCTAAACATGAAATTAGTTTATGTTTTGTACACACCTATAAACATAGCCTAAAGGTAATTTCACACAATCTTAATTTCATATATGAAAGTTTGTGTACATTTAAAACCATTAGAAAGCAAAGGTATATCTTAGCGACCCATATGGACAATCTGTGGTTGCTTGGCATCACCATCATTGTTGACTAAATTTATATGCTACCAGTGAGATCATTGTCTTTAAACTTATTCACACGCAAGTACTTTATAGTAAAAAATATGACATGGCATTAATACAGTGAAAATACATTCTGTTCAGGGTAACTCAGCAGCATCATCAGAATACCTGTATTAGCCTGTCAGCAGCAACAAGTAATGGCAAGTGTAGCCACCTATGATGCTGTGTTTTAAAAGGCTACCGTATGCTATTTTACTTTTTAGGTGAGAAGAAAACATCAGAAGCAGTTGAGCAACCAGGAAGTGGGTCCTCTAGGGATGAGGAGGCATTGTGATGGATGGCTTTTTAAAAGTGTTTATCCAGAGTCATCTGCCTCATGAACAATGGTTTCTGCCTTAGAAGTCTAATAGAAACTGACATGACTTTTTTGTTCTGAATGCACACTGCTCTAGTCCTTCAATAAGCCCATCACATTTTCACCATTTTGCCTATGTATACTTTTTCTGTGGTATTAACACTGAAACTATGCATCAAAGCCATTTTTAAAAGCAGTCCTGGCAAATGGTTTAAAAACTGGCGTGAAATTGTTGGCTTTTTATCACATACCTGTTTGTTCCTTTTCTAGCTTTTTGTTTGGCCCTTTCTTCCCTTGATCTTTGGTTTTATTCGCTTCCTCATGCTGTCTTTGTTCAGCAAGAGATTTATTCAGCACTTGTGTGATCACGGAATCTCCTTCACCAACCAAAAACATGTTCTTAAACTTGTTATACAACATTGTAGACTTTTCCATGATAACCTGACTAACTTTGAATCGTCGTATCTGAGAAAAGAATATACAATCATCATAATTGTTTGCCTAATTGATTTAAATAATTTTGAAATGAAGTAATGACAAAATTCAAAGAATCTGCATGACTTGAAATCACTTACTTTTTTCAGTGTAGTAATCATCTCTGTGTGTTTCTGAGCTTGTTGCATTGTGACCTGAAGTGAAGCAAGTTCATCCAAGGCCTCAATGCATCGGTTCACATCCTTCATGACAAAACAGTAATTTCATAGCTGTTAATTATCATAATACTTAAAATCTGTTTCTAAAGATCACTTAAAAAAAAAATAAGGTAGTGTAAAATGACCAGTAATTTATCCCTTATCTTAAATTTACATACTCATAAGATCATGTGAGAAAATCAAAGATGAAGCTATAAATGCAGTACTATAGTTTTAAATGAAGTTAAACACTTACAAGATTATCAATTTTGAGGGAATTTTTAATCTCAGCATGTATCCTTTGAAGTCGAGAATCCATTGATGTTTCTATAAATTAAAATATGTGAAAAACAGTGAACAGTTTTTCCAAAACCAGTATTTCTGTATATAGGCTAAGTATAATGAATTAGTGGACTCAAAAAAAAAAAAGTTCTCAGTAATCTTTTTAGTAAAGATTAGTAAAGCTCTTACTAAAATCTTTTTAGTAAAGCTCACAGATACACACAACAGCTTAAGTAAGAATAAGTACTTATTGCCATTTTTAGCGTCTGGATGCGAAAAGCAACATGCAGTGTAAAAGCACAAAACCACCACCTGACTGCGTTTTTTCTACAATAATAGTCTGCATATGATAACTCCTCTGCTCTCCAGTCCCTAAACACCTGCTTTTCCTTATGTTTAACCAAGGGATTTGTCTGAAATGGGAAAGCATCCAGCTTTCAGCAAGTGTACTAAAATTTGACACTGTCAAATAATTAATGAGCATTAAAGACAACTTAAGTTCACTTGATTATGCTTAAAATACAATGCAATTTATATAAAGCCCATTAGGGATTTGAAAAAGTATTTGTAGGATATGAGTATGAAATGATTCCAAAACCAATACACAAAAAGATGTCTATATAACTTCCTTTCCATGTATAATTTTATGTATCTTAGAAAGTGAAATAACTAACCTCGCTTCTTCTCCACTTTCTTAACTTCTGGCTTCTTTCCTTCATCTTTATTCTGCCTATCAAATGTTAACACAAATATTTCAAAACATTGGAACTTTGTGACTGATTACTAAATGCCCACAATCCCTATGCAAAAACTAAAAATGTTTTCCTTAAAACAAGTAATAACCTAGACTGCAAAGGAATTGACTGTCGGAATTGAATGGTGCAGTTCCATAGCATAAATATAAGCAAAACTCAAATTAACATGCTCAATTAAATCATATCTAACTTTTCTGTGACATCATAGTGTGTTGCTAGAAGAACGATTTCAGGGTCACTGGACAAATAGGCCACAATGGGAAGATAATACCTATAAATATTTAATGGCTTCTACATCAATTCTTTTTAAAAGCCGCATGTTAAAATAGACCAATTTAATTGTTGTGCATGTAACACGTAGATAAATGAGTTTTGAAGTTAGCTTTAAGGTTAAATAGATGTAAGATACCATTTTTTTTTTTATTTTGGCCAATATATCAAACTTGAATGACGTCCAGTAACATTCACTAACATTTCACAAATTAAAAGGTACCATTTTATTGTCAATCATGAAAATCACCACTTAAAATTAAAATCTTAATTTCTAGTATCTTAGCTTAGAGTTCAGGCCATATTATATGAACCAATTCAAATAGACAAGAACAAAAAATATCTAAAAATCAGTTTTTTTTTTTTTTAAAAACTTTATTTTAAAATTTTGGTTACAGTTTCATTTTTTTCTTAACAAGTCTACTACTGTTTAATCTCTCACGATTAAAAAAACATTAAGATTCTAAAGAATTAAACAACAAAGGAATGTCAAGGGAAGGGCCCCATTCTCAGGGGATATAACTGCTATTCCAGTTTAATAACTAGCTTCAAAACAAAATGAATTTTTATATTTTCTAAATGAATAATGTACAACCACCATCTTCGTCTGAGCTTATTACTTTCAAACACAAAGCTTCATTTTAAGCTTGGTTAAAAAAAAAAAAACAGGAATGATGGCCGACCTTAGTATGTAGTGTGTACCTTACATGAAATTTGTTAACAATCATAACACAGTAATGCCATTAATAATGAAGTCCTCAATTTAGAATCTGGAACGTTCTTCCATCAATGGGGGGAAGGGGGAAATTCAGTCCAATGAGTCTGTCTCAAGATCTTCATCTCTTGTTTGCTCCACTTGTATTCTCTTTTCAGTAACTGGATTAATGCTTTGAGCCCAAAATGAGATATATTTTTTATTACTGTAGATTACATGTTGTTTGGCTGGGAATACAATACAATAAACTTTATTTTGCATAATGCATTTCACACAAGCTGCATCTGAAATGCTTTACAGAGCAAAACTGTCCAAGTACAAAGTTTTGTAATAACAGGAGAAGGAAAGAAAACACAAATATTAGAATTTGAGAAAGTTACATTGGAGGACATTCAAAAGAAACTGAAATACATAAAGTTAACTTTAAGATACTAAAGAAGGGTTGGGCTACATAATACTAATAACAACTAATTTTATATCTTAATTTTGGGAGCACAATAAAGTCAAAAGCAACAAACAGTCCAACAGCTTTTCAGTGAAAAGACAGAATAGAAAAATGATAGGTGACAAAGAATAACTTAAATATTTACAGAAGTGCTTAAAATCTAACAGATTAGAGGGAATAATATTTTTGAGCTTTAGATAAGTTATTTAAATTACTCCCTCAAGGAGCTAAAACTACTTGTATATCCTCCAAACTAAGAAAGCAGAGTAAAACACTGTACTTGTCAAGAAAGACTTTGGCTTACAGATATATAAAGAAAAAGAGTACAAAATTATTCAAGAATCGTTTCACTGCTCATGATTAACTTTGTCTTACTGACCTAGAGCATGTTTTAAAAATCACCTCACTAAAACAACAAAAAAACAAAGTTTAGTCAGAATGTAAGACGCTTCACGAGGAAAGAAAAGCATGTCAGAGAAAGAACTCAGAAGTGACAGTCTAAAGGTAACTAGGAAAGCAAATGTAATAAAGACAGGAAGTCTGTTTATTAGCATTGCTATTACTTTTCCTTCTAGTAATAAAATTATATAATAAGGGGAAAGAAATTCCCCATGGCAAGTATGGTCTCTATCAAAATTTAAGAGAAAACAGCTTTGAATTTGATTTATATTGCACATATATAATAATGTACACCCTGTCAGCCTTTAGATTTACTTTTACTGGCTTCCTGGGTTTCCAAATGTGCTTTTGTTACTTTGCTGGTCTTTAGGGTGAGGCCTGCTTGGTGGTGTGGTGAATAAGGGTATTTCCTGCATTCTTTCTCCACCAGTATATTATCAACCCCCTTTCTATATGTATTATATCATACAAACAAATAGTAGAGGATGAGTACACTTCTTGCAAAGCCACTATCAAATCCTATCTGCACTTTGTTTAAATTCAAAAATAATTTACAGAGTGACTGCCTGAGTCAATTTCATCCTCTCAGAAAAGAATGAAGCCTGAAATAAGATCATCATCATATACTGAAGATTTTTCTAACACATGGGAAAAGTCACTTCTTCAAAAGGCTTCATAAAGTCTGGAAAATGAAAGTCTATTATTTAAAAATTCCATGCTAGCCTTTAAAAAGAACCCAAAATTTAGGGAAAAAAAATACTTACTGCTCAGTTTCCATTTGTTCCTCTTGCTTGCGTTTTCGATCTGCTGCTTCTTTCTCATGTTGGCCTTTCAGCATATTCCTTCGGTGAGCAGTCTGAAAGTTCCTCCCACCTTTTCTCTTCTGTTTTGAGAATTAGGATAGTTTCAGTTAACTATAAAGTCAGTGACTAGTGCTTACGGAATTACAACCTTGTGAAAAGCAGCAGCTAGTTTTTAAAAAAGGGATGAATACTCAAATTAGCAACCTAAAAAGAGTCTTTGAATTACACCTATCTCTGCAAGTTTAACTCTGATTAATGACTGTGAAATAATCATGTTTTACGCCCGGCTATAGGAGTGATGTCCTTTGGATAAAATGTAGTATGTCTCTCTGTTTGCCTCTCTACAGAGTGAGTTCACTTGAGTACTGACAAGCACACTACATGACCTATCCAGTTTAAAATTTTTGGTTTCTAAAAGATTAAGAAATGAGCCAAAAATCAGATAAAAGCGAACAAAAGATTTGCATGACCTGGATCTGTAAATCTCTAAGGCTATACACAAAATTTTATTTTCTACACAAAAGGATACGCAGCTTTAGGAAGATTCCCAACCACTATGGCGTCCAAATAAAGTTACATACCACTGATAAAATGTACAATAGGCCTGAAGAGTGTTAAGAATTTCTTGGGGGTAAATAACAAAAATCTCTATATAAATCCACCTCTTTTAACATCTGTCTTCACTGGGTACAGCCTATTTCATTTCATCTACCTTTTCTAGACAGATGGAGTTATTGGAAAGGTACTGTTTACTTAATTTTGAGATCATAATTGTAAAACAGTAAGATAAATTGAGAGAACAGACAATAAAGAGACATTTTAAATATGCTTTGTAACATGGCTAATTCAAGTCTATTCAAAAACGTTAACAAATTCAGTTTAACTGCCACTGATATTTATAGACTTCCTCCACAATATTAAAAGCTCCTTAACTAGGTAAAGATTAAGAACTACATAAACAGCCAGGTGTGGAGCCTGTAATCCAAGCACTTTGGGAGGCCAAGGTAGGAGGATCATCTGAGGTCAGGAGTTCGAGACCAGCCTGGCCAAGATTGCAAAACCTCGTCTCCACTAAAAATACAGTAATTAGCCGGTAGTGGTGGCACATGCCTGTACTTCCAGCTACTCAGGAGACTGGAGAATTACTTGAATCCAGGAGGCAGAGGTTACAGTGAGCCAAGATCACGCCACTGCACTCTAGCCTAAGCAACACAGTGAGACTCCATCTCAAAAAAAGAAAAGAAAAAAATATATACATAAAAACTAAGAATAGAACAGCCATTTTATATATGTAGACTTTATACCTTTTCACCTTCTTGATCATCTCCTTCTTCTTCAGAATCGGAGGTTGATGTAACCCCTGTTTTAGCTAGATTTTTCCTTTTTGATTCAACTTCTTTCTTCCCCTCTTTTTTGTCTGGCTCTTTTCTTGGCTTATCTTCCTCCTTCTGGCCCTCTTCATCCTTCTTAAGCTGCTTTTTAGGTTGTTTTTCCTCTTGCCCCTTTTTCTTACTTTTGTCCTCTTCAGTAATGCTATTTCAGAGAACATAACAATGTATATTTGTCATTCAACTATATTCTCCCAGTCAAGTGAACTGTATTTTAGGTATCAGTAAGCTATAATTTTTAATTTAAAGGCAAATCTAAAACAACCTAAAGTAAAACAGAGTGTCTTCACTATCCAATCATAAAAGGAATTCTGTCACAGAACATCCTTTTGGTATAAATTAGAAGATATAAAGTAGGCAGATCCCTGGCTCTTATGGAACTTAAATTCTACATATTTATAAGAATAAATTATGTTTAAAAAGTAGACACACTGGGAGAAATGGAATTGCGGAAGTGAAATCAAATATGGTCATTTTAGAACTCATAGAAATATTCTTTGCAGGGTAAAAAGGTCACAACTTAAGCATATAATGATAAATACATAGCCAATTAAGCATGTTTTCAGACAGTGCTGTGCTGACTAGCACCTAAGTATTCCCATCATCACTGAATTTCACAGAGACCACTAAAACAAGAGAAACTACCTAAACTGCTCAATAATCCTAATTACTGCTGCATATTTATGCAAGTTGATACTACAGAAATAGGCTCTAAAAGAATCAAATTATGCAAATACCACATAATTACTTTTATGGTTGATACATATTCTTCCAAAACAATTCCTTTATAAATAAATACTTCACTTAAAGCTCAAATAAGCTGTTTTAAAACTATAATGTTTTTACTGTCCAAAGAATTTCATTGAGATTTTCACAAATTATTCAGTTAAATCAATGAATTTGAGAGCTCGAAGAGACTTATCATTCAGTTCAACCTCTTCCATTTGACAGATGAGAAAATGACGATGCAAAAGGTCAAATAACAAGCCCAGTATCTGAATTCCAAATCCATTAACCTCTTTCCAGACAAGTGGTTCCTTGACCACTTAAGAACTATTAAGTTGAAAGAGAAGAAATTCACTTTTGACCCTTTAGAAACTTTTTATTACATAATTATCATTGGGTATGCTTATTTTCTAATGGTCCTATGGGTCTCATCCTTTTAACTTTAGGCTCTCTGGGATTAAAACCATCCTTTTAATAAATCAAAGTAAAAGCATGCAAGTGAAACTATTTGCTTTCTTCACGATATCCACTGATGTAAATATTCTGACAATCAGTGTCCTAAAAATGGGACTAGAGTCCCATTTAAAAAGGCATTTCTGTGTCTCTTAAACAATACTGGCCAACTACTTTTCCCAAAATGTTACACCTGTATGGAAGGAAATAGCTATGAAAAATAGAAATACCACTTGACCCAGCAAATCTGCTTCTAACAATGTATCCTAACCAACATATTTGCATTATGTACAAAAGAATAGATGACAATGTTTTTAAAATCGTGTATCAATACATAGATCTTAAGAATTATAAAACATATACAGTGGGATACCATACAGCACGTCTTTAAAAAGTGACTTTAAGGATTTATTTTAAAAATTTATCCTAAGGTCATAAAAAAGATCATTTCAAGGTGTGAAATAATCTTTGTGCCAAAACAAATAATTTGCATAAACATGACTATCACTGCTTGCTACCAATGAGTCTTTTCCCAGTGGTTCTTCCATAAAATACAGACTTGTGAGAATTTCCCTTTTTAGTAGTTCAAGAGATACTAGCAAAGTTGTATTTGTAAATTTCTTAGTATTTTAATATGTGTTAATATAAGCAAAGACTAATGTAAACACAACCCCAAATACTTCAGTAGGCTTTAACAAACATTTCTGAGGATTGTCAGTTGGTTTTTAGCTCTTCTGGGCTCTATTTTACTGTCGTGTCACATCAGTACCCATGGCAAAGAAACAGACGCTAAGAGATACATGGTGTTCTAATGGTGAAGAGCAGAAGTTTAAAAAGAGCTTATACAGTTTAGTTCTGCACTCCATTGAGTATGTGCCCAGATACACAACCAATAGTAGTTACAACTCACACTCAGCCTACGTACAGCTGAGTAAGAAATAAATGTTGTAAAGGCTACTGCTGTTTTAGGGTTGTCCATTGCCTCAGGAAAAAGCTCACTAATAGAGAAACGGACACCAGGACCAAAAACCTAAAACATGTAGTGACTTGCTTTGGGGCTGGGAGACTGCAAACCCTAATACGTTATTATACAATGGGTAAAACCATTGGACAGTAGCACAAATAAGAAAATATATTCAATGAACTTGTGGCTTTGGATGAAGAAGTTTCAAAATGGAATACTGGCAGTGTGAAATGACCATCAAGATAAATCTGATAGTGTTCAAGAGATATGTTCAAAAAAGATTAGCCTATTTTCAAGTAAGGGTGTAGGACTTTTGAACAGGGTGATAGCCTGAGTCAAAGACCCAATAAAGGGTATAGCTGCAGGTGCAATCCTTAAGAATTAAAACTGGACTTCCTTAATCCTTCACATGGACAAACGATTCCTGAGGGATGGTTTCTCAGAAAAACTTACAAACTCAAAGTATCTATTATTAAATATATAAAGATAAGCATGTCTGAGAAAAGCCTTACGAATAATTGCATAGGAAGCTGACCAGAATTAAACACACATACAAAAGTATTATATTACCAAAAGTGACACCAGACTGCATCAAGAGAAAGTGAGATAAGGATAAGTTCCTAAAAAGGAACACCGGGCCCTCAGATTATATGGTCTGAAAGTAGGCTGAGAAAGCTGCTCAGCTGATAAGCAGGGCGGTATTTTCCAATGACCTTTTCAGATGCAACAAAGGATGATACTGAAAAAGTAGAGAAGTTCCAGAGGAATCAGTCAAAAGCCATGAATACAAACGGAGTGGGAAGCATACTCCCAGGGAAAACTGGGACCTAATCAGGGAACACTAATTATATCCAAAATAGAGGGATCTCACAATATTTTCCCAGCAGAATTTCAGATTTCCAAGGGAATAATGACTGCAAACTCACCTGTTAAGTACCCAATTTCTTAATTCCACTATAATAAAGTATATTGTATTTTTTCTGCCACTAGTTTCAAAAATTGACAGGTAAAAATTCTATGTGTTTATGGTGTGCAACACAATGTTCTGATGTATGTATACACTGTGGAATGGCTAAATCAAGCTATTTAATGTACTACCTACCTCATATACGTATTTTTATTTTGTGATGAGAACCCTTAAAGTCCACTCTGTCAGTAATTTTCAAGTATACAATATATTGTTATGTGCCACTATTTTTCAAAGTCAATACAGACCGGCAGTAAAACTCTTTAAATACATTTTGGCTGACACATACCAATTCTCTAATAGTGTTCTACAATTAGAATTTTCTATAATCAGTTCATTCAAAACAATGTAAATCTATGCTTAATAGACATACCCCACTTAAGCCTTTCAAATCTTTAACACAATAGCCATAAAAAAGTTTTTGTCCTCCTTTGTCTAAATATACTGTATTCCTTCTGGCAAAGATGCCCCAGAAAAGCCAAAGTAAAAAGGATCCAAGTAGAAAAGGCAGCAAAGGAAAAATGCAAAAAAAAACAAAAAACACTCGTATTTCCTGGATAACTGAATAATTATTCTGAAATGCTTTAAAAATTAAATTTACATACAAAAATTATTTTAGCCCATTTTTAAATAAAGCACCTATTCCGGAGGAGATTTAAAAAAAAAGATCTGGGCCAGGCGCGGTGGCTCAAGCCTGTAATCCCAGCACTTTGGGAGGCCGAGACGGGTGGATCACGAGGTCAGGAGATCGAGACCACCCTGGCTAACACAGTGAAACCCCGTCTCTACTAAAAAATACAAAAAAAAAAAAAAAAAACTAGCCGAGCGCGGTGGCAGGCGCTTGTAGTCCCAGCTACGCGGGAGGCTGAGGCAGAAGAATGGTGTAAACCCAGGAGACAGAGACAGAGCTTGCAGTAAGCCAACATCTGGCCCCTGCACTCCAGCCTGGGCGACAGAGACTCGTCTCAAAAAAAAAAAAAAAAGATCTGTAGGCTAGCCACAGTGGCTCACGCCTATAATCCCAGCACTTTGGGAGGATGAGGTGGGAGAATTGTCTGAGCCCAGGAGTTTGAGACCAGCCTGGGAAAGATGAGACCAGTCTCACGAAAAAAAATTAGCCAGGTGTGGTGGCACACGCCTGTGGTCCCAGCTACTTGGGAGGCTAAAGTGGGAAGATCCCTTGAGCTCAGGAGTTTGAGGTTACAGTGTGTGACTGCACCACTGCACTCCAGCCTGGGTGACAGAGTGAAACCCCATCTTAAAAAAAAAAAATTTTTTTTTGACATTGCTTCAAATATATTATGTCTAAAATTCCTGAAACATACCATCTTGCCCAATTTCTCTATTATATATTTTACCTTGTATTATCTAAGTATCTATATAAATTGATATACCCAAAAGTCTTAATTAATGAAATGATAAACAGCCATTCCTTACCAATTTTTACTTTACAAAATTTTTCCAGTTTTTTCTGTAATTTTAAGAAATATCAAAATAACAAACATCCTGTAAGAGAAAACTGATCACGCAGAGATATGTGCTTGTTTAAAGTCAAATGTCTCATTTATTGCATAACTAATTATACATTAAAAATAAACTCACATGTCACTCTCTGAAGGACAGGGTTGTTTTACCATTTTGGGTCTGCCTCTTGGTTTTGGAATCTTGACTTCTGTAGCTAATATACACATGGAGAAAAAATCAGTAACTACTAGTTTCTAGTTAAGATACAAATCTGATATAAATATTAGAAATGATACATACTATATAATATGAGTAGCTTATTAGATACAATTATTGCTAAATTTAAAAAACACCTCCCCACCATGGTTCAAATGAGCAACAACAAAAAATGTATAAAGAGGTAAACTGAGTAATCCTCAATTTGTCCTTATTATGAGTGAGAGGGCTTAAAACATTTTTCTCTATCATTTTGACAGTAATGTCACAAAATTCAACTTTAGAATAGGAAGCAGCACATTTATATTTAATATTCGTATACATATTATATATAATATTACTTATGCAGTTACATATCTTTGGAAGTTCATATCAGAATTCACTGAGTTTCCTAGCACTATTTTATCCACTACAATATTAAACTCCAAAATATTATGTAAATAAAAATTTTTTTTCTTTTCTTGGTATTACTCATCTTACCCACCATTTTCAGTAAGAATCCTAGTAAAAAGTAGAAAAAAATTCAATTTTGGTTTTGTTTTACTTTGTATTAGGAAGATCTTTCCAAAATATTTCCAATTTGCCAAATTAAGAAAATACTTTTACAGAGCTGCATACTGGAAAAATCAAAATCCCTATCAACAGAGAACGCAAAAATTTAAAATATTAATGCCTTTAATCAAATGCTATTTCTCACTCTCTGATTATAACTCCATTTTGAAATCTTATGACTCTTAAGTGAAAGGTAAAATAAACCCATTATTTATGATAATTTTAACCTCACCATAGCCTCTCTGACCACTATTTAGGGAAAACATAACAGAGATAAAGCAAAGTTTATTTCAAATTTAAATACTTTGAAACAGAGCACAAATCATGTTTATCTCCTTTGAAATCTGTATATTACACACAATCAATTGCCTATTTGCTTCATTCCAAAATATTTGAGGCAGCAACACTTTAAATGGACTGGAATATTAATCACAAGCCAAACAGATATTTAAACATCAGTAATCCTACCTGCAGGTCGTCCTCTTTTAGGACTCACTTTTAGATTAACAGATGCTGTTGCTGTTGTCACTACTCCTGCCTCCTCAGTTTCTACTTGTTTTTCTGCCTGAATTACAAAAATTTAATTAACTTATTTAGCAAATAGTAGGCACTCATAAAGTTTAATTCCATGGCAAAAATATGCCAGTCTACGGTAACGTGAATTCAAGTACAGATATAACTGCTATATGATCTTTGTTATTTTTCAACAATCAGAGTAACATCTTCAAACTTAGTTTATAACTCTAGTGAACAATTCTTAAAAATTAACTTCTTAGAAATGAAGTCATTTGTAAAAATAAAGCTAATATTCTTGATGCAATATGGAGAACAAAGTATGTGATTACACTGCAACTAACACACTGCTTTTTCTAATTCTTCGTTCATATAGACATGTTTTATTTCTAAACTGAGACTGTGACCTAACAGTTCTCCTCTAGGAGTTATTCTAATTTCCCATAAGAAGGGATTTACTACAGCATACAGTAAGGAATCCCCTGACCATTTGCAAACTCTAATGCCCTTTGATAATTGCTGGTATGACTCTCCTGGAGAGAATGGCCTCAAAAGAGAATCAGTATTATTGATTTAAGCATTAGCATGGAACAAAGGTTAATAACCACAAATTAGAAACGAAATGTAAACATGAGGCAGCAGTTGGTACTGATCATAACTGCAAGAGGAGGAAAGAGAGAGACCACAGGAGATGGGCTCCTTTCCCCTCTCCCCCAACTCTTGAGAATTCAGCATTAACTGTATCACTAAAGATATAAGCAAGGCACTCAAAAACATGCATAATCCAATCTCATTGATTAAAAAAATTAAAAATTGCCTTTTCATCAATGATTTGATTTGTAAACATAATGCCCAGTGTTGGTAAGCAGGCGGAGAAGCATTCATACATTGACTATCAATGATCAATAAGCTGGTACCAATAAATACTTTATGATAAAGAGCATAATTATGAATGAGTATTGGCAATATAGAATGTGCTAATCTCTATATAGGGCTGGACACAGTGGCTCACACCTGTAATCCCACCATTGGGATCACCTGTGGTTAGGAGTTCGAGACCAGCCTGGCCAACATGATGAAACCCCTTCTCTACTAAAAATACAAAAAATTAATTAGCCAGGCTTGTGGTGCACACGTGTAATCCCAGCTACATGGGAGACGGAGGCAGGAGAATTGCTGGAACTCAGGTGGCAGAGGTTGCAGTGAACCGAGATTCATGCCACTGCATTCCAGCCTGGGTGACAGAGCAAGACTGTCTCAAAAAACAAAAACAAAAAAAAAACCTTTATATGGCAATTCCACTTCTACGAATGTATCCATTTCTTTATTACGTTTTTAAACATTTCTTTTAATAACTGAAACATAATGAAGCATATTAAAAGTATTATTAAAACTCATCTAAGGTAACCCTTGAGTTGTTCTCAGAGAACACTGAAAATTCCTGAGTATTATTAGCTCAGTTTTTATTTCTAGAGTTTTAAGAACTTACAAAGTTGACCTGCCCCAATCCTGATTCAATAGCTCTGAGTCAGGGAACCAGGATTCTGTGTTTTTAAAAAGCTCCCCAGGTAACAAAGCTTAGTAACTCAAGACTGAGAGCTCTTTTCCTACTGAGAAAAGGGCATAATTTGGCTAAAATTATAACTGATCAATTCTTTGGTGCAAAGAAGACACTCTTCACTTAACTTTCTGCTTTTGGAAATAAATCAAGACACTGAATAAGAATTATAGGTAGGGTTGGGCGCCGTGGCTCATGCCTGTAATCCCACTCAGCACTTTGGGAGGCTGGGGAGAGCAGATCACTTGAGGTCAGGAGTTCAAGACCAGCCTGACCAACAAGGTGAAACCCCATCTCTATTAAAAATGCAAAAATAAGTCAGGCGCCTGTAATCCCAGCTACTCAAGAGGCTAAGGCAGGAGAATCACTTGAACCCAGGAGGTGGAGATTACAATGAGCTGAGATCCTGCTACCACACTCCAGCCTGGGCAACAGAGCAAGACTCCATCTCAGAAAAAAATAAAAAAGTTAAAAAAAAAAAAAAGAATTACAGGTAGAAGAGATGGTTTCTGAGGAGGTACCAATAAGCGTAACAAGTTCATCAATAATAATTAAAGATATATTAACACTAAGAGATCAGCCCTACCATGCATATGTGTTCGCCCAAAATCATGCAAGTCAGAACCATTCCTCATGAAAATAAAATCAGAAATATTTTATCTAAAGAAAGGACCAATGAAGTTATATGAAATACACATATTTAAAGTTCTTTCCACTCTTAGGATATGCTTAAATATTTAAACATCTTAAATGCAAATATTTTACACTACTGACTACAGATTTATTTCTTCCATATGTTACTTGCTCTGAGACCTCTAACCCTTTAATTTATTTTCTCTTCATTTTTAACCCCACTTTCTAGCTCTAACAGCTTCCTTGATCTTAACTAAAAACACGCCACCTCACACGCACACAAAAACCTCATGGGATTACCATTCAAATGCATTCATAAGTCCTCCACATCCTTGTCTTGCTATATCTGTCCCACAAATCCTCAAGAAAGAGGTTACTACACAATTCTGCCTTCTCTGTTCTATTATTCCCAGCTGCTGAGGCCTGCTGGAAAAAAAAAAAAAAAAGTACAAACATGCATTCATTTTATGCAATCTCGGCTGAGATCTCAAAGTCACTTTACCCTCTCTGATGAGGTCTCCTTCTCCCATCAACAGCTGCATAAACACTCAATCTATTCTTCCTGACTTATACCACATCCAAAGTCTTGCTTTGATGTGGGTAGGGCAGAAGGGAGTAAGGGCCATAGAAAGGAATTCCCTTAATTTCCTAGTGTCCCAAGAAATTTTCAGAGCCTCTTTCATCCCTCCCCTTCAGTGTTAAAGAGACTGTAACATCCATCTCTTCCTTGTTAAGTCAATTCCTTCAAATGTCCCCTCCATTCTCTCATCCAACACATATTTATGTAAAATAATTTATACTGACTCTACATCTTCGATCTTTCCAAATTTGGCAAAGAAAAAGTCTTAGGGCATCTACTGTCTTTTGTCATTTTAACACTTTTTCCTTAGCCATGAAAACCCCTATTAAGTTGCCACATTCTCCTTTCCTTCAAAGATTTCAAAAGCACAGTGTAACTTTACCATTAAACATTTATTCTCTAACCCCTTAATCTAGTTTCTGTCCTTACCATTCAACTAAATGGAGTTCACCTGAAAGTATCCTAGAGGAGCCTATTTGGCAAGTATCTTACTGGGACCCTCTCTAAATCAGGACATTACTGACCACTTCTTCATTCTGGAACATTCTCCCTTCCCTTGTTTAGCTTGATATCCTCTTAGATTTTCTCTTGACAGTTCATTCTCAGCCATAATTTCACAGAGCAACCTCCCCCCCCCCATTATATTCCTTCAGGATTCTGGTTTCTGCATCCTCTCAATAAACAATTCTCCTTTGACCTCATCTATTACCCTGTCTTCATGCCAGAGACTGCATCTGTAACTTACATCTTCTTTTTGGTGCCACAACAATATATATACAAAATATGTGTCTCTTCACTCCAATTCCCACAGGTGCTTCACCTTCCCCTTACTCATGCCTGTGATTCCAAACCAACATCCTCTGCACTCCCAGTAACTAGTTATTCAAGTGAAGACCTTGGAGCCACCTTAGATTCTGCCCCCCGCCTTCACCACCCACTTCTCATCAACCATCAACTTAACCTCTTTAAGTGCTGTTAAATCCCATCTCTCGGCCGGGCGCGGTGGCTCAAGCCTGTAATCTCAGCACTTTGGGAGGCCGAGACGGGCAGATCACGAGGTCAGGAGTTCAAGACCATCCTGGCTAACACGGTGAAACCCCCGTCTCTACTAAAAAATACAAAAAACTAGCCGGGCGAGGTGGCGGGCGCCTGTAGTCCCAGCTACTCGGGAGGCTGAGGCAGGAGAATGGCGTAAACCCGGGAGGCGGAGCTTGCAGTGAGCTGAGATCCGGCCACTGCACTCCAGCCTGGGCTACAGAGCAAGACTCCGTCTCAAAAAAAAAAAAAAAGATGCATTCTCTGGGAGGCCAAGGCAGGCGGATCACGAAGTCAGGAGTTCAAGACCAGCCTGGCCAACATACTGAAACCCCATCTCTACTAAATATACAAAAAATTAGCTGGGTATGGTGGCGGGCGCCTGTAATCCCAGCACTTTGGGAGACAAGAGGTGAGCAGATCACTTGAGGCCAGGAGTTTGAGACCAGCCTGGCCACCATGGTGAAACCCCATCTCTACTAAAAATACAAAAATTAGCCAGGCATGGTGGTGCACGTCTGTAATCCCAGCTATTCAGGAGGCTGAGGCAGGAGAATTGCTTGAACCCAGGAGGTAGAGGTTGCACTGAGCTGAGATCACGCCACTGCCCTCCAGTCTGGGTGACAGAATGAGACTCTATATCCAAAAAAAAAATCAAATTTATATTAAAAAAAAAGAAAAAAATGAGGCATCACATTGGGCACAGAGGCTCATGTCTGTAATCCCAGTGCTTTGGGAGGATTACTGGAGGCTGGGAGTTTGAGATAAGCCTAGGCAACATAGCAAAACCCTATGTCTATTTAAAAAAAAAAAAAAAAAAAATTTGGCCAGGCCCGGTGGCTCACACCCATGATCCCAGTGCTTCAGAAGGCTGAGATGGGCGGATCACCTGAGGTCAGAAGTTCAAGACAAGCCTGGCCAACATGGTGAAACCATGTCTCTATTAAAAACACAAAAATTAGCCGGGCGCGGTGGCTCATGCCAGCACTTTGGGAGGCCAAGGTGGGTGGATCACTTGAGGCCAGGAGTTCAAGACCAGCCTGGCCAACATAGTAAAACCCCATTTCTACTAAAAATACAAAAAAATTAGGCGGGCATGGTGGTGTGCACCCATAATCCCAGCTAATCGGGAGGCTGAGGAAGGAGAATCACGTGGACCTGGGAGGTGAAGGTTGCAGTGAGCCTAGATGGTGCTACTGCACTTCAGCTAGTTCAACGGTGTGAGAATCCATCTCAAAACAAAACAAAACAAATCACCACAAAAACACAAAAATTAGCCAGGCATGGTGGTGTGTGCCTGTAATCCCAGTTCGGGAGGCCCAGGCAGGAAAACTGTTTGAACTTTGGAGGTGGAGGGTTGCAGTGAGCCAAGATCACTCCACTTCACTCCAGCCTGGACAACAAAGTGAGATCCGTCTCAGGAAAACAAAAAAAAAAAGGCCGGGTGTGGTGGCACACTTCTGTAGTCCCCGCTATTAGGGAGGTAAGATGGGAAAATCCCTTCAGCCCAAAAGTTTGAGGCTGCAGTGAGGTGTGATTGCACCAGTGCACTACTCTAGCCTATGTGACAGAGCAAGACCCTATCTCTTAAAAAAAATTTTTTTAAAGGAGGTATCTAAAATTTGAAATAATTCAATCATTTCCCATCACTTCTGCAAGTTCCAAGGTCTTTAGGACAACATCAGGTTTTTTTGGTACCTATTCCCTCAAACTTTATGGTGTGTTAATACTGAAATACAATACTCAAGATGCTTGAAACGGAATTTCTGCTATGTGTCTGTATATGCTATTCAAATTGCTTCATGTGTCCTTCCCTGCTCCTTCATCTGCCTGATAAAATTCTGCCTGTATTTTAAAATCCTGTTATCAGGCTGGGCGTGGTGGCTCAAGCCTGTAATCCCAGCACTTGGGGAGGCTGAGACGGGTGGATCACGAGGTCAGGAGATCGAGACCATCCTGACTAACACGGTGAAACCCCGTCTCTACTAAAAAATACAAAAAAAACTAGCCCGGCGAGGTGGCGGGCGCCTGTAGTTCCAGCTACTAGGGAGGCTAAGGCAGGAGAATGGCGTAAACCCAGGAGGCGGAGCTTGCAGTGAGCTGAGAGCTGGCCACTGCACTCCAGCCTGGGCGACAGGGCCAGACTCCATCCCAAAAAAAAAAAAAAAATCCTGTTATCACATCACCTCCAACCCATACTACACAGCAAATAAGCCACTATAATTATTTATTTTCACAGTTTACCTCCTCACGAGATACTGAACTATTGGTTTTCTTTGTATCTTTGGTATATAATAATAATTCAAGACATAAATAGGTCAGAAAAGGGTGTGAACAAAACTTCGTATATGGAAGGAAAATTTCATATTAATTAAAAGCCTACTATGTACCTAATCTTGCACTGTCACTCACACTCATTTCTCACAAGAATGTTGTAAAGTAACAATAACAAAAACATAATGGACAACACTTACATAGCACTTACTAGTGTCTAGGTACCAGGATTTAGCATAAACATTTTACATATGTTAAATCATTTCATCCTCCACAACCTTCGAGTATGTATTTCTAGCCATTTTAGAGAAACTGAAGCAGAGTCATTAAAATAAATGAAAACTGGTGCATTTCATTTCCTTTACCACTCAAGTTATTTTAAAGGTGCTACATCACTAAGAAAGAAACACAGATAGTTTTGCCAAGTAAAACATAACCCATAAAAAATTAAAGGGTTTAGAATAAAAGCTGAAATTTAAAAGTTTCATTATATCTACTCTCCCTCAACCCAACTGAAATAAAAATTCTTTTCAGATCCCTGTGGTTGATCTTTTCAGATCTTTTCAGATCACAGAAAGTCAGTGAAATTACCTTTCTCTTTCTCCCTCTTCTGGCAGCTTTTGGAGTAGTTATATCAACTGCTTTAGTCACATCCTAAAAAAGAAAAAAGAAAACTGAATACTGAATAAATCATTCCAGGAATGAAAGAAACCTTCTTAAACTAAAAGTCACAAGCACGTTTAACTAAAAGCACTGGGGAAATTTGTTTTGCTCTGCAGAGTTCTGAAATTATAAACATTATGTCTCAACATTATAAAGTGAGAAAAATGCATTTCCTCTGTCAGATCAAATATAAAAGTCATGCTTGCTAGTACACCAGGAAGTTTGTCTATTTACGTTTATAAAACTACTTTTTCTACACTAGAATTCTGAATTTTAGGATTGTGAATTTTAAAGGGTGGCTAGGACTTTGAAGATCATCTAACAACCACTTCATGAGGCCTAGAAGGGCTAAATGAGTAATCTTTACACACAGATCATATACAGTTGGACATCAATCTAAGTTTTAAAAAATTTAGTCTAATGCTCTTTCCAGTACATTCATCCCACAATACTTCCCTTTAAAAAATATCCTTAACAGCCGGGCGCGGTGGCTCAAGCCTGTAATCCCAGCACTTTGGGAGGCCAAGACGGGCGGATCACGAGGTCAGGAGATCGAGACCATCCTGGCTAATATGGCGAAACCCCGTCTCTACTAAAAAATACAAAAAAACTAGCCGGGCGAGGTGGCGGGGGCCTGTAGTCCCAGCTACTCGGGAGGCTGAGGCAGGAGAATGGCGTAAACCCGGAAGGCGGAGCTTGCAGTAAGCTGAGATCCGGCCACTGCACTCTAGCCTGGGCGACAGAGCGAGACTCTGTCTCCAAAAAAAAAAATTCCTTAACACTTCCACACCCTATAGTTGTACTTCATGTTTTACGCATAAAAATCACGTCAAATAATAACATATATGCATCTTAAAGATGCACAAATTGTTTAGCAATACTGTATTTAATACTTACACAAGGAAATAAGCCTTAAATATTTTCTAATTCACTTTTCAAGTACTTTAAAAATTACTTACTAATAATCATGGCCAACTTATTTCATTATTTGTTCCTTGAAACAAAATGGGTTTAAAATGTCAGGAGAAATAGAACATACCTCATTGCTGGTTTTTTCTTCATGGTCAGTATCTTCCTTTGAAACACTAGTTTCCTTTTCTTCAACTTCAACATCAGATGATGCATTTGATTGTTTAGTTGCTGCCTGTGAGCAATCAACTCTATTAATTTTACAAAATAAGTTTTTACCCCAATAATATATGCAATTCTTTATTTTTATTTTTTTAGAGACAGGGTCTCACTCTATCACCCAGGCTGGAGGCAGTGGTGCAACTGTGGTTCACTGAAGCCTCAATTCCTGGGCTCAAGGCATCCTTCCTCCTCAGCCTGAGCCCAGGAGGTCGAGGCTGTTGTGAATCATGATCACACCACTGTACCCCAGCCTCTGCAACGCAGTCTCAAAAAATAAAAAAATTCTAAGACTATATGCTGACAAGGCGTGGCAATTTGGAAGATAAAGAAGACCATAAAGGTGCAATCACAGGATAAATGATCCAAGAGAAATTACAAAACGTAGTCAGGCATTGTGGCTCACATCTGTAATCCCGGTACTTTGGGAGGCTGAGGCAGGCGGATTGCTTGAGGTCAGGAGTTCAAGACCAGCCTGGCCAATATGGTGAAACCCCATCTCTACAAAAAATACAAAAATTAGCCAGGCATGGTGGCATGCGCCTGTAATCCCAGCTACTCAGGAAGTTGAGACACGAGTTTAGCTGAAATCCAGGAGGCAGAAGTTGCAGCGAGCCAAGATCAAGATTGCACCACTGCACTCCAACCTGGGTGACAGAGCAAGACTCTGTCTCCAAAAAAAAAATGAAAAGAAAATTACAAGACATTAAGTTTCAGAAAACAATCAATTCCGTCTCTTAGACAGATGTCTTCCCATTACACAGTCAAGGCAATAATGATGAGAAACCATGTAGCCATTCAACAAATACTTAGTGATTAGCTATTCTTCTCACAGGTGTACATGCTGGGCACACAGGACATTAACCTTTGTTCACAGAGGCAACATAACTCTGTAGCAGGTACAGACAAGTACAGAAACAATTATGATATGGTTTGATGAATCCATTAACAAGTAAGTACTTGGAGGTAATGAAGTCACTTATGATCATTTAATGTGGCCTTGGAGCTTCAATGAAAGATTTCTATGTTACAGATAGAACAGTATCTAAAAAGTTCTCTAAGAAAAAGCATGGCACATGTGAAGACATAAAATTTACAGGTTTAAGAGTAAAAAGCGGGCCGGGCGCAGTGGCTCAAGCCTGTAATCCCAGCACTTTGGCAGGCCAAGACGGGCGGATCCGATCGAGACCATCCTGGCTGACACAGTGAAACCCCGTCTCTACTAAAAAACACAAAAAACTAGCCGGGCGAGGTGGCGGGCGCCTGTAGTCCCAGCTACTCGGGAGGCTGAGGCAGGAGAATGGCGTAAACCTGGGAGGCGGAGCTTGCAGTGAGCTGAGATCCGGCCACTGCACTCCAGCCTGGGCGACAGAGCGAGACTCCATCTCAAAAAAAAAAAAAAAGAGTAAAAAGCTAGGCCGGGCATGGTGGCTCATGCCTGTAATCCCAGCACTTTGGGAGGTTGAGGCGGGTGGATCACAAGGTCAGGAGTTCAAGACTTGCCTGGCCAAGATGGTGAAATCCTGTCTCTACTAGAAATACAAAAATTAACCAGGCATGGTGGCAGGCGCATGTAATCCCAGTTAGTCGGGAGGCTGAGGCAGGAGAATTGCTTGAACCCGGGGGGGCGGAGGCTTCAGTGAGACGAGATTGCGCCACTGCACTCCAGCCCAGGCGACAGAGTGAGACTCCGTCTCAAAAATAAATAAATAAATAAAAATAAAATAAAAAAGGCTAAAAAGCTGCAGAATTTCCACTTTGTTGCCACCACCCTTCTTTAGGTTTACTCATGCTCTTCCCAATTTTTGGACCTCAGGTCTTAAAAAGAGGACATTTATAAGCCGGGCGTGGTGGCTCAAGCCTGTAATCCCAGCACTTTGGGAGGCCGAGACGGGCGGATCACGAGGTCAGGAGATCGAGACCATCCTGGCTAACACGGTGAAACCC
>NC_045447.1:64409169-64442683 GCF_002776525.5 Piliocolobus tephrosceles | reverse complement strand
AAAAAAAAAAAAAAAAAAAAAAAAAGAGGACATTTATTGATGAATGAGAAACTTTCCAATTATCTTCATAAAGACCTCCTCTCATAGCGCTCTGAGTCTATTATAAAGCCATCTGTTTACTTTAAATCATAAGAGCTCTGAGACATTCATTTGGGCATATATGCAACAACTGAAGAGTGCAACTGACAATACAAAAAATTTTTCTAAGCCTATAATCCCAGCATTTTGGGAAGCCGAGGCAGGCAGATCACAAGGTCAGGAGATCGAGACCATCCTGGCTAACACAGTGAAACCCCGTCTCTACTAAAAATACAAGAAATTAGGCCAGGCGTGGTGGCTCAGGTCTGTAATCCCAGCACTTTGCGAGGCTGAGGCGGGCGGATCACCAGGTCAGGAGATCGAGACCATCCTGGCTAACACAATGAAACCCCGTCTCTATTAAAAATACAAAAATTTAGCCGGACGTGGTGGCAGGCACCTGTAGTCCCAGCTACTCGGGAGGCTGAGGCAGAAGAATGGTGTGAACCCAGGAGGCAGAGCTTGCAGTGAGCTGAGATGGCGCCACTACGCTCCAGCTTTGGTGACCGAGAGAGACCCCGTCTCAAAAAAAAAAAAAAAAAAATTTTTTTTTCCCTAAATCCATCAATACCAGCACAAAGGAAAAGAGAACAAGTGTTTTCTGTAGTATGATAAAAATGAAACAAATTAGATAAAGACAAACCACTCCATGAAAATTTAGTATCACATGTAAATAAATAAAAGCTCTAGACCCATGGAAAAAAACACAGAAAAGAAAGTATAAGGTGGCTGCTGACACCAATAAATATAATTTGCACAGTGTTATATTTGTCACATATTAATTTAACTCATGAGGTTCATATCTGAATGCAATTCTATGGATTTAGAAATTCAAGGCTGGGTGCAGTGGCTCATGTCTGTAATCCCAGCACTTTGGGAGGCTGAGGCGGAAGGATCACCTGAAGTCAGGAGTTTGAGGCCAGTCTGGCCAACATGACAAAATCCTGGCTCTACTAAATATACAAAAAGTTAGCCAGGTGTGGTGGCGGACACCTGTAAACCAGCTACTCGGGATGCTGAGGCAGGAGAATCACTTGAACCCAGGAGGCATAAGTTGCAGTGAGCCAAGACTGCACCATTGCACTCCAGCCTCGGTGACAAGAGCGAAACTCCATCTCAAAAAAAAAAAAAAAAATTAATTAATTAATTAAAGAGAATAAGAAAATTAAAGCACACATCATGTAAGTTGCAAAACCTGCAAAACCTAAATTTAGGAGAATAGTACATACAGCTTTAAATTCAATGATGTATTAAACCCTCAATCAGGAGCAGTTAAATAACTGAATAGTTCCCAGTTTCTTGAGATCTGTTTACACAAAATAATGATTTCATCAATTCATTTTGATATTAAATGTCCAGGGTTCAACCTCACAAATAAGAACACAACAAGCTAATATGAAATTCACAAGGCTTTTAGTATTTATTTTCCTACAGCCAGGATAGTGATTATTCCCCAGGATTAAATAAGTAATACCAAATTTTATGTAATGACGTACCTGTTGACTTGAAAATTTCACTTTTGGATTGTTATCTATCTCCCATAAACCTTCATTAAAACCTTTTCTTTTATTTGGTTTGCCATATTTTTCCTTATTTTCTGAGTAAGGAAATATATCCTTTGGTCCTAAAAAAGCACTAAAAAAGAAGGGGGCAGGACGTGAGTACAAAGCAAGCTCAAATATATAATTTATTAAATAATACACCCTATTATGCAGTTATCAAAAATGCATAATCTAAACTGCATTACAAATCTTATATAAGTTAAAGGACAATTAATAATTCCAAATACTTTTATTAAATTCAGTAACAAGCTACTACTTAAATCCGTAATTCTATTAAGTAAAAATACAGAGGTTGCACAATGTGAATGTACTTAACACTGCTGAATGATACACTTAAAAATGGTTAAATCGCCAGGCGCAGTGGCTTACACCTATAATCCCACCATTTTGGGAAGCTGAGGCGGGTGGATTACCTGAGCTCAGGAGTTTGAGACCAGCCTGGCCAACATAGTGAAACCCTGTCTCTACTAAATATACAAAAATTAGGCGGTCATGGTGGCACACGCTTACAGTTCCAGCTACTTGGGAGGCTGAGGCAGGAGAATCACTTGAACCCAGGAGGTGGAGGTTGCAGTGAGCTGACACGCCACTGCATTCCAGCCTGGGTGGCAGTCTGACTCCATCTCAAAAAAAAAAAGTTAATAAATTTGGTTTTTTTTAACCTACAATGATAAACTGCAAACTCTGACACATTAGCATTAATGAATACATTTAACTGCACCCCAAATATAGTTTCACTTCAAAATAACTTCGTATATTATACAACTCACAAAACTTACGTTTTTAAAATGATCAATGAGTATGTTAAGAATTTTATTTTACTCAACGAGGGAATCAGACATGTTATAACCCATTCATTCACATATGTACAATCAGTTCTTGCTATCTGCAGTAGTAATGTTCTATAAAGTCACTGTGAAAACTGAGTTAGCAAATACTCAACCATTGCTCCTAGGGGAAATACAGGGTTAAGTTCCTGTAATCACAAGGTTTTCATAAACCAATCAATACATAAACTCATTTTACGTGTGTTTCCGTTTTAAAGACACCTTATTTAATACAGATTGCTAACTCATTAACACTGAACTCATAGCCAACAGCGTATGTAACATGAGCTTTCTCTGTAAAGCACATTATAACCTTCTCGCACTTACCAACACTAAAGAACACTTTAGCATTAGGCTTGGGGGCTGGTTTAATTGGCAAAATGACCAACAAAAGCACAAAAATGCAAAACCTCATGGCAATAAACAGACTGCAAAAAAGATACTTGCTTACAGTATGAGTGCTGAAAAAAAGAAGGCAAGCATTCCCTTGTTCAACCTCAGCTAAGAATGTGTTGTATCAGGACACTCAAATGTTTCTGCTACTCAGTGCATGTTTGTGAATGACCTGTACAACAAGTACTACTGATCTGGGCTTACAAATAAATTTTAGTGAGTAGGTACATTCGCAAATATGGAATCCACAAATAATGAGCCTCAACTGTTTGCATGTGTGTACATATATACACAGACAGTTCTTAATTTACTAAGAGGTTATGCCCCAGTAAGCCCACTGTAAATCTAAAATATCTTAAGTCGGAAATCCATTTAAATACCATGAAAAACCCACTCAAGTCAAAAATCTAAGTTGAACCATTGTAGGTGTGTTAGTCCATTCTCACACTGCTATGAAGAAATACCCGAGACTGGGTAATTTCTAAAGAAAAGAGGTTTAATTGACTCACAGGTTCCACATGGCTGGGGAGGCCCCAGGAAACTTACAATCATGGCAGAAGGCATCTCTTCACAGGGCCACAGAAGAGAATGCATGCAAGCAGGGAAAATGTCAGACACTTATGAAATCATCAGATCTCATGAAACTCACTATCACAAGAGCAGCATGGGGAAACCACCTCCATCATTCAATTACCTCCACCTGGGTCCGCCCTTAACACATGGGATTATTAGAATTCAAGGTGAGATTTGGGAGGGGACACAGAGCTAAACCATATCATTCTGCCCCTGGCCCCTTTCACAATCATGCCCTTCTAACAGTCCCCCAAAGTCTTAACTCATTCCAGCATTAACCCAAAAGTCCAAGTCCAAAGTCTCATCTAAGACAAGGCAAGTTTCTTCCACCTAGGAGCCTGTAAAATCAAAAGCAAGTTAGTTACTTCCTAGAAACAATGGGGGGACAGGTATTGGCTATATACATCCATCCCAAATGGGAGAAACTGGCTAAAACAAAGGGGCTACAGGCCCCATGCAAGTTCAAAATCTAATAGGGGCAGTCAAGTTCCAAAATGATCTCCTTTGACTCCATGTCTCACATCCACGTCACGCAAATGTAAGAACTGGGCTCCCATAGCCTTAAAATGCTCTGCCCCTATGGTTTTGTATGCTACACACCCCACCTTGGGCTGGCGTTGAATGTCTGCAGCTTTTCCAAGTGCATGGTGCAAGCTGTCGGTGGATCTACCATCATGGGGTCTGGAGGATGGTGGCCTTCTCACAATTCTACTAGATAGTGCCCCAGTGGGGACTCGGTGTGGGGGATCCAACCCCACATTTCCCTTCCACACAGTCCTAGCAGAGGTTCTTGAACCATGAAGTCTTTGTCCCTGCAGCAGACTTCTACCTGGACATCCAGGCATTTCCACGTCTTCGGAAATCTAGGCAGTTTCCCAAACCTCAATTCTTGTCTTCTGCACACCCGCAGACCCAACACCATGTGGAAGCTGCCAAGGCTTGGGGCTTGCACCCTATGAAACAAGAGCCTCAGCTATACCTTGGTCCCTTTTAGCCAAGACTGGAACAGCTGGGACACAGGGCACCAAGTCCCAAGGCTGCACACAGCAGGGGAGACCCTGGACCCAGCCCAGGAAACCATTTTTCCCTCCTAGACCTCCGGTCCTATGATGAGAGGGGCTGCTATGAAGGTCTCTGATATGCCTTGGAGGCGTTTTCCCCCTTGTCTTGGTGATTAGCATTTGGCAGCCAGCTTGAACTTCTCCCCAGAAAATAGGTTTTTCTTTTCTACCGCATCATCAGGCTGCAAATTTTCCTTTTATGCTCCATCACTTCCTAAATACCTTGCTGCTTAGAAATTTCTTCTGCCAGATACTCTAAATCATCTCTCTCAAGTTCAGAGTTCCACAGATCTCTAGGGCAGAGGAAAAAAGCCACCAGTCTCTCTGCTAAAGCACAGCAAGAGTGATCTTTACTCCAGTTCCCAACAAGTTCCTCATCTCCATCTGAGACCACCTCTCTGGAGTTCGTTGTCCATATCATTATCAACATTTGGGTCAAAGCCATTCAACAAGTCTCCAGAAGTTCTCAACTTTCCCATATTTTCCTATCTTCTTGTGAACCCTCCAAACTGTTCCAACCTCTGCCTGTTACTCAGTTCCAAAGTCACTTTCACATTTTCGGGTATCTTTACAGCATCACTCCACTTTCTGGTACCAATTTACCGTATTAGTCTGTTCTCATGCTGCTATGAGGAAATAGCCAAGACTGGATAGTTTATAAAGAAAAGAGGTTTAATTGACTCAAAGTTCCGCATGGCTGGGGAGGCCTCAAGAAACTTACAATCATGGCAGAAGGTTGCTCTTCACAGGGGCGCAGGAGAGAGAATGAGTGCAAACAGGGGAAATACCAGACACTTAAACCATCAGATCTCATGAGACTCACTATCACGAGAACAGCATTTGGGAAATCGCCTCATCATTCAATTACCTTTACTTGGTCCTGTCCTTGACCTGTGGGGATTATTACAATTTGAGGTGCGATTTGGGTGGGGACACAGAGCCAAATCATATCAGTAGGTCAGGGACTATCTGTACATACATATTTAGATACATTATCCAGGACGGACCCTGTACATCTCCTCCCCACATCAGTGAGTCATACAGAAGTCTATCAGTTCTATAAAGCTAGACATAAGTATGTTGATAATTTTACTATGACAGCTGATATACATTTACTCCCGAAAGCAACAAGAAAATGGAATGGATACTTTTTTCCTCTAAAATGTACTACCTTTTAAAATTATTACTATCGTTACACATATATCACAAATTCCTTATCTGCTAAAATTCTTTAAGAATTAGGGAACTAATGAGTACAGTTAACACTCTAGTTAGAATTTTTAAAAGGCTCTAAAATAAAATTTCAATTAAAAGAAAGCTTAAGAGTTCTATTTAAATATGGCCGGGCGTGGTGGATCATGCCTATAATCCCAGCACTTGGGAGGCCTAGCCAGGGAGATCACCTGAGGTCAGGGTCAAAAGCCAGCCTGGCCGACGTGGCAAAACACCATCTCTACTAAAAATACAAAATTAGCCCGGCTTGGTGGCACATGCCTGTAATCCTAGCTACTTGGGAGGCTGAGGCAGGAGAATCGCTTGAACCCGGGAGGTGGAGGTTGTGGGAAGCCAAGATCGCACCACTGCACCCCAGCCTGAGCAACAAGAGCGAAACTGCGCCTCAAAAAAAAATAAATAAAATAAATAAATAAATAAATATATTATATATATGTATATATAATGAGGGTATATAAAAGTCAGCTTTAATATTTAAATTCTGTAATGTTCATTGTATCCATGTATTTTAACTGAACATCCCATTTTCAAAGTAATATTATGCTAGGATTAAGGCAAACCAATTATTTACCAAATTTACTCTGGAGTTAAACTGAAATCATCTCATTCCATCAAAAACTGAAGATTTTACTAGACATCATTAATTCCTGTCCATAATCTCAAATTAGAAAAATGAACACATTTAGCTATAACAGTACAACATTCCTCTTATGTAACAGGTTTCAAATTCCAAGTAAATGACTTGAGTTAAACCTCCATGAAAATATATTTCTGGTCAGAACCAGAATATATTTTTTCTGACCAAAATATATTTCTGGTCAAACCAATTCAACACAAATTCTCCCTCCTGAAAAACAACAGTAAAGAGATTATTTCAAAAGTATAAACTCTTAACAAGACAAAAATAAAATCTGGGAGCTAAAAACAAGACTGAAGAAGTTGAATCTTAAGCACCCCCATTTACTAAATTAACATCCCCAAAGGGCTCAAAATTGCGGTCACCAGGAACTTCAGGAGTAGGAAAAGACTTCAAAAACAATTACAAGAAAATGTTTTAAAACCTCAAATGTGGATTTTTTTTAATGGTATGGCTCTAAGTCTAAAAGCCACTGAAGACTGATCTACCACAAAGTTACTGTATAAAGATTAGAGATAAATTTTTTTACATGAATCATTTTTAACCTCAAAGCAGTTCTTAAAAATGACCATGCAAGGCAATCTTAATAATCAATTGGAAAAGTTACAATTGTTCTGTGACCTTTAAAAACTGTCAGAACATTAAGCAGTCTGTTACTGACAGTTATGTAAATGTATAAGGAAATGAAATAGTAAAACCAATACTTACGTAGTATGCTGTAACTTAAAACATTAGGAACACTGAGATTAAAGTGTATCATTTCTTCGTTAAAACAAAACAAAACAAAAACTATCAAGAATAGTTTTCAACAGGGCCGGGTGCGGTGGCTCACGCCTTTAATCCCAGCACTTTGGGAGGTCGAGGCGGGTGGATCACAAGGTCAGGAGTTCGAGACCAGCCTGGCCAATATGGTGAAACCCCATCTCTACTGAAAATACAAAAAAATTAGCTGCGCGTGGTAGCACATGTCTGTAATCCCAGCTACTCGGGAGGCTGAGGCAGGAGAATTGCCTGAACTCAGGAGGCAGAGGTTGCAGTGAGCCGAGATCGCGCCACTACACTCCAGTCTGGGTGACAGAGCGAGACTCCATCTCCAAAAAAAAAAAGAATAGTTTGAACAGTGCTTGCCTTCTTCTAGTGATACTAATTATGATACGGAATGAGTCTCTCTTCTATGCCTTGGCAAACTGTTTTACACTCCTTTCTAAGTTTGGATCAGATTCCAATATTTTACCCTTCATGCTTTCAATGTTGTGAAATATCCTCAATGTTTTTTGTTAGTATCATTTCTACTAATAGGATATCTTCATCTTTTCCATTACAACTACCTTTTTCATTTATGCTGATAAGCTTGCCTTCACTAAGTTACTCTGGCTGGACAATTAGTGTCTGTCCAACTGCAAACCATCTGTATTTACAAGGTAAGCTATTTATTCTATTATTCCATTTATATTAAATTCAAATTTCCCATCTAGCATTATGATTTTTGCTGCACTATCATCTTTGATGACCAATTTCCTCATTTATTTTGGTAAACTGTCACATGGGGACATCATTAGGAGACAGAGGCCAACTATACATCCCACTGTGCATGATTTTGAGAAACTGATGCACGGTGACCAATCACCAAAAAACTTTGCAAGTGACATTATATGCACCTGTAATTTACATCTTAATTTGTGGGTTGAAAGACTAGCAGCAAATTTTGTAGTTTATGCAATTACAGTTAATACGGCAGGGTAGGTGAAATTTTAACCATGTTATTAGGGGACTGCTATTTAGCCAAGTCATGGCAATTGAAATTTGTGCCTACAGGAACTATGTAAAGCTAAGGACTGCCTATATATACCCTTCTCTCCTCAAGCTTTGAGTTTAAATTCCACTTTTAACAGGCAGCAGTATTGCCATTCCTGCTTTCTTTGTAACATTATATCGAGACGGGCGCGGTGGCTCAAGCCTGTAATCCCAGCACTTTGGGAGGCCGAGACGGGCGGATCACGGGGTCAGGAGATCGAGACCATCCTGGCTAACACGGTGAAACCCCGTCTCTACTAAAAATACAAAAAACTAGCCGGGCGAGGTGGTGGGCGCCTGTAGTCCCAGCTACTCCGGAGTCTGAGGCAGGAGAATGGTGTAAACCCGGGAGGCGGAGCTTGCAGTGAGCTGAGATCCGGCCACTGCACTCCAGCCTGGAAGACAGAGCCAGACTCCCTCTCAAAAAAAAAAAAAAAATTATATCATTACTTGGTCTTGTTTTGTTTGAGCTTTGTCTCACAAAATTAAGACATAGCAAAATGGTTTATTAACACAGAAACTATTAATGAAACTATATTTATTCATAAAATGTAATGTTTGCATTTAGTTTTATTCACACCACCTCATTTTACACGTACTTTTTCATTACAATTGGTTTTTAATTTTGCTAAGTAGGCTTTTAAAAAAATTCACCCTTTACTCCTACTCCCAGATTCAGATTTACAAGTTGTATCTTTCATAAATTTTTTTTTTTGGAGAGGGAGTCTCACTCGGTTGCCCAGGCTGGAGTGCAGTGGCGCAATCTAGGCTTACTGCAAGCTCTGCCTCCCGGGTTCACGCCATTCTCCTGCCTCAGCCTCCCGAGCGAGAAGCTGGGACTGCAGGCGCCCGCCACGACGCCCGGCTAATTTTTTCTATTTTTAGTAGAGATGGGGTTTCACCGTGTTAGCCAGGATGGTCTCGACCTCCTGACCTCATGATCTGCCCGTCTCGGCCCCCCAAAGTGCTGGGATTACAGGCATAAGCCACTGCGCCCGGCCCTGTACCTTTCATTAACCATTATAGTTCAATTGATGTCATACATAAATTCACGTATCTTAATATACCAAAAATTAACTATGTCCTTCCAACTGAAAGACTTTTACAAATGTAAATTCATGATAAGTACAGAAAACTTTTAAATTTGCACATTTTTTTTTTTTAGTTCACATAATTCAACATCATTAAGTTATTCAGGAAATGTAAATCAAAAATCACAAGATACCACCCTCACTGCCACTCAGGCGGCCAAAAAATAACAAATAATAACAAGTGTTGGCAAGGATGTGGAGAAACTGGAACACTCATACAATTGCTGGTTGGATGTTAAACGGTGCAGATGATTTGGAAAGTCTGAGAGTTTCTCAAAATACTAAACATGAAGTTACATCTGACCCAGGAATTTTCTTCTAGAGAAATGAAAACTTATGTTCACAAAAAAACTTCGACACAAATGTTCACAGCATTATTCATGAAAGCCAAAAGTAAAAATAACTCAAATGTCTATCAAGTGATGAGTAAATACAATATGGTAACTCAATATAATGGAATATTTGACAATAAAAAGTAAAAATGTACTATCACATCCAGGCTAGAGCATGGATGAACCTTGAAAATCATCATCCTAAGTGAGAAAAGCCAGCCACTGAAGACCACATGTTCTAGGATTCCATATTTTTTTTTAGACAGTCTCGCTCTGTCACCCAGGCTGGAGTGCAGTGGCGCGATCTCAGCTCACTGCAACCTCTGCTTCCCAAGTTTAAGCAACTCTCCTGCCTCAGCCTCCTAAGTAGCTGGGATTACAGGCATGTGCAACCACTCCTGGCTACTTTTTGTATTTTTAGTAGAGATGGGGTTTCACCATGTTGTCCAGGCTGGTCTCGAACTCCTGACCTCGAGATTCACCCACCACAGCTGGGATTACAGGCATGAGCCACCGAAACCGGCCAAATCGATTTATAATGAAGTGCCCAGAATAGGAAGGAAGGAGGTTAGTTGCCACCTAGACCAAGGTGGGAAAGAAGATTGGGTAGAAATGGAAAGTAAATGGATACATGGTCTCTTTTGGGAGAAATGAATTATATTTTAATAAAGCTGTTAAAATTTTTTGACAATAACATATCCTATCAAAGAAAACTATTCCATAATTTCACCAACTCAGTTTTCAGCCCACTTATTTGTATATATACATATTTATGTGTATGCAATTTTAATGTGTATGATACAAACGTACTCAAAAGTAGACCTCTTCAAATTAAAACGAGTATCTTTTTCTTTTTTCTGAGATGGAGTCTCACTCTGTCGCCCAGGCTGGAGTGCAGTGGCCGGATCTCAGCTCACTGCAAGCTCTGCCTCCCAGGTTTACGCCATTCTCCTGCCTCAGCCTCCCGAGTAGCTGGGACTACAGGCGCCCACCAACTCACCCGGCTAGTTTTTTGTATTTTTGTAGTAGAGATGGGGTTTCACCGTGTTAGCCAGGATGATCTCGATCTCCTGACCTCATGATCCACCCGTCTCGGCCTCCCAGAGTGCTGGGATTACAGGCGTGAGCCACTGCGCCCGGCCTAAAATGAGTATCTTTTTATGTCAACAATTACTCAACACCTACACAGTACTTCACTGAATAGCTAAACCTACTGTTGGGCCATTTTCCATATCAAATTTTGTATTATAAAATCACACTGCTGTAATAAACATATTGCTCAATCTCTACATCTATCTTCACAATAAATTATAAGAATAAGTGGGTCAGCCGGGCACGGTGGCTCAAGCCTGTAATCCCAGCAATTTGGGAGGCCGAGATAGGCGGATCACGAGGTCAGGCGATCGAGACCATCCTGGCTAACACGGTGAAACCCTGTCTCTACTAAAAAATACAAAAAAAAAAAAAAAAACTAGCCGGGCGAGGTGGCGGGCGCCTATAGTTCCAGCTACTCAGGAGGCTGAGGCAGGAGAATGGCATAAACCCGGGAAGCGGAGCTTGCAGTGAGCTGAGATTCGGCCACTGCACTCCAGCCCAGGCAACAGAGCGAGACTCCATCTCAATAAATAAATAAATACATAAATAAATACATAAATAAAAGTTAGCCAGGCATGGTAGCGGGCACCTGTAATCCCAGCCACTAGGAAGGCTGAGGTAGGAGAACCACCTGAACTCGGGAGGCAGAGGTTGCAGTGAGCCAAGATTGTGCCACTGCATTCCAGCCTGGGTGACAGAGTGATGCTCCATTTCAAAAAACAAAACAAAACAAAAACACAAAGAGTAAGTAGGTCAAAGATATGCTCAAGACTCATAAGCTCTTAATGAGACTCAAAAATGACAGAAGATGAAAAAAAAAAATCTTCCTTGGGCACACAGTCCTACAGGTTTGGTGAACAGGGACCAGATTAGTTTTTTGAGACATCACTATACTACTTCCCAAGGGTACAACCTTATGCAGCTGTGGTTTTGATGCATTCTTCAAAGCATTCCACTTTAAAATTACATACAAAAAAATCCTTAATATGCTAAGTAAAAGCAAGATATAATTATACATAATAGCAAATACCAAAAAATTGTAACAGTCAGTCTGAAATAAAATATATCAAAATGTTAACAGGTCTGACTGATTCATTCTTCAAGGCATTTCATTTTAAAATAACATACCAAATGCTTAATACGCACATGCACACAAAAGCGGGGCATAACTATACATGACAGAAACTCCTTTAAAAAATGCATAGACAAGTTTGAAAAAAATACATCAAAATATTAATTACCAGGTTTAGGGGTTATTTCTAAAAATAGGCATAAAAATGATTTGTTTCCTTTTATATTGTTTTTAAAAATTTTAACAAGATACACATTCAAGGTAACTTACCTACCAAATTTCAGAGCTGAAAGGAAACTGAGGGATCACTAAAAACCTCATTTTAAATATTAGAAAACTAAAATTCAAAAAGACTGACTCAGGCAAGGTCATCTACCTATTAAAACAGCAGAGTCTTAACTTGCAGTGTTCCTTAAAGAGGTTTTGGGCTTTCCTTTAACCACTGTAATAAACAGTCTTTGAAACATCTCCGAATAAAACATTCATGCTATTTCTCTATATGTACGAACTCAGACCTCAAATACCAATGTCAAAGCTTGTAAGAGTCAAGACTAATGTAAAACATCCTAAGAAAACTGCAAATCATTAACTGAATTCAATACTAGTTTTATAATACTGAGGCAACTCAAATCCTACAATGTGTTTCTTACATGGCACACACTTTGAAGCCCTAAGTGTGTACATGTGCATCCCTACTTTCCTAATGATTTATAAACAAAGAAAAGCAGTTATTTCTGTTAATTCATTTTTTGTGAATAATATGTATACCCACAAGAACACACACAAAAATTCAGCTGTTACACAACTAGAACCTTTTTTTTTTTGAGACAGAGTATCGCTGTCACGCAGGCTGGAGTGCAGTGGCTGTATTTCAGCTCACAGGAAGCTCCGCCTCCAGAGTTTACGCCATTGTCCTGCCTCAGCCTCCCTGAGGGGCTGGGACTACAGAAGCCCACCACATCGCCCCGCTAGTTTTTTGTATTTTTGAGTAGAGATGGGGTTTCACCGTGTTAGCCAGGATGGTCTCGATCTCCTGACCTCGTGATCCGCCCGTCTTGGCCTTCCAAAGTGCTGGGATTACAGGTTTGAGCCACTGTGCCGGGCTAGAACTCTTAAAAGAAACAAGTCACAGGCCAGGCATGGTGGCTCATGCCTGTAATCCCAACACTTTGGGAAGCTGAGGTGGGAGGATCACTGAAACCCAGGAGTTCGAGACCAGCCTGGCCAACATGGTGAAACCCGTCTCTACTGAAAATACAAAAATTAGCTGGGCTTGGTAGCGCGTGCCTATAATCCTAGCTACTCAAGGAGGCTGAGGCAGAAGAATCACTTGAACCTGGGAGGCGGAGGTTGCAGTGAGCGAAGATCACGCCACAGCACTCCAGCCTGGGTGACAGAGCGAGAGACTGTCTCAAAAAAAAAAAAGAGTCACATATACAAAACAGAAATCCTATCAGAGCCACATATATGAAGCTCAAAACAATAACTGTTGCCAAGTAATATCACTCAACAGAAAAATCGCATTTTTAACAACATATTGATTCTAACTTGCTGCTTCATTTCTACATTACTAAATCACAAAATATGAAAGTTTATTATAAATATTTTATAATTTATAATAGCATGTATTATTCTATAATAGAAAAATGATTCAACAGACAATTGAATACACATGCACTATGAGTCATGAACCTGCTGGTAAAAAGAGATCAATAGGGCCAGGCGTGGTGGCTCACGCCTGTAATCCCAGCACTTTGGAGGCCGAGGTGGGCGGATCATGACGTCAGGAGATCGAAACCATCCTGGCTAACACAGGGAAACCCTGCCTCCACTAAAAATACAAAAAAATTAGCTGGGCATGGTGTCAGGCACCTGTAGTCCCAGCTACTAGGGAGGCTGAGGCAGGAGAATGGCATTAACCTGGGAGTTGGAGCTTGCTTCGAGCGGAGAGCGCACCACTGCCACTACACTCCAGCCTGGGCAACAGTGAGACTCTGCCTCAAAAAATAAAAATAAAAAATAAAGAAGAGATGAATAAACAGTTCATCTCATTATTTGGTGTAAAATTTAAGAGAAATCATACAAGTCCCACACCAATACATGCAGCTATGCAACTTGTATAGAAGAACTACTGTAGAAGAAAAAAACCCTATTCTATGATTCATTACTTTATTTTCTTCTTGTGACCACTATCAGTACCTCTGCACTGACCTTCACTCCTAATACTATAAATTAGATGGGTTTTAAAACAGCCTGTGATGTATATTTAAAGTTCCTAGAACTGAGCACCCAACTTCTTTGCATTAAGACAATTAAGAGCAGTAAGGAGGAAAAAACAGCAAAATATCTTTATTTAAATTTTCTAGACTTCAAAGATACAGAGCTAGATAGGAATATTCCCTGAATTAGCAAAGGTAATTAGTCAGCAAACCTCAAACTGAGCTGCATTTCAATTTAATAAATACTGCTAGTAGAAGTCTTGGAAAAATGGGTAAATCCCCACAAGTCTTGTTCCCAAAATGAAACATAAGTTTGCCAAAGCTGAACATTTTACATAAATAATAGCTATTTATTTAGTCTTCAATACATGCCAAGCATTGTTCTAAGCACTTTTCACGTCATGTCTTACTAGCATCCCACAATTCTGAGGCAAGATATTATTATCCCCACTTTACAAACGAGAAAGAAAAAAACACAAATATAAGTAACTTGCCCAAGATTATATAGCAGGTAAGTGGCAGTCAGGATTCAAAAACAAACTTCTGATCTAGTTGTCTTAAACTCTACATAAACTTTGGCTAATGGACAGCAAATGCATAATCAACAACTGACTTTATCTAGTGCACAAAGCTTTCAATCACCAAATATTTATTTAACAGCTACTAAGTGCCAGGCACTTAAGTTAATGATGACAAGACAGACAAGGTCCCTGCTGATCCAGCTCTTCGAGTGTGGGTGAGAAAAAGAAAAAAGGGGAAAAAAAATTCAGTCATTGTTGCAACGGGGAAAATAAACACAAGGAGGAGGATGTGAGCTAAGATCTAAATGACTTCAAATATTCAATGGCATAACCTTTCCTGCAAAGGGAAAACAAAAGACCTGAGACAAGATGAGACTTATTTGTACAACAGAAATCAGCGGTGAAAAATGTAATAAGGCTGCAGAGGTAAGCATGGGCTAGTTCATATAGGGTTTTACAAATAGCATTTGTAGGTAGTTTTTGGTTTTGATTCATTGCTAATGTTAAAATAGGGAGTCACTGAAGGTTTTCAGTGAAATGACATGATCTAATTGGGATATAAAGATCTCTTTGACTAGACAGTTGTACCTCTGTATCCGTAAGATTGTGGATTATCCTTCCCCCACCCCTACAGATACCAAAATTCACGGATGTTTAAGTCCCTAACATAAACCAGCATATATACATATAATGCACACCCTCCCATATACTTTAAATCAGGGATCCCCAGCCCCCGGGCCAAGGACCAGTACCCATCCGTGGCCTGTTAGGAACCAGGCTACAAAGCAGACGGCAGGCATTACCACCTGAGCTCTGCGTCCTGTCAGATCAGTGGCAGCATTAGATCCTCACAGAAGCACAAACCCTATCGTGAACTGCACGTGTGAGGGATCTAGGATGAGTGCTCCTTATAAGAATCTAAGTAATGCCTGCTGATCTGAGATGGAACAGTTTTCAACCCAAAACCATCTCCCCAAACCCCCATGGAGAAAATGTCTTCCACCACTGCTTTAAATCATCTCCAGATCACTTACAATACCTAATACAATGTAAATGCTATATCGTTGTTACATTGCATTAAGGTAATGACAAGGAAAAAAAATCTATACATATTCAGTCCAGCCATAACCATCTTTTTCTCCCAAATATTTTCAATCTGTGACAGGTTGACACCATGGATATAGAACCCACAGATACAGCAGGCCAACTGTATATGAAGAGTGGAAACTGAAACCAACATAGAGTAAGTAAGTAAAAAAAAAAAAATTTATTTTTTTACTCCCCAAAACAGGGTCTTACTATGTTGCAAGCCTTATTTGAACTCCTGGGCTCAAGGGTTCCTCCTGCCTCAGCCTCCTGAGTAGCTAGGACTACAGGCATGTCCCAGTGTGCCCAGGTTAGAACATTATTTACAGGAGTCATTATGCATGGACTTGAATTATACAAAGATGACCAAGAGTGGACAGATTCGAATGCATTTGAAAAGAAAAGATTTGCTGACTGACTAGATGTAGAAAGGAAGGGGAAAGACTGTAATATGTAATCAAGGATAATACCAAGACTTGGCTTCAGCAAGAATTGAGTCTACGTCATTCCCACTTACTAAAAATCTGCTTGAATATGTTAAGTTTAAAATATCTAGTACACGGTCACAGTTAGGGCTCATTGTCTAACATTCAAAACTTGATTGCTGAACATTTACTATGAATGTCCTAAGTAAAATCAGATGTTTGTAGGCCAGGAAAAGAATGCAGTTACAAATGAATTCTGCTCTAAATTAACAATTAAAAAATCTTAATCTATAAATCAGTTATGAATTAGTACAATTTTCCAAATATCCCTTTCTTCTTGTATATTCTTACTATCCCATCTTCCTAACTCCTGGCTAGCAGACTAAACTACTTATGCAAAATCCAAACTAAAAAGTTCAAACAAGCCAGGCACAGTGGCTCATATCTGTAATCCCAGCACCTTGGAAGGCCAAGGCAGGTGGATCACTTGAGGTCAGGAGTTTGAGACCAGCCTGGCCAACATGGTGATAACCCTGTCTCTACTAAAAACACAAAAATTAGCTGGGTGTGGTGGCAGGTGCCTGTAATCCCGGGAGTACTTGGGAGGCTGAGGCAGGGTAAACGCTTGTATCTGGGAGGTAGAAGTTACAATGAGCCAAGATTGTGCCACTGCACTCCAGCCTGCGCAACAGAGGAGACACCACCTAAAAAAAAAAAAAAAAAAAAAATCAAATAGCCTGAAATCTCAGCACTTTGGGAGGCTAAGGCAGGATGATCACTTGAAATCAGACACGGGAGACCAGTCTGGGCCATGTAGCAAGATCCCACCTCTAAATAACAATAATAATAATAATAATAATAATAAATACAAAAATTAGTCACCTACTGTAGTATCAGCTACTTGGGAAGTTGAGATGGGAGCATCACTTGGGCCCAGGAATTAAAAGGCTGTAGTCAACAACGATCGCCACTGTGCTCCATCCTGGGCCACAGAATGAGACCTTGTCTCAAAAAAAAAACTTCAAATAACTATTCTCCCAAATTTTGAGGGGAAAAAAGATCATCAGTGACTTAGTTTCCAAAAATTAATCTTTTTCATTTTTTAGAGACAGAGTCTCACTCTGTTGCGCAGGCTGGAGTGCAATGACGTGATCTCAGCTCACCACACCCTCTGCCTCCCAGGTTCAAGCAATTGTCTCCCGAGTAGCTGGGACTATAGGTACACACCACCACGCCCAACTAATTTTTATATTTTCAGTAGAGATGGGGTTTCACAATGTTGGCCAGGCTGGTCTTGAACTCCTGACCTCGTGATCCTACCGCCTCAGCCTCCCAAAACACTGGCATTACAGGCCTAAGCCACCACGCCCAGCCCAAAATTAATCTCAAGTCACCGCCAGACCAACATACATATGGGGCAGCACTGCTTTTCCAAAGATAAATGATATAAGAACACTAAGGCAAAAACCAAGTGCATTTTGAAATGAAAATTCAGTATCATTAACTTAACTTTAAAGTTAAATACATTTGAATTCCTTGAATATATCCTAAATTCTTGAATTATTAGTAATTCATTGTCTTCATTAACTACCTAATTACCTATTAACTAAATAACAGTTTAGTTTAGTTACTTGGTTTAGTCTGCTTTGGTTTAAAGCGTACATATATTTGGCCAGGCCACGCTTGTAATCCCAGCACTTTGGGAGGCAGAGGTGGGCAGATCACGAGGTCAGGAGATTGAGACCACAGTGAAACTCCATCTCTACTAAAAATACAAAAAATTAGCCAAGCGTGGTGGCGGGCACCTGTAGTCCTAGTTACTCAAGAGGCTGAGGCAGGAGAATGGCATGAACCCGGGAGGTGGAGCTTGCAGTGAGCCGAGATGGCGCTACATTCCAGCCTGGGCAACGGAGGAGACTCTGCCTCAAAAAAAAAAAAAAAAAAAGTACATATATTTATAATGTGAAAATCCTTTCAAATGCGAGGGAAGGGATAATCATTCCTCTTCTGAATTTAAAATAGTAATGTAAGAAGGGACTGTGTGTTCTATAAGACTATAAGGATATATAGAAGTATAAAATCTGTTCCGTTTCAGGCTGGGCGTGGTGGCTCACGCCTGTAATCCCAGCACTTTCGGAGGCCGAGGTGGACTGATCATGAGGTCAGGAGATCAAGACCATCCTGGCTAACACGGTGAAACCCCATCTCTACTAAAAATACAAAAAACTATCTGGGCGTGGTGGCGGGTGCCTGTAGTCCCAGCTAGTGGGGAGGCTGAGGCAGGAGAACGGCATAAACCTGGGAGGCGGATCTTGCAGTGAGCAGAGATCCCGCCACTGCACTCCAGCCTGGGCAACAGAGCAAGACACCATCTCAAAAAAAAAAAAAAATCTGTTCCATTTCAGACAAAAATTAGATTTAAAGAATTCTAAGCTTATAAAACTGAAAAATGCTAAGGAATATCCACTCACATTACCACAGTATTTCCAAACTTCAATGTAAATCAGAATCATCTGGAAGGCTTGTTAAAACAGATTTTTGGCTCTACACTCACAGCTTGATTCAGTAGGTCTACAGTAAGGCCTAAGAACTTTTTTTTTTTTTTGAGACAAGGTCTGCAATGGTGAGATCTTGGCTCACTGCAAGCTTTGCCTTCCCAGCTCAGGTGATGGTTCCACCTCAGTCTCCAGAGTATCTGGGACCACATGTGTGTGCCACCACAAACAGCTAATTTTTGTATTTTTTGTAGAGACACAATTTCACCATGCTGCAGGCTGGTCTCCGAACTCCTAACTCAAGCGATCCTCCCGCCTTGGCCTCCCAAAGTGTTGGGATTACAGGTGTGAGCCACCACACGAAGCCAAGAACTTACATTTTAACTAAAGTTCCCATGAGATGCTAATGGTGCTAGACCTGACAACACACTTTGAAAAGCCCTACTCTAATATACACAGCACAATTATCCATTAAAAGATACCTTTGTCCTCTATTAAATTTACTGAAGAGTTTCTTTAGAGTATCCCATGGAATCAGAAATTTATCACTTCTTAAAAATTCTATTGTTATACACAGAATACACTTGAATCTAACTCTAATTATAATGAAGGCCAAATCAATTCTGGATCTAAAGTTGTATTTTTTAAAAAACTAATTATGAAATATTGTACTATACTCTTAAAATATCCAGAACTGGTAAGTCTACACAGACAGTAGACTAGTGGTCGTTGAGGGTTGGAGAGGGGAAAGTGATCAACAATAGGTTATGATGGTAAATATACTAAAATCTATTGACTTACACACTTTAAGCAGGTGAACTTTTTTATGTAAATTCCATCTCAATAAAGCTATTAAAGACATTGTGTGAAAGTTCATACAGTAGCTAAGCAACATTAAACCAAATATTACCATCGTAGCCACTCTTAGGAATACATAATTCTAATCAGAATAGCAATAGTTTTGTTTCTCCTCATCCCAGGTAAACAACACTACCAAAATTATGACAGACTCCAAACTTCAAGTCCAAAATCAACCAGATCATATAGTATTTTTAAGGCCATTAAATTATAGGTACGTAGGACTATTCTTTGGGAAATTAATGGTTGCCTCCAGAGTGATCCCATGCACTTGGCAGTAACATCCTTCAACATTCAGCTGCAATTTTTGAAAAATTTGCTTCACCACATTAGTTCTCTGCCCAAATATCCACCAGAGGCAGCAGAGCTTCAGGAATCATATAAACACAAGGAGGGAACTATCTAGACTTCCTCTTCTCACCTTCCCCACAATATACACAGTTTGTATATCTGATATCATAAAACCAAAAATTAGGTACCAAGTAGTCCTTATAAAAAGCACTTACTGCATAGGAATATTAGATAACTTATTAAAACTTTCCCTATATATTTTCATCCATCAATCATTCTTATTGCTGAGAGAATTTCTACTTCCCTTTTTGGTTAAGGAAATATCAATTCCAATAAAAAATAAACCTACAGCATCGGTAAACACTACCTTAAAAATAGAGACTTAAAGGCTCTTTCCAAAGTTCAAAGTTTTTAAAGTTTCCTATTACGTTACTATTTCCCCCTTGAATTAATGCCTACTGCCCAATAAACCTGTTAAATTAGCTCTGATTTGCCTTTAAAGCTAATAGGACTTACGTCTCATGAGTTCCAAAAAAGAAAATGGGTAGTTTGTTTGTGGGTGGCTTTACAGCTCCATCAGGAACTTCATCTACCTAAAAGAAAAGTGAGAAAAATTAAAATATTTTAAAACATACACACCTCAACATTTATCTGAATAAACAAGAGCAAAACATCCAAAAAGGATCTGTTATAAAATGGACCAGTTCTGCAGGTCCATAATCTCCTATCCCCAAATCTGAAACCCAAGAAAGTCTGAAAACCAAAATTTCGGTCAAAACTCATGGTGGCAAAACCTGGACTGACACTGAGGGTATCAGTCATTTATTTTGTCCACCTACTGTTTCCACTGTTCTTTGCAGATAATTAAGATTATCATGTGCTATTCCAGACCACACCAGCAGCAAAATATATGGTATATGTACTCGCCCTGCCTTCCTAAAATCCCAAAATTCTGAATTATTAATCATATCATCATTTCAGGTAAGGAGTCTGAATCTATTTGACAACCCTAAATGTTAGTTCTGTAGGAAATCTATACAAATAACAGAATAATGTAAAAGCAGACATTGACAAAAGTTTAAATTAGTACCTCCCGAAGTCTGAAAAGCTTATGAAAAGATCCTTCACTAACATGACTGAATCACATGAGGCTAGCTGTTCCTTTTTCACTGCTCTTTCAACCTTTTAAATTATGTAAGGCTGAAATCATCAAGTGCTATCACATCTAATATATCCATAATACTTGTTACTTTCCCGTATCAATAAAGGAAAAGCAGACCTCAGGACTAAAGCAGTACTATCTAGCTAGAATTTAACAACATGTCGGCCAGGCGTGGTGGCTCACGCCTGTAATCCCAGCACTTTAGGAGGCTGAGGCTGGTGGATTATGAGGTCAGGAATTCAAGACCGGCCTGAGCAATATGGTGAAACCCTATCTCCATTAAAAACACAAAAATTAGCCCAGCATGATGGCAGGTGCCTGTTAATCTCAGCTACAAGGGAGGCTGAGGCAGGAGAATCGCTTGAACCTGGGCAGCAGAGGTTGCAGTGAGCTAAGATCACCACACTGCACTCTAAGCCTGGGTGACAGAGTGAGACTCTGTCTTAAAAAAATAAAAAGAATTTAACAACATATCTATTTTAAATGTCATAACTTTCATAATTTCAAAAACACTTCAATTTGAAAATCTGCTGACTTTGCTAAGAAGGGGGCTGACCATTAGAGGACCTACTATCCCCTCTGTAATCATTACGGTGTTGCAGAAAAGACCATGAGGATGACTGAACTGGTTATTTGTGAGGGAAGTCTAAAGGCTCTTACATATCAATAGAATCATTACCACCCAGTATCTCTATGGACCTATTTCCCCACCGATATGATGAAGATCACACCTGTTATCTCAACTTTGTGGGAAGGTCCCGATAATTGCAAAAATGCTTAATCCCTTAAGAGATCATTTCTGTTAACCCAGTTCATATGCTTCTTTCTGCTAGCAAACAGCTTTAAGAGTTCATGCAAATACCTAGCACCTATAGCCTTTAACAAATGCCAGGCAAAATTTGATTTTTTTAAATGATTATTACTGGTAAAGGATTATGTACATGAATGTTTAAGACTTAAAAATTAAAGTCTGGGACATGTAGACAGAAATGTTAAAGCAAAAATTGCAACAAGAGGTGTCACCTTTACAGCTCAGATTTTAAATACGTACTCTAAACTCTCTACAGCAAAGATTTCAAATTTCTAATGAAGACAGAAAAAGGAAATAATTGTTGGACACAGAATACACCAAAACTAAATGCAGCTGTTTCTCAGAACAAAATGACGGGGAAAAGGGAAAAGACAAACACTTCCTTCCAATCCAAATGAACTTGTTAAATAAGGAAAACACTGTGGTCTTCCAAAGGCTACCCTATTTTATTTTCAGTAGCACTCTTAAGTCACTCAACATGAGCGTGGGGAGGGTGATTTGGGAGATTTTTAAAACATTTCATTGGCTTTCAACTGCACTGTGGCATGCAAATCAGAATACAGATGTATTAGACAACCTCAGATTTTCAAACACCTCAAAATAAACAAGGATACCTCGACAATCATGAAAAAGTATATTAGAGGGGCCTTAAACCTGATCAGTTTCCCTAGGCTCCATTTAAACGTGAATTGTGTTTTATAGGTGCATTGTATGTACTACGGACTGTGGAGGGTATAAAGAAATTGCATTTAAGGTTGTTGCCCTCATGCTCACAATATACTTGGAAGTCAAAGCATACACTGAGTAGGAATTAAAACAAAAGATTATCACAAAAGGAATAGATTACAAAGTAAAATATATAGACAAGGATTATGGCTGAGGGTTGTTCAAGTAAGACTGCACCGAAAGAGCAGACTTTATAGGCAAGGAAAAAAGCTTTGGAAGGAAACTTGTGAACAGGAGTCTACGTAGAGCAGCTAAATGGAAGAAAGTCAAGGAACAGTGATCAGTTTACACTTGGATGGCACTCTCAACTCCTAGACAGGACTCTGTCATCTAATGGGTGTTTTCCCCCATTCCTCTTCCCTGCTGACATAACTAAAACTACAGAATTTAATTATTTTTAAAAAAACACATTTTCAAAGGAGAGTAAATTAGTCGAAAATAAATGGCTTGGAAAAATACAACTTCAGAACACCATATAAGTATATTTTTAAAGGATCTCGAGTTTACCCAATCTAATGGATTGCAACATATTTTAGATCCTATCTATCACTATTTTAGAGCCTGGGTACCACCATAAACAAAAAGACCCCTTTTTCTAAAAATGGAGCGTATATCTTTAAACAGTCTCAATTCCTAAATGTCAAACATCCTGGGTCCTTAATCATTTCTCTGTACCACTAGATGTGAACTCAGGAATCTGGTCCACACCTCTTTTTTGCCTATTGGAAACAAAAAGGTAAAACAACTTCTTCAAGGTCATAAACACCTCAAATAAAAAGGGGGAAATGAATTTTCTGGCCCTTCCTCGGTGCTAAACTACCGTAATACTTTCAAGAATATCCAGTCCTGAATCTCTGTATTAAACAAGCAAATCCAGAAGGCCTCATCAAGGTATTTTTTTAAAAACCCCATAAATCCAATTTAACCACATACGCACTTCTCTGACATCCAAGAGTTTGTGTGTAATCTGCACAAATTCCAGATATTTTGTACCTGATCTAAAATTACAGAAATGTCAATGTTTCACTAATTTTTAAACAAAATTCATTCTTCATTATTTCACCTACAATGGAATATTAACTAGCAACGTATTTAAATATTTCCTAGGAAAAAAATCTGTCCAAGTCGGCCAATAAACCATAGAGAAATACACAGGTATGTAGAAACGTCTGGATTTTTATAATTACAGGGGAGATTATTGGGTAAAAAACTAAAACGAAAAATCAGGTTACAAATGAGACTAAAGCAAGGGAGAGAAAGGACAGAGAAAAAAATGAAGAGACACGATGGGCAGCAGGCCTCCGGGGAAGAGGGTAGCACTGCTAAGCGCAAGGGCTACAAATCACTTACTCGAGCTGGCCAATGGGGGTAACCTTTCATCTTGGCGAAGATGAGGTCTCCAGGTTTGAAATCGCGAGTCATGTTTCGGGGGCGAGGCCGGGGGTCCGAAGCCCGGGAGGCGGCGAGTAGATGCGGCGGCGCGGGGATGCGGGCGGCGGACACCGGCCGCCCACGGGCGGGGGATGATGCCTCGGGGCGTCCCGACGCGCCTGCCAGGGAGAGCACCGAGGGCGGTTAAAGCGAAGAACCCCGAAGGGAGGGGCCGCAAGGGGAGGGGGAGGGGAGCCGGCGGGTGGGGGTGGCAGAGCGAGGGGAGGGCCGCCTCCCGCTCCTCCCCCGCCAGTGCGCTGCCTCCGCGCCGGGGCAGGTCCTCCGCCCCGCCACCGAAGAGACGCCACCACCTGAGGCGGGGATGCTGCCCGGCCCAAAATCTCCCGTCCGCTCGCCCCATCTTTCTCCGGGCTTTTTCCACCGGGCTCAAGCCCTAGAAGGGAGGGGGTGCATGGGAGAGAAAAAGGCAGGGATTCCGAGAGGCGAGCGGCCCCCTTCCGCCCACGCAAGGCCTCCCCCGCAACCTGCTGCCCAGCGACTGCAGCCTCGGCCCCCTCGGCTCCCGGGCGGGCCGCGTCCACTTCTCCGCTACAGCCAGGAGCAAGGCCACCGAGGGGGGGGCGGGGCGAGTCCCCGTCGCCCGCTCACCTGCCGGGGCCGCGGGCGCCGACGCTGCGGTTGCTGGCCGGTCGCCTTTACCCGCGTCCACGCAAGCCACCTGCGCCACCAGCTGCCGCAGAGGCGTCTCAACGGCCCGGAATCGCAACCGCGCCGCCGCTGCCGCCGCCGTAGCTGCGCTGCTCCCGCGCGGCTCCCGCTCGGCGCCCGCTAGCACGAGGGCGCGACCACCTGCTTACCGAGAGAGGGGGGATGATGCAGCACCCGGCGAAGGTGTGTGGCTCCGAAGCCGATTTTCTGAAAACCCTAGGTCCCCAAGTTCGCTTTCATGTAACAAGTGCATGCAGATGCAGAGGGAGACGCAAGCGAAGAAGAAAGGACTGGGCGAAAATAGCTCGGCCTGCCGCAAGTTCCCCCTGCGGTTTGCAGAGTGGTCGGGCCCGGCCCGCCCCTGCTGGCCTCTCTGCGTGTGTGTATTTGTATGTGTACTGTATGTAAAAGGCGGGGAGGGAGGAAATGATTGTTGTGGACGCGGTTTGGGGGCGGGTATCCGGGCCTCTATCCCTTGGCTGCGTGTTAGGGAGAAACTGGCAGTAAAGCTTCATGTTCTTGTATCGTTTTCCAGGGTGGGGAGGCTTGAAGGCTGCTTTTGCGCGGTTTGCATCATCCAAAAAAGAGGAGCTGTACGAAAACCCAAAGATGAAATTGGAGCATGCGGCGGTTGCAGGGTGTGCTGCATGTAGGCCTCTTGCACCTCGCTGAATGGGCCTCGTAGTCTCCTTTTCCTTGAAATTGTAATATGAGAGCGCCCTATTTGATTTCTTTTACATTTGAAGCACCAAGAACTATTAAGAAAACTGCAACCCTACTGAATGCAAAATGCGAAGGGTGGAAAACAATGACAGGAAAACAGAAATCTTTTAGATAGGATGTGGGTTTGGGCCCTAACTAAATTTTAGCTGCATCTAAATTTTTTCTCCCTAGTAGAATAGGAGCTGGTAGGTGGTACAATGTATAAGTGTTACTAAACCTCAAATATTTTCTCTTTTAAAATGCTCTTCAAGGGATTTTATAGATTATTTTATTTTTTGATCCTTTAGAGAGGCTGAAAATATTTTTAAACAGAATGTTAAGACATATAAAAATAAGAATAATAAGACATATATTAGCACCTAGATAATACTGCTTTAAATACGGGACTCAACTGGAAATGAATTAGGAAAAGTTGTTTTGAGTTGGTAAAAATTGAGAATTTTTTTAAAGCAATACAGCATGTCTTTAAATAGGAATGAAAGAAGACCGCCCCAAAGTAAAATGTCCTGCAAGGAGTTTCGAGAAACTATACCTGGGCAATACACGGAGAGTTCCAAGTGGAGCAAAAAGAGAAATTGGCTGGCAAAGGAGAAGGAAGGGTTGGTGATATGTCTTGAAGCTTCTCATTCTGAACTTGAATTTAATGTATGTAGTAGGAAGCTACTATAGGTTGCTGAGCAAGAAAGGGGTAAAAATGATTATTTAACCAGTTCTTGATGTTTCAAGGTAAATGATAGTAGAAAGAGGCTGGGGGTAAGTGGAGTACTCATGAAATGACCCATTTCTCAGTGAGGCTGGTGACTAAGAAAAGGGAAGGAAGAGCATAACTAAGTAATTACACAACGGAATAGTTGTCAGGTGTTGGCTATAAATTATGCATAGGAAAATATGGAAAAAGATGTATTGAAGAAAAGCCCAAGATACAGAGTGAGAGACCAAAGCATCATCCAGCAATCATTTGTGTGTGTGTGTTTGTGTGCACTTTATTTGTTCTAAACACTGTAAGGCCTTGCTACTTCAAGTGTGGTCCAGGGCCCAGCAGCAAGGGCTACGTGGGAGCTCAGGTAAAGCTCAGCCCTTCTAAATCATAATCTGAGTTTTAACAGGATCCCTAGGTGATTCTTACGCATATTCAGTTTGAGAAATTGCTTTAGAGGATACCTCAGACTGTAAGAACTTCAAACTAAGGAAAACAGACATAAAATAAGTTATAATTAATGTTACAGACAACTTTTCATTAGTACTAATGGTAGGACCAACAAGTAAAAAGGGGGTAGTTAGTGTTGGGGGGGACCTCAGAAAAGAAAAAACAAAGGGAAAATGGAAAAGCATGGATGTTTTAGTATTAGTGGGGTTTTTTTTGTTGTTGTTGTTTTTTAAAAAAGGAAGTACCATACTTAGCTCTTGCTGCCTTTAAGTTTTGTCCATTTCAACCTGTGGTAGTTTGTAGACAACAGGAGATACCCTTTAAACAATAAAGGCAAAACAGGTGGTGGTTTAAGCTTCCGGAGAACAAAAGCCCAGGATCCCTGGGAGCAACAGTTCTGAATCTGAAAGGAAAGGGGGAAGGGAGAGCAGGGAACAGGGAAGGAAAGCTGGGCACATCCTAGCCACTTGGAGAGCTTTTCTGTGCTCTTCTCCAGCTGTGATCTTTTCCAGCCATGCTTGGTGCAGCCCTCCCCCATAGTCAGCCTTCTTTGTGGGGATGCTTGAAAAAGTATACCAAAATGGAGATCAGAGGAGCGATGGGAAAAGTTATAAAGAGAAAGAATATAATTTCCAAAACAAGAAAGGGGAGGGGGCAGGAAAATCTAAATGAGTTTAGGCAGGAACTTGGCCTACATTTTCTCATTTAACCAAAGTGCCACTATCCCCATTTCACAGATGAGAAAATAGGCTCAAAGAAGATAAGCAACTTGCCGAAGATCACACTTTAGTCCAGGGGCCAAAGTAAGATTCTGGCCCCTCTGGCTAGTTGCCCATGCCTTTTTGTGATTCCACATCGCCTCTAGGTGGGGCAGGGAGTCAGCAAGGCTGAAGGAGGAGTGGCTTATAATTAGAAAAAGATGCTGGAAGGAAAAGCAGCCCAGTACTTAACTCTTCCACCTTCCGCCTTTGGGCTTGAAAGTATTCCCAGCTTAAAATTTCCTAACAACCTCCCTCCACCCCATGCCATTCCCCAGCTTGTCCCCAGCACTTAACTCCTTCTGGTCCTAAAAAACTCAATCCAAAAATCACCTCTGGAAAGGATGTGACCTAATCTTAGAGTAATAATTTCTTATTTACACTCTTTCCTACTAATCTGTAAACTGCTTAGAAGTCGGCACTATCTTATTCATTGGTGCAGATACTCAATAAAAAAGTGCCGGGCATGGTGGCTCATGCCTGTGATCCCAGCACTTTGGGAGGCCAAGGCAGGCGGATCACAAGGTAAGACCAGCCTGGCCAACATGGTGAAACCCCGTCTCTACTAAAAATACAAAAATTAGCCGGGCATGGTGGTGTGCGCCTGTTAATCCCAGCTACTCAGGAGGCTGAGGCAGGAGAATCCCTTGAACCTGGGAGGCAGAGGTTGCAGTGAATCAAGATAACCCCACTGCACTCCAGCCAGGGCAACAAAGCAAGACTCTGTCTCAAAAAAAAAATTTGTTTTCAAAAATATTTATTGAATGAATGAGAGGGAGTGGCAAGTCAAAAACCCCAACAGACTCAGTAATCCTTTAGGGTGAGAAAGCACGTAAGTATGACACATGAAAGTGCTTTGTTTTGACTTTATGAATTTTTCTTGTACAGTGCTTGAAGGTTAACCCTTTAACAGCAGTGACATTTTTCACTCACTACAAATATATTCATTTTAACCATTTTAATTAAAATCTTTCTAAATGAGATCTCTATTCTAAAATAGCAACAATCTCTTCGTATCTTTTACATAATTTCCTACCTTAATACACAGTGTTAGTGATGCACCTTCAACTTATTGGTATGAACAGGTATTGAACTGTTTTCTCATGTTTTATATGTAAATCCTCATGATGGGTAAATAGTGGGAAGTTAGCAAGAATATGGGGGAAACTATCAAAGAGCTAGTTTAGTTGGGGATGTCATAAATCCAATCTAGGTCTCACTTCCCATGAAAATCAATAAGCATTCGAAGCTTTGGCTCTTAGGTAGGCAAAAGCCAAGATGTACTAGCTTATGAGCTGATAACTAGGTTTACTGCTGAGCTGCGTTACCAGCGTTTAGAAGAGAGTTGTTTTCGGCACATGAGATGAGAGAAGTCTTCAGGAATCTGAATGCTCTTTAGAAAGACTAGAAAGAAGCAAGGCAAAGACGAGTTTGACAGTTGACCTGTGTGTACTATTGGTGCCTTTTGTGAAGACTGCCTAGACTGTGGGCTGTTCTAGTGGGATTTTTTTTTTTTTTTTTTTTTTTAGATGGAGTCTCGCTCTGTCACACAGGCTAGAGTGCACTGGCACAACCTCAGCCTGCTGTAAACTCCACCTCCTGAATTCAAGCAATTATCCTGCCTCAGCCTCCCAAGTAGCTGGGATTACAGGCGCCCACCACCACACCCAGGTATTTTTTTGTATTTTTAGTAGAGACAGGGTTTCACCGTGTTGGCCAGGCTGGTTTTGAACTACTGACCTCAAGTCGTCTGTCAACCTCGGCCTCCCAAAGTGCTAGGATTACAGGAGTGAGCCACCGCACCTGACTTTTTTTTTTTTTTGAGGTAGAATCTTACCCTGTTGCCCAGGCTGGAGTGCAGTGGTGCACTCTTGGCTCACTGCAACCTCCGCCTAGGTTCAAGCGATTCTCCTGCCTCAGCTTCCCAAGTAGCTGGGATTACACGCTTGTGCCACCATGCCCAGCTAATTTTTTTTTTTTTTTTGTCGTTTTAGGAGAGATGGGGTTTTACCACATTGGCCAGACTGGTCTCGAACCCCTGACCTCAGGTGATCTGCCCTCCGCGGCCTCCCAGAGTGCTGGGATTACAGGTGTGAGTCACAGTGCCCGACCTCCGGTGGGATTTTTTTTTACATCACTAGATGACCTGATTACTTCTCATCTCAGGTACTTGATTTGCTTCTTTCTTAACATCTCCATCTCCAGTCTCAGTTAAGGCTTCTCTTATTCCACCTGTCTGTATGCCATACTCCTCTTTGACTCTGCTGCCTGATTTTGCTTTTGTCCATTCTTCATCTTATTCCTTTGTCTACATTCTTTCTCATTTTCCTCTGTGTTCTTACTCTGTGATTTTGGTGTGTGAGGTGTGTAGCTTTGAAAGTGAAATGATCTCTTGCCGGGCGCGGTGGCTCAAGCCTGTAATCCCAGCACTTTGGGAGGCCGAGACGGGCGGATCACGAGGTCAGGAGATCGAGACCATCCTGGCTAACACGGTGAAACCCCGTCTCTACTAAAAATACAAAAAAACTAGCCGGGCGAGGTGGCGGGCGCCTGTAGTCCCAGCTACTCCGGAGGCTGAGGCAGGAGAATGGCATAAACCCGGGAGGCAGAGCTTGCAGTGAGCTGAGATCCGGCCACTGCACTCCAGTCCGGGCGACAGAGCGACACTCCGCCTCAAAAAAAAAAAAAAAAAAAAAAAAAGAAAGTGAAATGATCTCTTGCTCTGGTCAATAGACCTACCAACCTACTGATGTCTTTTATTGTCTTTGTACCATTGATTCTTCTAGGTCAGCTTTCTCAGAGTGTCTTTTGAGAACAATAGTATAGCTTGAGAAGTTAAAAGGTGTAAATTAGGGAAAAGGAAATTCTATAGGCAAGTGAATTTGAGAAACACCAAGTCAAAATTGCATGGCTTTCTTTAAAGTAAGACATCTCAAAGCTGTTAATATATTAAATTTGCTTTATGAATTTCTAAAATGGGTTTTTAGCCATCAGTCTAAAGTTATTTGATAATGGAACCCCCCTTTCTTTTTTCCTGGAAAACCCTCACCTAGGACTAGTGATGGTAAATATTGTACCATGCAACATTTTGGCGATGTGCTTTCTTATGAGCTCATTGATAAGCAGGGGATGTGAGGTTGAGCTCTGATAGCCAGACAGACACCACAGGCTTTACTTTAAACGCAAATTCAGTGTATCTTAATATTTAGGAAAAGTAACTCACATGCTCGATGTTCAATTGCAGAGAAAAAACTAATAGTTACAACTTTCATATGACATAAGAAAAGAGAGCACAGGCTTTGAAGTCAAGCATGAGTTCTGATCATGGCTCTGTCACTTTCCACAAGTGCTATTAGGCAACTCCTTTAACTTCATGTACTTATTTTCTTACCAGTGAAATGTGAATAAGGACACTTGCCTTGGAGGGCTATTATGAGGATTAAATTAGATCATACATACATAATGTGCATATTAGTATCTTAGCCATATTTACAACCTAGGGGAAAAAATAAATAATTGTCTTCCACGTATGCATAGGGTTATGCTGTGACTGGGTCTAAAATCCAACTAGATATAGATGGAAAAGTTTTGTATGAAAACTTCACTTCTAAGGACTGCTGAATGACAAATTACTGGTTTGACTTTGCTGTTTGGGGATTTTTTTTTTTCTTCTTGTTGGATTGGTCTTTTTTTTTATTACGATTTTTTGAGACAGGGTCTTGCTGTGTTGCCCAGGCCAGAGTACAGTGGCCTGATCTCGGCTCACTGCATCCTCAAACTCCTAGGCTCAAGTGATCCTTCCCTCTCAACGTCTGGAGTAGTTAGGAATACAGTCACATACCACTATCCCCAGCTATTTTTTTTTTTTTTTTTAATTTTTTGTAGAGAGAAGGTCTCCCTATGTTGCCCAGGCTGATCTCAAACTCCTGGTCTCAAGCAATCCTCCTGCCTCGGCCTCCCAACACTGTAGGATTATGGGCGTAAGCCACAGTGCCTGGCCTGGTTTTTTTTTTTTTAAGATTTCATTTTTTTGAGAGCAGTTTTAGATTCACAGCAAAATTGAGAAGATACAGATGTATCCCATATTCCCTCTACCCCCACACCTGCATAGCCTATGTCATTATCAACATCCCCCACTAAATGTTACATTTTTTATGATCGATGAAACTACATTGACATATCACCCAAAGTCCATAGTTTACATTAGGGTTCACTATTGCTTTGTGCATTCTGTGGGTTTGGACAAATTTATGATGACATGTGTTGCCACTGTAACATCATACAGAATGAGGCAGTTTCACTGCCCTCAAAATCCTTTCTGCCCTGCCTATTCATCCATCCATCCCCAAGTCATGGCAACCACTTATCTTTTTTTTTTTTTTTTTTTTTGAGACAGAGCCTCGCTCTGTCGCCCAGGCTGGAGTGCAGTGGCCGGATCTCAGCTCACTGCAAGCTCCGCCTCCCGGGTTTACGCCATTCTCCTGCCTCAGCCTCCCCAGTAGCTGGGACTACAGGCGCCTGCCACCTCGCCTGGCTAGCTTTTTGTATTTTTTTAGTAGAGACGGGGTTTCACCGTGTTAGCCAGGATGGTCTCGAACTCCTGACCTGGTGATCCGCCCATCTCGGCCTCCCAAAGTGCTGGGATTACAGGCTTGAGCCACCGCACCCGGCCCGGCAACCACTTATCTTTTTACTGTCTTCATACTTTCACCTTTTCCAAATCATACAGTATGTAATCTTTTCAGATTGGCTTCTTTCACTTGGTAATCTGCATTTAAGTTTCCTCCATGTTTTTGCATGGCTTAATAGGTAATTTCTTTTTAGTTCCAAATTATATTCCATTGTTTATTTGAATATTCACCTACTGAAGGACATGTTGGTTGCTTCCAAGTTTTGGCAATTATGAATAAAACTGCTATAAACAACTATGTGCGGGCCGGGCGCGGTGGCTCAAGCCTGTAATCCCAGCACTTTGGGAGGCCGAGACGGGCGGATCACGAGGTCAGGAGATCGAGACCATCCTGGCTAACACGGTGAAACCCCGTCTCTACTAAAAACTACAAAAAACTAGCCGGGCGAGGTAGCGGCGCCTGTAGTCCCAGCTACTGGGAGGCTGAGGCAGGAGAATGGCGGGAACCCGGGAGGGGGAGCTTGCAGTGAGCTGAGATCCGGCCACTGCACTCCAGCCTGGGCGACAGAGCGAGACTCTGTCTCCAAAAAAAAAAAAAAAAAAAAAAAAAAAAAAAACTATGTGCATGTTTTGTGTGAACATAAGTTTTCAACTTATTTGTGTAAAGACCAAGTTCTGTAATTGCTGATTCATATGTTTATGTTTAAGAATATATTTTGCTTTTAAGAAATTGCCAAACTGTCTTCCAAAGTGGTTGTACCATTTTATATTCCCACCAGCAATGAATGAGAGTTCCTGTTGCTCCACGTCCACATCAGCATTTGGTGTTGTGTTTTGGATTTTGGCCATTCTGTTAGATGTGTATTAGGTATCTCATTGTTATTCTATTTTTTTTTTTATATTATAGCTCATAACTTATTAGCTCCTCAACAGTGGTTAGTAGAAGATTTCTGCTTAAGTATGTTTTATGTGTGTCCTTTAGTCAAGAAAATATTTGTTAAGACATTAACCTAGAATAATATGGAAACCTAAGGTGGCTTGGAGAAAACAGAGTTTATGTACAGATAACAAAATATTTAGAAAATACAAAGTAGTAGCAATGAATTTTCTAAATTTCCATACCTACAAATTACTCTGTTAAAATGTTTGTGAATTATCTTCCAGTCTTCATTTGTATAGTTTTTTTTTTTTTTTTTTTCCAGACAGGGTCTCGCTTTGTCATCCAGGTTGCAATGCAGTGGTGCAATCACACCTCACTGAAGCCTCACCCTCCTGGGTTCAAGCAATCCTCCCAGCCCGAGTAGCGGGGTCTACATGTGTGCACCACCATGCCTGGCTAATTTTTTTTTTTTTTTGGTAGAGAGGAGGTCTCTGTGTTGCCCAGGCTGGTTTTGAATGCCTGGGCTCAAGCAATCCTCCTCCTTAGTCTCCCAAAGTGTTGGGATTACAGGCATGAGCCACCACACCTGGATTTTTTTTTTTTTTTTTGAGACGGAGTCTCGCTCTGTCGCCCAGGCTGGAGTGCAGTGGCGGGATCTCAGCTACACTGCAAGCTCCGCCTCCCAGGTTCACGCCATTCTCCTGCCTCAGCCTTCCCAGTAGCTGGGACCACCGGCGCCCGCCATGTCGCCGGGCTAGTTTCTTATATTTTTTAGTACAGACGGGGTTTCACCGTGTTAGCCAGGATGGTCTCCATCTCCTGACCTCGTGATCCCCCCGTCTTGGCCTCCCAAAGTGCTGGGATTACAGGCTTGAGCCACCGCGCCCGGCCCACACCTGGATTTTTTTTTTTTTTTTTTTTTTTTTTTTTTTTT
>NC_045447.1:64408687-64409069 GCF_002776525.5 Piliocolobus tephrosceles | reverse complement strand
TTTTTTTTTTTTGAGACAGAGTCTCGCTCTGTCACCCAGGCTGGAGTTCAGTGGCCGGATCTCAGCTCACTGCAAGCTCCGCCTCCCGGGTTTGCGCCATTCTCCTGCCTCAGCCTCACGAGTAGCTGGGACTACAGGCGCCCGCCACCTCGCCCGGCTAGTTTTTTGCATTTTTTAGTAGAGACGGGGTTTCACTGTGTTAGCCAGGATGGTCTCGATCTCCTGACCTCGTGATCCGCCCGTCTCGGCCTCCCAAAGTGCTGGGATTACAGGCTTGAGCCACCGCGCCCGGCCAGCCACCGCGCCCGGCCCACACCTGGATTTTTAAACATAGTTTGTAAGCATTGTTTTTTTTTTTTTTTTTTTTTTTTTTTTTTTTTTT
>NC_045447.1:64407961-64408587 GCF_002776525.5 Piliocolobus tephrosceles | reverse complement strand
GTGCAGTGGCCGGATCTCAGCTCACTGCAAGCTCCCCCTCCCGGGTTTACGCCATTCTCCTGCCTCAGCCTCCTGGAGTAGCTGGGACTACAGGCGCCCGCCACCTCGCCCCGCTAGTTTTTTTGTATTTTTAGTAGAGACGGGGTTTCACCGTGTTAGCCAGGATGGTCTCGATCTCCTGACCTCGTGATCCGCCCGTCTCGGCCTCCCAAAGTGCTGGGATTACAGGCTTGAGCCACCGCGCCCGGCATAAGCATTGTTTTTAAATAAACTTTTTCTTTTTGAATAATTTTATTTTACAGACAAGTTACCAAGATAGTACAGAGGGTTATTGTATACCTTTTACTAAGTTTTCACTCTTGTTAATATCTTATATTAGCATTGTAAAGGTGTCAAAATTAAGAAATTAACATTTCTACAACACTGTTACCTAAACTACTGAGTGTATTTGTGTTTCACCAACTTTCCCATTAGTGTCCTCCTTCTGTTACAGGATCCTGTCCAGGATACCATATTATTTTGAGTCGTCATGTCCTCCCCAGTCTTTTCCAGTCTATGGCAGTTTCTAAGTCTTCCCTTGTTTTTCATGACCTTGGCAGTCTTTTTTTTTTTTTTTTTTTTTTTTT
>NC_045447.1:64389404-64407861 GCF_002776525.5 Piliocolobus tephrosceles | reverse complement strand
TCTTTTTTTTTTTTTTTTTTTTTTTTTTTTTGAGACAGAGTCTCATTCTGTCACCCAAGCTGGAGTGCAGTGGCACAATCTTGGCTCACTGTAACCTCTACCTTCCAGATTCAAGCGATTCTCCTGACCGTGACAGTTTTGAGGAGTTCTGGCTAGATACACTGTAGAATGTCCCCTAATCTGAGTTGGTCTATGTTTTCCTCATGATTACACTAGTGATATGGGATTTTGGAAAGAATATCCCAAAGTAAAGTGTCCTTCTGGTCACATCTTATCAGCTGTATGATATGAACATGACACCATGAGTAATGTTAACCTTCATCACGATTTTGGTGATGTCTGTTAGGTTCCTCCACTATAAAGTTACTGTTTTTTTCTTTCCCTACTTATTCTTTGGAAACAGTCACTAAGTCTAGCCCACTCCCAGGGGGGTCAGGGGCACCCAGGAATGAAGCTTCACCTCCTAGAGAGGGGACTATCTCTCTCTATATAAAATTCGGAATTCTTCTACAAAAAAGATTTGTTTCTTCCCACTTATTTATAAATATTGTTTTTAGTGACTACATTACTGGCTATACTATAGTGTAGCTAAATAGTCTTCAAATGTTGCACATTTAGGTAGTATGCAATTTTTTACTTAGAGAGTTTTGTATTAATAATTTATAATCATATGATAGGTTTTTAAATTTTGCGTTTTTATCTGTAGTGTTTTAAAGACATTCCTTGCCCCAAGGAACATATATTTATAATTTCAAAAAATCAATACCTCTCGAGCACAGGCCTGCATATTTTATTTGACTGAGAACTCTTTTATCTCCAAGATTTTAAACTTGGAGCTTTCTGCTGTGATCATAATCCAGGCAACTCTCCAGCACTGTTCTATCCATTGAACCTCTTTTTCTCAGTTAACTTGACTTTAGTCATTTTTGCATCCCACTTCACTCAGCATATCCCACTTTCTAGCCTTAGATGATGCCTATGACAACAGTCTTCACATTTTTTTTGCTGCTATAATTCCCGCTGCCAAACATTTTAAGTTGAAATATAACATTTTTTCAACATTTTAATCATTCCAAAAGATGCAATTTCTAGCACATTAGAGATATTTTAAAATAAAAATGTTACATGAAGTGTAGTATAAATACCCACAGTGATTTCATGGCCACTATTATTCATTTTCAGAAAAATGTGAATAAATACATCTTTATTTTAAGGAATACAGAATTCTTGCTCTTTAATAAAAATATATTAGCATTTAAAAATTTTCCATATTTGCTTATTTTCCTTGAACTCTAATTCCCATTCTACTTGCTCTGTAGAATTTTGTTGTAATCCAATACATTTTATATCTGAAAGTACTTTAGGGCCAGTCATGGTGGCTCACACCTGTAATCCCAGCACTTTGGGAGGCCAAGGCGTGCAGATCACCTGAGGTCAGGAGTTTGAGACCAGCCTAGCCAACATAGTGAAACCCCATCTCTACTAAAATTACAAAAATTAGCCAGGCATGGTGGCACATGCCTGTAATCCCAGCTACTCGGGAGGCTTAGGCAGGAAAATCACTTGAACCCGGGAGACAGAGGTTGCAGTGAGTCAAGATCATGCCATTGCACTCCAGCCTGGGCAACAGAGTGAAACTCTGTGTCCAAAAAAGAAAAACGAAAGAAAGTATTGATGAACCCATCATAGTTCTCTGTAACTGTAATATGTATATAAATTGAAATTATAAAGTACACATTTTTTCTTGTGATTATAAGACATAGATTTTTTCCTCAGATTGTTTTTCATTAAAGTTGGTCATATATAATTGACCAAATCAACATATATTACACATTTTAATACATTATTCATTACGAAAATTATATTGGAAATGCTTCTCAAATAGATGAGTCATGATCAGATTTTTTCTAAGTATAATATTTAATGAAAAGGGAAGGCGTAGATGGTAAATACTATTCAGTCTGGCAGTTAGTATATATTTTAATTTTTTCTTACTAGGAGGTAAAATTTTTTAACTCTTTTTTTTTTTTTTTTTTTTTAGAGATATGGTCTTGCTATGTTTCCCAGGCTGAATTCAAACTCCTGGGCTCAAATTATCCTCTTATGTCAGCCAGGATTATAGGCACGCATCACTGCCTAGCTTAAACATTTTATAAGATAAAGATAAACTAGAAAAAAATATTATATGATGATAGGTTCTTGAAATACAGTTGGCTCTCTATCAGCAGGTTCTACATTCATGGATTCGACCAACCCCAACTCTGATGGAAAAAGCAGTACCTGCATTCTGCATTGGTAGAATCCGCAGATGCAGAATCTGGCACCTCCTCACCCCACCCCCTCCATCCCACCTCCCCCTGTGAGTGCTAACTAAGGAACTTGAGTATCCATGGATTATGATATCCACGGGGGTTCTGGAACAATCCCCCACAGATAGGGCAGGCCAACTGTATATTATTGAATAACACATTCAATTTAAGAGAATCACTTAAATTTTTACCCTGGATTTTAATCAGTGTATCTGGAAATGTTTAGTAGTCATGGGAAACTTTCCAGTTACATTTTAAGAATCAAGTTTCACCAGTTTATACCACTTCATCTGTGCAGAGATGATTTATTTACCAGCTCTAATGACAAATCTTAGAGATGAGTAGTTAGAACATCTAAAAAGAACTGGCAGGGCACGGTGGCACGTGCGGTAGTCTCAGCTACTCAGGAGCCTGAATTGAGAGAATCACTTGAGCCCACCATCACTTGAGTTCAAGGTTACAGTTAGCTATGATCACCACTGTACTACAGCCTGGGTGACTGAGCAAGATCCTGTCTCAAAACAAACAAAATTGTTTATTTGAAGGGAGAGTGAGAAACACTTTAATGTTCCGTATTTCTTATCAATGCTATGTTTGTTTTGCTCATGTGGGAGTCTTTCTCACTCTTTTTATACAATTCAAAAGATAGAAGAGGCAGAACTGGGCCATGTCTGCTTTCTCTCTCCTAAGCCACAAGTGTTGCTAAAGAAGGCAGCAAAATCATGTAGGTCCCTTAAGTTAAAATTCATATTAATGTGGCAAGTTGCCAGGCGCGGTGGCTCAAGCCTGTAATCTCAGCACTTTGGGAGGCCGAGGTGGGCGGATCACGAGGTCAGGAGATCGAGACCATCCTGGCTAACACAGTGAAACCCCGTCTCTACTAAAAGTACAAGAAAATTAGCCGGGTGCGGTGGCGGGCGCTTGTAGTCCCAGCTACTCAGGAGGCTGAGGCAGGAGAATGGCGTGAACCTGGAGGGGCGGAACTTGCAGTGAGCCGAGATCCAGCCACTGCACTCCAGCCTGGGGCGCAGAGCAAGACTCCATCTCAAAAAAAAAAAAAAATGTGGCAAGTTTGAATCATATTTCACAAAAGCAGCTGTATAAGAAACATTTTATCTATTATGACAAATAACTCTGACTTTAATACATTGACTAGCAGGAAATTCAGTCTTACTGTAGAGTTTCCTTCCTCCTTCTACAAGTTCACAAGAAGTAGGCTGATGTGCTGTGCTGGGTACATACGAAAGCCTCCTCATCTTCAGACCATCCTGATTCGATGATCCCTTGAATGTCTTGGTAGCCCTAGAGATAGCAAAAAAAATGTAGACAATCATAGAAAGATTAATATAGCTCAATAAAGTATCTCACCACTTTTCCACTGAACTCTTAAGATCACTCAACTAGTCCTTCATTAAATTTTGTTTCCTCTCCGTTGTATAACCCATTATGACTCTTTCAAGTCATGTCAATACTTCTCAGGTTCACACTTAACCTTGAATCATCCTCAGTCTTAGCAGATAACCTTTTCCCCACAGAGAAGATCTGCCATTAAGCTCTTCTCAAAGTAGTACCTGTCTTTCTTTGTCCCTGCTACCTCGATGGAAAAGTAAAGAATTTCCCTGATATCGTCCAAGGCATTTCCCTCATACCGTCCAAGGTATTGTATTTCATAATACAAACTCAAGGAAATAGAATTCTGAAAAAAAACTTCACTGTGGGAGAAGAGAAGAAAATGAAGCTTTGTAGGGGTCATGTGTTAGAAAAAAGGTTGAGTAAACACTGCAAATATTGTATTTCTCTCACTGCTGGTCCTTTTCTTGATACCTTCATAATATCTATAAACAAGGCAGATTTTCCTCACCTTAAACAAAATTTCTCTTGAACCTACAGTGTACACATCTGTGTGTTTTCACTTTTTATTTTGAAATAATTATAGATTCACAGAAAGGTGCAAAAATAATACAGAAAGGTCCTTTGAACCCTTCACTCATATCCTCCAATGGTTATATCTTAATTATAGTATAATGACAAAATCAGGAAGTTGATGTTGGAACAATGTGTATGTATAATTATCTGTCACTTATCACACGTTGTAGATTCCTGTCACCGCAATCAAGATACAGAACTATCCCACCACCATGAAGACCCCTTGTGCTACCCCTTTAGAGTCATTTTCTCCTCCTCCCAATTCCTAACCCTTGGCAATCACTAATCCTTTCTCCATTCCTATAATTTCATCATTTTGAGAGTTTTATATATATTAAATCATGTAATATGTGGCCTTTTGAGATTGGCTTTTATCACTCATCTTAAGGCTCTTAAAACCCATCCAAGTTTTTCTATGTATCAATAATTCATTGCTTTTTATTTCCGAATAGGATTCCATGGTATGAACGGCACAATTTGTGGAACCATCCACCTATTGAAGGACATTGGGGTTGTTTCCAGATTTCCCCTATTACAAACAAAGGTTTGATGAACATTTACATATAGTTTTGTATAGATATAAGTTTTTATTTCTCTGAGATAAATGGTCAGAAGTATCATTACTGAGGTGTATGATAGTTGCACACTTAGTTTTTAAAATAAACTGCCAAACTATTTTCTAGAATGGCTAAGCCGTTTTACATTCTCACCAACAATGTATGAGAAATGTAGTTTTTCCACATCTTCACCAGAATTCGGTATTGTCACTATTTTTTCTTTACACTATACTCACAGGGTGGTCTTAGTTTGCATTTCCCAAATGGATACTGATATTAAACATCTATTCGTGTGCTTATTTGCCATCTGTACATCCTCTGATGAAATGTCTCTTCATGTCCTTTGCTTGTTTCCTAATTGGAGTGGTTTTACTGTTGAGTTTCAAGCATTCTTTTTTTATCTTTTTTGGCCACAAATTGTGTTTTATTTTCATTATTCATACAAATAATTTTCATATATGTTTGTTTGTTTATTTATTTATTTATTTATTTTAAGACAGAATCTCCCTCTGTCACCCAGGCTAGAGTTCAGTGGCGCCATCTCGGCGCACTGCAACCTCTGCCTCCTGGGTTCAAGTGATTCTCCTGCCTCAGCCTCCCGAGTAGCTGGGATTACAGTTGGCTAATTTTGGTATTTTCAGTAAAGTCGAGGTTTCAGCATGTTAGACTGGTCTGGAACTCCTGATCTCAGGTGATCTGCCTGCCTTGACTTCCCAAAGTGCTGGGATTATAGGTGTGACTCACCGCAACCGGCCACAGATAATTTTCTATAATATCCAGGGGCAAGCTGGAGAATTTGGCAGTCCCATTGGAGCTCCCCTCAGAGACTCACAGGTCGGTGGCATGGTGCGGAGAGCCCAGGTTTGTTTCACAGTGCAGTTTGTGGGGCGTATCCATCTTGCAGTTGGCTCTTCCTCCACATCTCAAGTGGGGGCTCAAAGATGACAGGCATAGGGAGTCCTCGAGGCTCTCAGGAAATTTCACTCCTCTTCTGCTCTGTGGTCTCTTTGGTTGACAGAGTGTTCTTCTGCATCTCTGTGGCCTTCAGCTTGACCTTATCCAAGCTGGCAATTTCCCCCAGGTCCAGTTTGTATGCCATTTTCTTAACCCCTTTCCCGTTTGCTCTGAGAACACTTTCCAGCAGCACTTGTGGCTGCAGCGTTTACCCAGAGATAATTTTGCCACAAAATATCTCACTTTTGTTACTATTTTCACATAGTTCTAGAATATTGTCTTTGGAAACAAAAGACATCACTCTGTTTATGGTATTTTGTTTTTAGTAGTGGTATTTCCATTTGCAAAATATAGTGATTCTCAATCACTGAAAATGCCAGATCCTAGAAAACATAACATTCCTACACACGATGTTAACATCGTTCTCAAACAGTTGTTGCCCGAAGATTCATTTGATGAATCCGGTTTTTCCAAAATAGACGATTCTGATGATTCAGACTATTTTTATGTTAGTTCTGTTTAGAAATAGCTTCAGGAACGGTTTTTATATTTTATTTTCACATCGAAAATCAGTCAGATTTGCTTCAGCCTCAAAGAGCCTGTTTATGTAAAATTAAATGAGCAGTGGCAGTGAGCTGTCCCTTGTTTTTCTAAACAGGAAAAGGGTTAAAGCAATCCATGGCGTCCTGCTCCAACCCTGGGTTCCTGGTGCTCCCAATCATGTTGCTATGGCAAGAGACCCAGTTTCAAGCACTCCTTATATATTCTAGATAAGAGTTCTTTGTAACACACGTGATTTGCAAATATTTTCTCCGTCTGTGTAACTTGTCTTTTCATCTTCCCTATAGGTCTTTCACAGACTAAAAGTTTTACATTTCAATGAAGTCCAACTTACCAGGTTTTTTTCTTTGATGGATTATCCTTTTGTTGTCATGTCTGAGAACTCTTCATTAAGCCCTAGATCCCAAAGATTTTTCTTCTGTTTTCTCTTTAAAACTTTAGCATTTAATGTCTGATATTTAACCCTGTGATCTACTTTGAGTTAATTTTTGTAAGGTTTAAGTGGAGGTTCATTCTTTTTGTCTATGGATCTCTGAATGCTCTAGCACCTTTGTTGAAAAGGCTATTCTTGTTTTCTTGAATTGCTTTTTCACCTTTGTCAAAAACTTTAGAATAAGCTTGTCTGTATCTGTAAAACTTTTACTGGAATTTTTTTCTTTTTTAAGAGATGAGGTCTCACTATGTTGCCCAGGCTGGAGTGCTTTGGGTACTCACAAGCAAGGACCCACTACTGATTAGCATGGGAGTTTTGACCTGCTCCATTTCCAACTTTGTCCAATTCACCCCTCTTTTGGCAACCTGGTGGTCACCCACTCCTCAGAGGTCACCATATTGATGTTGAACTTAATGTGGACACCTGATCACTCAGCATAGTGCACTATAGCCTGGAAGTCCTGGGCTCAAGCAATCCTCCTGCCTCAGCCTCCTGAATAGCTGGGACTACAAGTATACATCACACCTAGCTTTTTAAAAAATATTTTCTATATATCTGTATATAAATTTATACAATTATAAACATATACAATTATATAAATATATTATAATATATAAATATATACATTTCTATATTACATATTACATAGACTAAACATATATTGTAGAAATTATATATTATATATAATTAGATATGACATCAAAAATATATCATATATTTATATATAAATTTGAGGAAAATTGAGATCTTTACTAGGTTGAGTTTTCTAATCCTTGAACACAGTATATCTGTTAATTTCGTTCTTTCATTTCTTTGACTGGCATTTTGTAGCATTCAGCCTACAAGTCCCATACATGTTTTGTTAGATTTACAGCTAGTATTTTATTTTTCGGAATGATTGTTTAATTTCAGTGTTCAATGCTAGATATAGAAATACAGTTGATTTCTGTGTTTAGCTTGTATCTCAGACCTTGCTGACCTCACCAATTAAGTTTAAAAGGTTTTTTTTTTCTTTTTCTTTTCCTTTCTCTGTTTTTTGTAGATCTATTGGGATCTTTTACATAAACAGTCATGTTATCTGAAATAGGGACAACAAGTACACTCTGTGTGATTTCAACGCTTTTCAGTTTTCTGAGGATTTTTCTGGCCCAGGATATGGTCTATCTTGTATATGTTACTTTGGTGCTTTAAAAGATTGTATGTCCTGCTTTTTGTTGGATGGAATGTTTGATAAATGTCAATTAGATCCTTCTAGATGGTGGTGGTGTTGAGTTCTTTTTTTCTTTTTTTTTTTGTATAGAGATAAGGTCTCACTATATTGCCCAGGCTGGTCTCAAACTCCTGAGCTCAAGTGATCCTCCCACCTCGGCCTCCCAAAGCGCTGGGATTACAACTATGAGCTACTGCACCTGGCCAGAATTCTCTTTTTTTTTTGAGATGGAGTCTCGCTCTGTCACCCAGGCTGGAGGGCAGTGGCACAGATCTCGGCTCACCGCAACCTCTGCCGCCCAGCTTCAAGCAATTCTCCTGCCTCAGCCTCGCGAGTAGCTGGGACTACAGGCGTGCACCACCACACCAGGCTAATTTTTGTATTTTTCGTAGAAAGGGGTTTTTACCATGCTGGCCAGATTGGTCTTGAACTCCTGACCTCGTGACCTGCCTGCCTCGGCCTCCCAAAGTGCCAGGATTACAGGTGTGAGCCACCAAGCTCGGCTGGACCCTTTTGTCCTTAAATAATGTTTCAGTCTCTGGTATTTTTTTTTTCCTCTGAGGTCTACTTTATCTAATATTAATAAAGTCACTCTTGTTTTCTTTTTTATTTTTTTTGATACAAAGTCTCACCATTATGCCCCAGGCTGGAGTGCAATGGTGCAGTCTCGGCTCACTGCAACCTCTGCCTCCTGGGTTCAAGTGATTATCCTGCCTCAGCCTCCCGGGTAGCTGTGACTACAAGTGCCTGCCACCATGCCTGGCTAATTTTTGTATTCTTAGTAGAGATGGAGTTTCACCATGTTGGTCAGGCTGGACTCAAACTCCTGACCTCAGGTTATCTGCCCACCTCAGCCTCCCAAAGTGCTGGAATTACAGGTATGAGCCACTGCAGCCAGCCACTCCTATTTTCTTTTGATAAATGTTTGAACCATATGACCTTTCCAGCTGTTTATTTTCAACTAATCTTTTAATATTTAAAGTACATTTCTTGTAAACAGCAGATAGCTGGATCACTTTTTTTTTAAAGATAGGGTCTTGCTACATTGCCCAGGCTGGACTTGAACTCTTGGACTCAAGCAATTCTCTCACCTCAGCCTCTTGAGTTGGGCCATATTTTTTAATCCCTGCTGCAAATCTCTGTCTTTTAATTGATATAGTTAGATTACTTTTTTTTTTTTTTTTTTTTTTTTGAGACGGAGTCTCGCTCTGTTGCCGGGGCTGGAGTGCAGTGGCCGGATCTCAGCTCACTGCAAGCTCCGCCTCCCAGGTTTACACCATTCTCCTGCCTCAGCCTCCAGAGTAGCTGGGACTACAGGCGCCCGCCACCTCGCCCGGCTCGATTTTTGTATTTTTTTTAGTAGAGACGGGGTTTCACCGTGTTAGCCAGGATGGTCTCGATCTCCTGACCTTGTGATCCGCCTGTCTCGGCCTCCCAAAGTGCTGGGATTACAGGCTTGAGCCACCGCGCCCGGCCTAGATTACTTACATTTAATATGATATTGATATGTTAGGGCTAAATTCTGGCATTTTGTTTTTTGTTTTCTGTTGGTTCCCTTTGTTTTTGGTTTATTTTCTTTTTCCTGATTTCCTGCAGGTTATTTGAACTTTTTGTTAGAATTCCATTTTCATTTATCTAGTATTTTTTAGTGTATTTCTTCATATAAATGTGAAGTTTGCTGTAGGTATACATACATAATTTAACATAGCTTACTTCTGTTGACATTTACCAGTTGGAGTGAAGTATACAAAACTTTTACGTCCATTTACCCTCCTCTATTTATAATTGTCTTTTTTTTTTTTTTTTTTTTTTTTTGAGACGGAGTCTTGCTCTGCCGCCCAGGCTGGAGTGCAGTGGCCGGATCTCAGCTCACTGCAAGCTCCACCTCCCGGGTTCACACCATTCTCCTGTCTCAGCCTCCCGAGTAGCTGGGACTACAGGCGCCCGCCTCGTCGCCCGGCTAGTTTTTTGTATTTTCTATTAGAGACGGGGTTTCACCATATTAGCCAGGATGGTCTCGATCTCCTGACCTCGTGATCCGCCCACCTCGGCCCCCCAAAGTGCTGGGATTACAGGCTTGTGCCCCCGCGCCCGGCCCTTTTTTTTTTTTTTTTTTTGAGACAGAATCTCTCTCTGTCGCCCGGGCTGGAGTGCAGTGGCCGCATCTCAGCTCACTGCAAGCTCCACCTCCCGGGTTTATACCAGTCTCCTGCCTCAGCCTCCGAGTAGCTGGGACTACAGGCGCCCGCCACCTCGCCTGGCTAGTTTTTGTATTTTTTAGTACAGACGGGGTTTCACCATGTTAGCCAGGATGGTCTCGATCTCCTGACCTCGTGATCCGCCCGTCTCGGCCTCCCAAAGTGCTGGGATTACAGGCTTGAGCCACTGCGCCTGGCCTATAATTGTCTTAAATATTTCCCTTATATACATTGAGGAGCACATCAGACAGGCTTCACATTTTTGCTTCAACCATTAAATATAATTTAGAAACCTCAAGGGGAGAAGTAAAGTCTATTGCATTTACCAATATTTCTTCCTCCATGATGTCCCAAGTTTCCTTCTATTATTTCCTTTCTGTTTCAAGAATTTCCTTTGGTCATTATTTCAGAGTAGGTCTGCTGGCAACAGATACTCTTAGTTTTTTTTTTTCAGTTAAGAGTATTCTGAATACAAAAAATTAGCTGGGCATGGTGGCAGGCGCCTGTAGTCCCAGCTACTTGGGAGGCTGAGGCAGGAGAATGGCATGAACTCGGGAGGCGGAGCTTGCAGTGAGCCGAGACTGCACCACTGCACTCCAGCCCGGGTGACAAAGCAAGACTCCATCTCAGGAAAAAAAAAAAAAAGAGTATTTTGATAGCCTCCCTTTATTCATGAAACACATTTTCCTAAAACATAAGATTTTGCATTGCCAGGTATTTCCTTTAGTACTTGAAAATTGTTTGCTAAATCCTTCTAACATCCATGGTTTTCAATGAGGAACTGGCTGTCATTTGAATGGGTCTTTTTCCTTCATTTTTCTTTCATGGCTTTCAATATTTTTTCCTTATCTTTAGTTTTTCGAAGTTTGACTATGATGGCTGCTTTAAAGTATTGTCAGGGAATTCCAAAGTTTGTGTCATCTCCGTGTTGGCATCTGTTGGTTTTCTTTTCTCGGTAAGGTTGAGATGTTCCCAGTTCTTCATATGACTAGCAATTTTCAACTATATTCTAAACATTTGGGGAATTATGTTTTGAGACTCTGGATCTTATTTATGTCAGCAGGCCTTGTCTGACACTGCATCAGTGAGAGAAGAATGCTACCTCATTACTGCTGGGTGGAGATGGAAGCCCAGGTTCCCCACTTGGCCATCTCTTTGGGATGAAGGCCTAGGAGGTGCTTTGTTGCCTTGTTACTGCTAAGTGGAGATGGTGATCCAGGCTCTCCATTAGGCCTCTGCTGACGTCACCCTGGCTGAGAGGGAAAAGAATGCCTCATTACTACTCTCCATCAGGCTCCCACTAAGTATGGGTTGGGGACATTACTGTTAGACAGGGATAAAAGTCAGGCTCCCAGTTGAGCATCTCTGATACACCGCAGCAGAACAGCGGGGTAGGGCGCCTTCTTACAGCCACGTGATGGCTTCAATCATCAAACATAATTTAGAGGGGCTAGATGTGGTGACTCACACCTGTAATCCTAATTGGGATTAGGAGGCAGGAGGATCCCTTGAGCCCAGTAGTTTAAGACCAGCCTGGGCGACATAGCAAGACCCTACCTCTCCAAAAAAAAAAAAAATGTTTTACATTAGTTGGGTGTGGTGGCATGTGCCTGTAGCCCTAGCTACTCAGGAGGCTAGGGCGAACAACTGCTTGAGTCCAGGAATTCAAGGCTGTAGTGAGCTATGATTACACCACCGCATTCCAGTCTGGGTGACAGAATGAGACTGTTTCTTAAAAAAGAAAAAAAAAACACAAAAAGACCCCCCACATAATTTAGAAAACTCAAGAGGAGAAGTAAGCTATGTTGTATTTATCCGTATTTTTACTGTTTTCATTGTTTTTTCTTTTTCCCTGATGTTCAAGTTTCCTTCTTTCATCATGGTGTTGGGCCACGGTTTTTTCCAAGGCATTTGATTGAGTCGGGCAACAGTTGTCTAAAATGTTTTTGTCTTGTTAGACTTCCTCTTTCCTGGTCCATTGGCTAGAGGGAGCAGGTTTTTCTTGGGGTACTTCCAGTTGCTGGCTCATCCAGCACCCAGTCCAAAATATATAAAGCAAAAGGAAACCCAGCAGGGAACTCACCACCTTGTCATGTCTTGGATCCCAAGATGCCTAGCTACTCTGCGTTCTTTCCATCTTTCAGACACATTTTATATTTGTTTGATTGATTGATTGATTGAGATGGAGTCTCACTCTGTCACCCAGGCTGGAGTGCAGTGGCCTGATCTTGGCTCACCGCAAGCTCCGCCTCCCGGGTTCATGCCATTCTTCTGCCTCAGCCTCCCCAGCAGCTGGGACTACAGGTGCCCGCCGCCACGCCCGGCTATTTTTTTTTTTTTTTTTTTTTTTTGAGACGGAGTCTTGCTCTGCCGCTGGGGCTGGAGTGCAGTGGCCGGATCTCAGCTCACTGCAAGCTCCCCCTCCCGGGTTTACGCCATTCTCCTGCCTCAGCCTCCTGGAGTAGCTGGGACTACAGGCGCCCGCCACCTCGCCCCGCTAGTTTTTTTGTATTTTTAGTAGAGACGGGGTTTCACCGTGTTAGCCAGGATGGTCTCGATCTCCTGACCTTGTGATCCGCCTGTCTCGGCCTCCCAAAGTGCTGGGATTACAGGCTTGAGCCACCGCGCCCGGCCCCGGCTATTTTTTTGTTTTGTTTGTATTTTTTTTTTGTTTTTAGTAGCGACGGGGTTTCACCATGTTAGCCAGGATGGTCTCGATCTCCTGACCACATGATCTGCCCGCTTCAGCCTCCCAAAGTGCTGGGATTACAGGCGTGACCCACCGTGCCCAGCCTATTTGTTTTATTTATAATGTCCAGTGGACCCATTTTTCTCCTTTCGTTTGTCACCAAGCTTCTGGAGGGAAAAAATAGTTTACATTCTGTTCTTTCCCTTCATCATGCATATTTTACCCTTCATCTCCCAGAGAATTGAACTCCATGATGGGAGGGTCTCTGTTTTGTTTATAACTGTATCCCCAGGATACAGTGCTTAGCACATAAAAGGCCTTTGGTAAATATTTCCTGTCACTACATTATCCTGGTAACTTTCTTTTCTTTATATTCTCAGTGCCCTACCCTACTATAGAAATTCCTTACCTCATGCAGGAGTTAAAATACTGGTTTTGTTTTATGCTTTTCTCCATGTGCCTCTCTGCACACCATTCTATCTGAAATGCCCTTTAATCACTTTCTTCGTATACATGTTTTCCTTCTCTTGAACATCCAAACCTAGTCATACCTCTTATGTCTCTTCTTCTAAGCCTCATCATCCTATCCTAAAATCCTATATTCATTTCTTTCTCTAGTACTCATTTTAGATTAACATTTTCTCAGTTAACAACGCTTTCAGCTGGCTTTTGCAAAAGATGTCAAGAGATAGACAAATGCTAGCATTGTAGCTGGATGATTTAAGGGCCAGTATCTTTGAATTTACTTGGCATTTTTCTCATGTTGACTGGGCTGACTGATTAACAGAAGATGACTGCTCTTCTTGGAACCACATCTGGATTTCAGGTAGGAGAAAGGGCATAGGATGAAAGAATAGGCTTGTCAATTTCACCTCCTTTTATTTAGAAAACAGAAGCTCTTCCAAAAGCCTTGCCCAGCAGGCGGGTGTTATGCTTCATTGGACAGAATTCTGTTACATAGTCACTCCTAACTGCAAAGTACAAGTGAGAAAGGGGTAGTGAACAGTAATGTAATTAGCAAAACAATATCTTGCATACATATGCATAAATATCTGTGTAATTCATTTGGATAAATCTTATGTCTCCCTAATTAGTTTCAAAGTTCTGTGAGATCAGAGATCTAATCAGAGTTAGTCATTTCAGACTTTATGCCAGGCAATCGTAAGTATTTTCCTAGTATCACATCTACAAACAACACTAGAGTTCTTTTTCTTTTCTTTCTTTTTTTTTTTTGAGACGGAGTATTGCTCTGTCGCCCAGGCTGAAGTGCAGTGGTGTGATCTCGGCTTACTGCAACCACCACCTCCAGGTTCAAGCAGTTCTCCTGCCTCAGCCTCCTGAGTAACTGAGATTACAGGCACATGCCACCATGCCCAGCTAATTTTTGTATTTTTGGTAGAGATGGGTTTTCACTGTGTTGGTCAGGCTGGTCTCAAACTCCTGACCTTGTGATCTACCCGCCTCAGCCTCCCAAAGTGCTGGGATTACAGGCGTGAGCCACTGTGCCCGGTTGACTAGAGTTCTTAAACTGGAACTTTAAACCACAAATAATTATTCTAGAATGATTCTGTGAGTTTAGTTACCTCTGACATTAGTAACGTTTTTGGTTAGGGAAGCAGGACCACTAGAAGTTTTGGGACAAGAGTTTCCTTTTCCATCTTTTTTTTTTTTTTGTAGTAGGAAGTAGACCTTATACAATTATGGGAAGAAGTGTGGAAGTGAAGGTCCAACAGGTACGATGGAAGATTAGAGCGGTAGTAAGTAACAACTCAACCTGAGAAACCAAGCAAATCCAGCTGCCACACGAGGACTGTAAGAAGGCTTTTAGGATGTCTCATGGAAAGCTGTGCTGCTGTTCAGCTACCACCTCAGTGAGTTAGCTGCCAAGTATATGTTGGGTCTGGGACCATCATTGGTCCACAGGATCAGGAATTGGGAAGAAGACCCAGATATGAACTGGAAAGAATAAGGACAAACTGGAAGCTGCTGGTCATCTATGTCTGCCTCTTTCTGTGTCTAACCACAATGACTTTTGGACACTATGGTTCCTGCTTCACTGCTACCTCCCAAATCTTAGTCAAATCATCTTTTAGCCAATTCTAATTTGGAACTCTCCAGAGAAGGGAATTTTGGAAATGTAATCCAGCTTACTCAAGTTGACATAGAACAAACCACTGCACTAAGTAAACTCTGCAAATGGAAATTGAATCCCTAATTAATACAGAGTTAAAATAGTTGTACTGGCTGGAGGGTTGGGACTGTCTTAGTCCATTGTTTTCTCTCCCTTTTGTCCTGGCCAGTATTTTGAGTCTTGAATCACAGGCTTTCTTCATTGATATCACTGTGCAAACTGGTTGTCCTCTGCCCTGGTACCTATCTCCTAGAGGGGAAAATGAGTCTCTTCTTTGAATTTAGGCTGTAAGATGCTGCCAGGCAGTCTTGTTATTTAATTTCTTTTTTTGGGGGGACAGGGTCTTGCTCTCTTGACCAGGCCAGAGTGCAGTGGCACAACCACAGCTCACTGCAGCCTCCACCTCTCAGGCTCAAGCGATCCTCCCACCTCAGCCTCTCAAGTAGTGGGACTACAGGTGTGTGCCACCATGCCTGGCTATTTTTTAAAATGTTAGGAGAGACAGGGTTTCACTATGCTGCCAGCGCTGGATCATTTAACTTTTGTTGATCATTTTTGAATGTGTATGTTCCTGTTTCTTACATTTCTGTTGGCCTCCCTCTCCTGTTTCTCTATTCTGGGTGCAATTCTTGTATGTTCTCTAGTATAGCCAGCTTGGTCTCTCCTGCATAAGCATGTTTGTGAACCATTACTTCTGGCTAGTAATATATGTTTGGGTAATATAGTTCTCCCATTTGTATTTTTTCTAACCAACATGTCTTCACTGTCAGATATTTAATGAGCATCTAAAATATCATCCCTGGCCAGGTACCGTGGTTCACGCCTATAATCTCAGCACTTTGGGAGGCAGAGGCTGGTGGATCACCTGAGGTCAGGAGTTCAAGACCAGCCTGGCCAACATGATGAAACCCCGTCTCTACTAAAAATACAAAAAGTAGCTGGGTGTGGTTGCAGGAGCCTGTAATCCCAGCTACATGGGAGGCTGAGGCAGGAGAATCACTTGAACCGGGGAGGCAGATGTTGCAGTGAGCCGAGATCATGTCACTGCCCTCCAGCCTGGGTGACAGAGCAAGACTCCATCACAAACAAACAAACAATATTATTCTTTTTTTTTTGTATTTTTTAGTAGATATGAGGTTTCACTGTGTTAGCCAGGATGGTCTCGATCTCCTGACTTAGTGATCCGCCCGTCTCAGCCTCCCAAAGTGCTGGGATTACAGGCTTGAGCCACCGCGCCCGGCCCACAAACAATATTGTTCTTACCCTCCACAGGAGCTCAAAGTACAAAAATATCAATAAAACAAGAGAGAAAGTAAAAAATATCAACATAGAGCAACAAATAAATAGCTCTTGGAGATCAAGAAGGTAATTGAATTCTGTCTCCTTATGGGCCCTTTTTTTATCTTTTCCAATCAGAGAGCTTTGTATAAAATTTTCAAATCTTCATAATATTATCCTAGTATTTGTGTTACAAATTTGATGTAAGCAATAAAATTCTTTTTGTTACATATAGGATTTAAGGAATATTTTATAAACAGTATTTAAAAAGCTATATAAATGTTTATAAAGGAATATATAAATAATAATTTAAACCACATAAAGATAGAAGAAACACTAAGAAAACTAGACTGTAATTTTATCTTTACAGACCATTTGGAAATTATTTTTGTTGTTGTTGTGTTTCAGTGACATGGACTTCTGGGATTCAGAACTATTTAGTATTGCAAGCATTCACTGAAGCTTACTTGTCTCATAAAATCTGTAATTTAGCAGCATAAATAAGCAGTACACTGATGGTGGTTTTAGACCATTTTCTCCATAGTCAACATCATTACCAATGAATGTAGGAACATTTTTTTGAGGACTATTTAGAATCATAGAATTTAATTTTTTTAGTGCAGTTATACATTTCCCCTTCATATGAGACTAAATGCCACAAACTATTTAGATTACAGGTATAATTTCACTGTCGTATATATGGATAGGAGGGGGAAATATGACCATGCTCATTATGAAGTTGAAGTGTGGATTTACACATACATACAGTACAATCATCCAAACAGCTGCAGGGCTGAGGAAATGGCCATAAAAGTTCTGCAGCAGCAGAGCTGGGAAGCTGTCATATGTTTTTATTTTCTTGCTGAAAATTTAGGTCAGGAGAAAATTAAGATGTAGAATTAGTTCTGAAGATACAATTCAGATTGTACAAAATTCCTAGCTTCTAATTCAATCTGATTTAATTATTTCAACTTAGAGTGGTTGAAGCCCTCAGGTTCAATTTAGTATCTTTTTACCCATTCCTACTTCTTGCCTACTGGTTAGGGTAGAAGAAGAAGGAGAAAAAGAGATACGATGAATGTTTGCCTTTGTCCTCTGTTCTAATTAACTATCAACATGGCATCATAAAATTTTTAAAGATTTTTGGGGCAGGTGCAGTGGATCACGCCTGTCATCCAAGCACTTTGGGAGGCTGAGGCAGGTGGATCACTTGTGGCCAGGAGTTCAAGACCAGACTGGCCAATATCGTGAAACCCCATCTCTACTAAAAATACAAAAATTAGCCGGCGTGGTACACGCCTGTAGTCACAGCTACTCACGAGGCTAAGGCAGGAGAATTGCTTGAACTTGGAGGCGGAGGTTGTAGTGAGCTGACACTGTGCCACTGCACTCCAGCCTGGTGACAGAATGAGACCTCATCTCAAAATAATAATAATAACTTTGTTTCAAAGATTTTCTTTTTTTAAATTTCAGGGTGCTTTGCAAACGCCAAGGTAGTCACATTAAAAAGCATTTTTTTTTTTTTAACAGAGTCTCAGAGCCCAGCTAATTTTTATATTTTTAGTAGAGACGGGGTTTCACTGTGTTGGCCAGGCTGGTCTCGAACTTCTGACCTCAGGTGATCTGCCTGCCTCAGTCTCCCAAAGTGCTGGGATTACAACGTGAGCCACCACTCCCAGCAGCATTTTCTTATTGTGGTAAAATATACATAACAAAGTTTACCATTTTATTCGTTAAGTTTACAGTTCCATGGCATTCATTACATTCACATTGTTGTGCAACCTCATCACTCTGTATCTCCAAAACTTTAAAAATTATCCTAAAAACAACACTTCTTGTTCTAACTTACTAGTAGGAGAGTAGGGTCATTGGAATAGAGTGGAAAATAGAAAAAAATAGCATATTCCATGTGTTATTGGGGTTCCTGATGAAAATAAACAGTGAGCAGGAAATTCTTGACCTTGGTCAGCAGCCTACCACCAAGGCCTAGAAAGAGATATGTTTAGCCGGGCGCGGTGGCTCAAGCCTGTAATCCCAGCACTTTGGGAGGCCGAGACGGGCGGATCACGAGGTCAGGAGATCGAGACCATCCTGGCTAACATGGTGAAACCCCGTCTCTACTAAAAATACAAAAACTAGCCGGGCGAGGTGGCGGGCGCCTGTAGTCCCAGCTACTCCGGAGGCTGAGGCAGGAGAATGGCGTAAACCCGG
>NC_045447.1:64382131-64389304 GCF_002776525.5 Piliocolobus tephrosceles | reverse complement strand
GCGGAGCTTGCAGTGAGCTGAGATCCGGCCACTGCACTCCAGCCTGGGCGACAGAGCGAGACTCCGCCTCAAAAAAAAAAAAAAAAAAAAAAAAAAAAAAAAAAAAAAAAGAAAGAGATATGTTTAAAGAACAGCTCAGAGAATGTATACTGTTCCTTTCTTTGGCATCATGGACTTGATACCCATGTGTAATCCTTGAATCTGTTGTGCTGAGTTGAGCCTCATGTGATAGATATTATAGTATTTTTAAAAATCCAATTGGGCACAGTGGCTCATGCCTGTAATCCCAGCACTTTGGGAGGCTAAAGCGAGTGGATCACAAAGTCAAGAGATCGAGACCATCCTGGCTAACATGGTGAAAGTCCGTCTCTACTAAAAACACAAAAAATTAGCTGAATGTGGTGGCACGCACCTATAATTCCAGCTACTCAGGAGACTGAGGCAGGAGAATTGCTTGAACCCAGGAGGTGTAGCTTGCAGTGAGCTGAGATAGCGCCTTTGCACTCCAGCCTGGGTGACAAAGCGAGACTCCATCTCAAAAAAGAAAAAATCCCTGTCACCCCCAACCTACACTACAAATAGGCTACACTTGGTCATTCCTAAGGATGATAAAAGCTTTCCTCTAGAGTTGAGAAGAGGGTCAGAAAGGTAAAACCAAGAAAAAAGTGACAAGAAAAAGGCAGCATTTTTGTTGAAGGCATAGAGCAACTTGTCTAAGAGCTATATACTCTTCGTCTTCTTCATCTTGAACTCCACTCTGAAATCTTCTTGGTCTTTGAGACAGGGCAGCACATGTTCTCCTTTAAGAAGCCTATATTATATCTAATTCCTGTCTATTCGGAAACATTGTATGTCCCATTTTATAAAATTCCTAGGTAAGGCCCTGGCCTTAGACAGGGAACTCCTTTACTATCTTCTGAAACATAGCATATAGGATTAGTCTTACTTTTCAGGCCTCTTAGAAAGCATAACATAAAGACCCTTTGTGTAGAAGAAAGCAGTCAAAAATTCCCCTTCAGTTTTTAGTTTTTGAACTCAAATCCAGGCCCAGATTTCCTCCTTATTGAATTAAATTATTTAAAGATGTTTGGGAGGTGGGGAATGGAAAATCTTTTTCATGCACATGGCAAAATCTGCATGAAAATGAACCTTAGGTGATATCAGGGCCTATCCTGAAAACAGGTATCAGTTGGTCACGATAACGTATCTGTGTCCAATATGCCGGCAGCAGTTAGTTTTTGTCCCATCAATTTAACACTAGGTGCAGGGCAGCAACCTTGTTTTTGGTGATAATAACCCTGTGGAGTTGTTGTCAGATGGTAAGGTAATATTTTGCAAAGTTTCATAAGTGTCGTTTGGTGTCAAGAAGCGATATTTGTGATAAAGAAATCACCAGGTAGGTCTAAAGCAAAAAAAGGTTGGGTGCAGTGGCTCGCGCCTGTAATTCCAGCACTTTGGGAGGTCAAGGCAGAAGGCCGTGCATGCCACTGCACTCCAGCCTGGGTGACAAAGTAAGACCTTGTCTCAAAAACAAAAACAAAAAAAAAAAAGGAAACACAAAAAGGCTTGGGGAGGCCGGGCACAGTGGCTCACACCTGTAATCCCAGCACTTTGGGAGGCCAAGGCAGGTGGATCACGAGGTCAGGAGATCGAGACCATCCTGGCTAACACAATGAAACCCTGACTCTACTAAAAAAATACAAAACTTAGCTGGGCATGGTGGCGGGTGCCTGTAGCCCCAGCTACTCGGAAGGCTGAGGCAGGAGAATGGCATGAAACCCAGGAGTCAGAGCTTGCAGTGAGCCGAGATCGCGCCACTGCACTCCAGCCTGGGCAACAGAGCGAGACTCTGTCTCAAAAAAAAAAAAAAAAAAAAAGGCTTGGGGTTAAGCCCACTAGTGTGCCTTTCTCGTAAGATCAGTAAAAGTGAAATTATCTTTGAATATACCTCATCTGTTTAAAAATCCTTTCCAAGACTGATTTCTTTTGGTTGTAAAACTGGTTCCTGCAAGAGTTTTCTACAATGAGTTTGTCAACTGCAAAGTCTGTAGGCACAGTTCTCTACAAGACTGCCCTTACTTCAGAAAACAACCACAAGTTTGGGGGTTCCCAGGGCAACTCTCACTTCTGACCAGCTGGCTATAAATCCAGGAATTCCCACAACCACTCTCAGGTTTGATGATTCACTAAAAGGATTCCCTGAACTCACTAAGTTATTAATATGTATTATTATAATTTTATTACAGCAAAAAGATACAAATTAGAATCATCCAAAAGAAGAGATGTATCAGGTGACATTGGGGAGGGATCCAAATGCAGAGCTTCCATTGTCTTCAGGGTTGTGTTATCTGTCCAGCATCAAAGTGTGAAAATAATCAAGGCATGTTGCCAGCCGGGGAAACTCACCCAAGTTTCAGTATCCAGAGTTTTTACTGAGGTTTCATTACGCAGGCATGATTGATTGAATCATTGTGCATGCCGTTGAATTGAATCTCCAGCCCCTCTTTCTCAGAGGTCAAGCTGATATCACATGGCTCAAAGCTCCAACCCTCTAATCACATGGTTGGTCTTTCTAGCAGGGCTAGCCCACATCTGAAGCACGTCACTAGCAGAAATTATCAGGTGTGATTTGAGGGGCCCACAATGAATAACAAATATATGCTGATCACATGGACAATTTTAAGGTTTTAGAAATTAATCTCCCAGGGCCAGGCACTATGGCTCACGTCTGTAATCCCAGCATTGAGGGAGGCTGAGGTGGGCGGATTGCTTGAGTCCAGGTGTTTGAGACCAGCTTGAGCCACATGGCAAAATCTCATCTCTACAAAAAATACAAAAAGTAGCCGGGTGTGGTGGTGTGTGCCGTAGTCCCAGCTACTTGGGAGGCTGAGGTGGGAGGATCACTTGAGCCCAGGAGGCAGAAGTTGTAGTGAGCTGAGATAGCACCATTGTGTTCTAGCCTGGGCCCTGCCTCAAAAAAGTGAGACCCTGTCTCAAATAAAAAAAAAAAAAAAAAAAAAAAGGGCTAGCTGCAGTGGCTCATGCCTGTAATCCCAGCCCCAGCACTTTAGGAGGCCAAGGCAGGCAGATCACTTGAGGTCAGGAGTTCGAAACCAGCCTGGCCAATATGGCGAAACCACATCTCTACTAAAAATACAAAAATTAGCCAGGCACAGTGACGTGTGCCTGTAATCCCAGCTACTCAGGAGGCTGAGACAGGAGAATTGCTTGAACCCAGGAGGTGAAGGCTACCATGAGCTGACATCGTGCCACTGCACTCCAGCCTGGGCCACAGAGTGAGACTCTGTCTCAAAAAAAAAAAAAAAAAAAAAAAGGAAATTATCCCCTAGGAGCTGGAGACAAAGACCTGCCAAATTACCAAATTATTTATTTATTTATTTGTTTGTTTATTTATTTATTTATTTGAGACGGAGTCTTGCTCTGTCGCCCCGGCTGGAGTGCGGTGGCCGGATCTCAGCTCACTGCAAGCTCCGCCTCCCGGGTTTACGCCATTCTCCTGCCTCAGCCTCCCGAGTAGCTGGGACTACAGGCGCCTGCCACCTTGCCCGGCTAGTTTTTTGTATTTTTAGTAGAGACGGGGTTTCACCATGTTAGCCAGGATGGTCTCGATCTCCTGACCTCGTGATCCGCCCGTCTCGGCCTCCCAAAGTGCTGGGATTACAGGCTTGAGCCATCGCGCCCGGCCCCAAATTATTTATTATATAGTCCCTGAGTATTGTTTCCATGGAGGGGAACATTCTGTAGGATTTTATATTTCTGGCTGTCTGACCTGTTGTGTTACTCTAAAAAAAAAAAGTCACTTAGTGGTTAACTCCAATTACCAGGAAAGTATTTATTTATTTATCTTTTTTTGGCCAGAGCAGAAGAACTTGACTACTGATTTATTACATGGAACTAATATAAAAGGAAAATGAAGGTACCTACCTGTAAAGAGACTATAAACCCAATAGTTTGACTTTGTGTATTAGCCAAATTATGAAAAATTATAGCCAAGCATTAGACTTTTACCAAGGAGTGATTAAGGACACAAAACACATTATTAAGGATAAGGACCTTATAGGTATCAAAGTTAACAATCCAAAACTTCAAGGCAACTACAAAGAAAGAAAATAGCTTGAAAAATAACGAACAGAAGGCTGCTGATGTAAACATGACAATCTATGACTCCAGTCATCTAGGTCTTGTTTCATGGGTCTCTGATGGAAGCTGTCTACTTAATGCAGTCATCTTGATCTGAAAGTCTTGGGTGGGAACTGTCTCCTTGTGGTTTCTGGCGCATGGGGCTTTCTCGTAACTTAAGGATGAGTAAATTTCTTTACTTGAGAGAAATGGTTGTAAGCATCAACACCCTAGAGTTTTGTTGTAGTGTCAGATGTTTATAGCAACTTATATGGGTTCTTTTCATCAAGGCTCAAGGGCTACTTTTCTCTGAGGTCTCTTCCCCAAGATGAAAAATATCAGAACATTGGCCGGGCGCGGTGGCTCAAGCCTGTAATCCCAGCACTTTGGGAGGCCGAGACGGGCGGATCACGAGGTCAGGAGATCGAGACTATCCTGGCTAACACGGTGAAACCCCGTCTCTACTAAAAAATATAAAAAACTAGCTGGGCGAGGTGGCGGGCGCCTGTAGTCCCAGCTACTCGGGAGGCTGAGGCAGGAGAATGGCGTAAACCCGTGAGGCGGAGCTTGCAGTGAGCTGAGATCCGGCCACTGCACTCCAGCCTGGGCGACAGAGCGAGACTCCGTCTCAAAAAAAAAAAAAAAAGAAAGAAAAGAAAAATATCAGAACATTATCAAAATAGAAGAGAGTGGAATGATTTCTTGAGGGGTAACAGAAAATTAATATATAAGCATATAGTCAATGATTATCCTGGGAATAGGAGCATATGAACAGGAGGGAGACTCCAAGGCTTTTTAATTTGTGCCACAAGGTATATTACAGTGGTCCCTGGTTGACAAAGACATTGGAACTTAATAACCTGATACGAAATCTTTTTGGAGACAATTATTGTACTAATCTTTGTACATGAAAAAAGTGTATTTCTAAGATATGTCAATCAGGGACCAAACGGAAACCAGAAACTACATCAGTTTTTTGAACAGGGAAAGTTTAATATAAAGAATTGTTAACTAGCAGGAGGTGAGTGAATTCAAAAAGGAGTAAACAAGGACTCTAAAGAATCCAGAAGTAGCAAGTGCAGAAAAACAGCGCATCCCTCTAGGCTGAGGAAGAATGAGCCATAAAGAGGAGAAAGAGCTCCTCTCAGCAACCACCACCCCAGAGCTGAGATTCAGACCTCCTCTTCACATGTTTTTTTTTTTTTTTTAGACGGAGTCTCACTCTTGTTGCCCAGGCTGGAGTGCAGTGGCGCGATCTCGGCTCACTACAGCCTCTGCCTCCGCCTCCCAGATTCAAGCGATTCTCCTGCCCCAGCCTCCTTAGTAGCTGGGATTCCGCCACCACGCCCAGCTAAGTTTTGTGTTTTTAGTAGAGATGGGGTTTCACCATGTCGGCCAGGCTTGTCTCGAGCTCCTGACCTCTGGGGATCCGCTCGCCTCGGCCTCCCAGAGTGCTGGGATTATAGGCGTGAGCCCCCGCGCCCGGCCAGAAGACGTGTTTACTACAAACACAGCCACGCAGCCTGGCGATGGTGAAGACACTTGCTAGCGGGACCTGTGAAAGTGACCATTGCCGGAGGGAATAGGCAGGCTAGGCCAGTCTGCAGAAAGGGTCAGCTGTTGCCAGAGGATATAGGTAGCTGGACCTGGTCTAAAGTCGCCTCAGACTATAAAGTCGCCTTATAGACCGAGGGCACAGCTAGAGCTACTTTGTTAGGCTTGTGTACTGAAGACTAAGAGTAGGAGGGCTGGGGCCCAACCGAAAAGTGTCTTTCCGCAGCTGTGGCCATGCAGTGTCACTCTGGCGACCTCTGTCGATGAACCATAACATTTTATCTGTTGGAAAAAAAAATGATTCATAGGGTTGAGGACTGCATGAATCAGGGCAAAATAGTGTAGATTTGCAATGGAGCGATGATATTAAATTGGTAACTAGCGTATAAGCATTCACAATCATGAAACAATATTAATAATTTTATTTTTATTCCAAATTTTATTTTATTCCAAATTTTATTTCCAAATTTATTCCATTTTTTGTTGTTACTGTTTTTTCTTTTAGACAGAGTCTTGCTCTGTTACCCAGGCCAGAGTGCAATGGCGTGATCTCGGCTCACTGCAACCTCTGCCTCCCGAGTTCAAGCGATTCTGCTGCCTCACCCTCCTGAGTAGCTGGGGCTACAGGCTCGCCCCACCACACCCAACTAATTTTTGTATTTTTAATAGAGACAGGGTTTCACCATGTTGGCCAGGCTGGTGTCAAACTCCTGACTATAGGTGATCCTCTCGCCTCAGCCTCCCAAAATGCTGGGATTACAGGTGTGAGCCACCAGGCCCAGCCACACATAATTAACATTTGGAGAACATCACACATGCCTAATTATTTCTACTATCTTTCTCTTATAAGTTGAGAAACTGACTCTTTAGCTGAACGTCACACATGCCTAATTATTTCTACTCTCTTTCTCTTATAAGTTGAGAAACTGACTCTTTACTGGAATAGTGGCTTTTCCAGTAAATTCAAACAAAGTTTTGATTTATAAGAGAACTTTACAGGCCAGGCACGGTGGCTAACTACGTCTGTAATCCCAGCACTTTGGGAGGCTGAGGCGGGTGGAGTTCAAAACCTGCTTGAACTCAGGAGTTTGAAACCAGCCTTGGCAACATAGCGAAACTCCATGTCTACTAAAAATACAAAAATTAGCAGACATGGTGGTGCATACCTGTGGTCCCAGCTACTCGGGAGGCTGAGGCAGGAGGATTGCTGAAGCCCAGGAGGCAGAGGTTGCAGTGAGCTGAGATCACACGACTGCACTCCAGCCTGGGTGACAGAGCAAAACCCTGTCTCAAAAGAAAAAAAAATAATAAAATATTTTAAAAAGGCCGGGCGCAGTGGCTCAAGCCTGTAATCCCAGCATTTTGGGAGGCCGAGACGGGCGGATCACGAGGTCGGGAGATCAAGACCATCCTGGCTAACACGGTGAAACCCCGTCTCTACTAAAAAATACAAAAAACTAGCCAGGCGAGGTGGCGGGC
>NC_045447.1:64302964-64382031 GCF_002776525.5 Piliocolobus tephrosceles | reverse complement strand
AAAAAAAAAAAAAGAAAACTTTACAGTCTGATTAGTCTGAATTAGGGAACTGAATTTGGAACAGACATAATCAAGAAGAGTTGTCAGAGGACATAAGGCATACACACAAGCCATTTTATTCAAAGGCTATACTTGGTTGTAACAAATAGGAAACACAATGATAAATAATAGTGATTACTAGTGATTTTTATTTTATTTTATTTATTTTATTTATTTATTTTTTTGAGATGGAGTCTCACTCTTTCACCCAGGTTGGAGTGCAGTGGCGTGATCTTGGCTCACTGCAACCTCCACCTCCTGGGTTCAAGCGATTCTCCTGCCTCAGCCTCCTGAATAGCTGGGATTACAGGCACATGCCATCACGCCCAGCTAATTTTCGTATTTTTTAGTAGAGATGGGGTTTCACCATGTTGGTCAGGCTGGTCTTGAACTCCTGACTTTGTGATCTGCCCACCTTGACCTCCCAAAGTGCTGGGTTTACAGGTGTGAGCCACCGCTCCTGGCCCTTGATTACTAGTAATTTAACTTTAAAAAATTTCTTGTCAAAGTGATTCCGTCGTATTTAAATCTAGAGAGTTAACACAATATTTTGGGAATAAAAAAGAATTTCTGTTTATCTGAGCATGAGTAACTAGGTTGTTATAGGAAGAAAATGCAGATTTTAATTTTACTTTTTGTTTTCAGTCCGTATTAAAATTGACAGTAAAGGATATGTAAGCCCTCAAATTTGTCTTTTATCATATTTTTTAAATTTTAAATAATTCTTTTGAATTTATCTTTATATAACTCTATAGATATGCATTGAGACATACACAAATACGTAAATATGCCAGCAAGTGATTAAATTAAGGCTTTAAATTGTAGCTTTAAAATATATTTAACTTTATCAGCGTATTAAATAAAACAATGTATATATTATGTTATTAAGTAAACATCTTTGTAGACTGCAACGATACCCTTAAAAAACAAATAGGCATACCTTATGTATTGTTTTGAATGCATACTCCTATTTCTGTTTAACGGTTCTCATTATTACAAACTGTAACCAAAGTGATCAATTTTGGATTTTTCAGACACAACATAAATTAAAAGGTAGAATACCAAGAACTATCTTGCTAATGTTTTTTCCTTTGAACAAATATATATTACTTTAGTACATTTTAAGGTGGCTAAATAATAGATAGGCATAAATAAGGCACATATGTATACATACATGTAATCATTAAAAAAGATTTGCACATCTTGCTGATCTATAGCCAGTCCACACATTAAAATAAGGTGCAAGATTATTTATTTATTTAATTTTTTGAGAGGAAGTCTCCCTCTGTCACCCAGGCTGGAGTGCAGTGGCACAATCTCAGCTCACTGCAACCTCTGCCTCCCTGGCTCAAGTGATCCTCCCATGTCAGCCTCTGGAGGAGCTGGGATCACAGGCGTATGCCACCACACCGGGTTAATTTGTTTTGAATTTTGGTAGAGATGAGGTTTTGCCACATTGCCCAGGCTGGTCTCAAACCCCTGAGCTCAAGCAATCCACCTGCCTCGGCCTCCCAAAGAGCTGGGACTACAGGCTGAGTCACTGTGCCCAGCCTAGAAATAAAGTTATGCTTAGTGTTCAATGTTTTGTTTTCTTTTTAGTATAAAATGATTTGGCGCTTGAACTCAGGAGGCAGAGGTTGCAGTGAGCCGAGATCATGCCACTGCAGTCCAGAGTGCCTGGGCAACAGAATGAGACTCAGTCTCAAAAAAAAAATTAATAAAATAAAATAAAATAAAATAAAATAAAATAAAATAATTTGGGTAATCACAGTATATTTGTTAATTAATTTATTTTAATATTAGTTTAATGTTTTAAAGTTGGCTAAAAATCTGGAAATTAAAATTAGGTCAGATCATTAAGTCCTTATCATTTGTATCATAAGAATCCATGAGCCTGTGCTAGGTGACTCATGCCTACAATTCAAGCACTTTGGGAAGCTGAGAATGGCTTGAGCTCAGGAGTTTGAGACCAGCCTGGGCAACAAATTGAGACTCCCCCATCTCCACAGAAATAAAAAGTGAAATAAATAGAAAATTAAAATATTTTAAAAATTCATTTAATGTTTCTTAATTCAAGAACTGTATTTCTTGATAAATCTCTTATTTCATTCAACTAAATACAATTTCATGTTTGTAATCATTTTTTTTTTTTTTCTTTTTTTTTTTGAGACAGAGTCTCGCTCTGTCGCCCAGGCTGGAGTGCGGTGGCCGGATCTCAGCTCACTGCAAGCTCCGCCTCCTGGGTTTAGGCCATTCTCCTGCCTCAGCCTCCCGAGTAGCTGGGACTATAGGCGCCCTCCACCTCGCCCGGCTAGTTTTTTTGTATTTTTTAGTAGAGACGGGGTTTCACCATGATGGCCAGGATGGTCTCGATCTCCTGACCTCGTGATCCGCCCGTCTCGGTCTCCCAAAGTGCTGGGATTACAGGCTTGAGCCACCGCGCCCGGCCCATGTTTGTAATCTTAAACCATCTGTAAAAATAATAACTTACTGGGCTGATAGGATTAATGTAGAAATTGTAGAAGTTTAAATAAGAAACAAAACCCAAGTCTTGTATTAAATAAAATAATGGGTCAACATTTTTATTTTCTGAAAAAGTCAGGGAGAAGGCATAAAGTTGGTTTTAAGCTAAAATTATTATCACTATAAAATGTTCAAAGAATCATCTATTTATCAGTAATATTACATAGACTTCTAAAGTTATTTTTAAAACCCTCAGTATTTACATATAAAACATTTTCAAAAAAGACTCTTGAACTCCTCATGCCAGCAGCCAGGAGCTCTAAGAAGCTAGCTTTTTTTCTGTCTAGGTATCAAGGCCATTACCTAAACCTACCTCAGTAGTTCTTTGTAATAAGAAAATTAGGGCCGGGCACAGTGGCTCAAGCCTGTAATCCCAGCACTTTGGGAGGCTGAGACGGGCAGATCACGAGGTCAGGAGATCGAGACCATCCTGGCTAACACGGTGAAACCCCGTCTCTACTAAAAATACAAAAACTAGCTGGGCGAGGTGGCGGGCGCCTGTAGTCTCAGCTACTCGGGAGGCTGAGGCAGGAGAATGGCGTAAACCCGGGAGGCGGAGGTTGCAGTGAGCTGAGATCGGGCCACTGCACTCCAGCCACTGCACTCCAGTCCGGGCGACAGAGCAAGACTCCGCCTCAAAAAAAAAAAAAAAAAAAAAAGAAAATTAGGAAAGAGCCTTTAATAAGGTGATTTTTCAGGTAAATTTTGCTGGTAAGAAACTTGTTGGGATAGTTGGATTGTTGGGCACAGTGAAGAGGAAGATATCAAGGCAAGTTTTAATGAGAAAGCTGTTAGTCTTGATAAATAAGTTGTTTAGCTGGTTCACAATCTTATCTTCGAGAAATAGGTATTTTCTAGAGCAAATAGGCTAGTTATTTTTGCTTGGCGTCAATATTATTTAACACAGGGAATGAAAGCATGTTTGTCCCCTTGGTTGTAGGATTATGTTGGTTTCAGTTATCACTTGTGTCCCCTCACTAAAATGCAAGCAATGTGAGAGCAGATATTTTTGTATGTATTTTTCACTTTTCTACGCCCAGCACCTAAAATATCTAGCAAATAGTAGGTGTTGGGTAAATATTTGCTGAATGAATCTGAATTAATGGATGCATTAGAATAGCCAAGAACATTTTTAAAAAGTAGGGACAGACAATTTAGCAGTTAAAAAAGGTACTACAGTTGGGTGCAGTGTTTCATGCTTGAAATGTCAGCACTTTGGGAAGCCGAGGCAGGCAGATTGCTTGAGCTCAGAAGTTTGAGACCAGCCTTGGCAATATGGTGAAACCCTGTCTCTACTTGAAAAATGCAAAAATTAGCTGGGCTTGGGGGCCTGTGCCTGAAGTCCCAGATGCTCAGGAGGCTGAGGTGGGAGGATAGCTTAGGCCAGGGAGGTCGAGGCTGTAGTAAGCTGAGATTGTGTTGCTGCACTACAGCCTGAATGACAGAGGAAGACCCTGTCTCAAAAAAAAAAAAAAAAAAAGAAAGAAAAAAGTACTACAAAGGTACTGTAGTTAAAATAGTGCGATATTGGAACATAGATAGATCCATTGAACAGAATAGAAAATCCAGAAACACATACACATATATCTATTAAACTTTCATTCCACTTTAAAGGAAAGGTCAACCTTCTCAAGTATATGTGTTTTTTTGGTTGGGGGTCTTTGTTTTGAGAGAGGGTCTGGCTTCATCACCCGGACTGGAATGCAGTGGCATGGTCATTGCTCACCGCGACCTCCGCCTCCAGGGCTAAAGCAATCCTCCTGCCTCAGCCTCTCAAGTAGCTGGGACTACAGGCATGCACCACCACACCCAGCTAGTATTTGTATTTTTAGTAGAGATGGGGTTTTGCCATGTTGGCCATTCTGGTCTTGAACTCTTGGACTCTTGCCCTCCTTGGCCTCTCAGAGTGCTAGGATTTCATGTGTGAGCCATCGTGCCCAGACCAAGTATATATTTTAAAAGGAGAGGAATTTTTCTCATAGTTGCTTCCAATTTGACCACTGCTTCTCTGTCAGTGATCCCCAATCCTTCTGCATTTCTTTGGTTGCGCTGGTTACAATCTAAAACACATTAACTGTGATTTCCTCTTACATCAATGCTGACAACTCCTAAAAGCTTCTATAGACTAAAAGAAGGTAACATGAGGCAGGCTTAGCTTGCTTCATAAATTGGTCCTCGCTGCCATCTACAGCTCCAATTAGAAAGCTGTTAGTTGCTCTAAGAGGAGTTAGTAACATGTGAAACTGGAGACCAGATGTAACTTTTCGCAAAGTTCGAAGCAAAGGTTCCCAAGAAGTTATATACTGCCCAGGGCTCCTCTATAGACTCACTTGGTTCTTAACTTTTCTCTTCAGTCCTTAGGTCTACCCTCGTCTCAGCAATAGTGCTTCCTTTTTTGGACAGGACATCCCACCTTCTAACCACCAGGGATGGTCTCACTGTAGGAGATATTCTCCTCTCCAGGAGTATGGTTCTTTAAATTTGGGTCATTTCTTCAAGAACAATGGCTCAGAGCAGCAACAAGGAAGTCTAAGGTAAACTTTAGGAGATGAAGTCCTGTCTTGCAGTCCCATGCGGGCCATTAGCAAATTTGGACATCTTTCAGATCTTCCCACCAGAGATAAGTGCACATATCTTTTTAATTTTGTTTGGAAGTCTATTGGGTAGGTAACTATTGGATTAGAAATATATACACATAAATCACTTGAGGATAAATACTGGAGAAAACTAGTCTAAACTTGTAAGTAGGAAGAGAAACACTTTCATATTGCCCGTAATTTGCAAGAACACCACTACTTATATTGGAGTCATTACATTGTTATACATACTGATTTTAGTGTCTTTCTTCCACCATTGCCCTCACTCCTACTCCTTAATTTTTGCTTTTAAATTATACTCTGTTTAGACCCGTGAGGAGTAATAATAAATAGGGTCAATTATTAACAATAGGCTTATGTAGAGGATGTTACCTTACCTAGTGAATCTCGGCTAGAGCATTTCAATTAGTCATTGTAAGGTTATAAGCTAACGTCTTAGGCTTGGTACAATTTTCTCTAATTTATGATGGCAGTGGTGGTGGAGTAGTGATTTTGTGCTTCCAGTTACATAAAAGTGTCATTTCTAGATGTTACTAAATTTCATTAATAATCAGATAAATATAAATTAAAAGGACAATAGAATAACGATATATCAGTTTTTGCCTATCAGACTGGAAATGTTTTGATGCTGAGAAAATATCTAGTACAGAAGGAAGTGGACACTTTCACCCAATGTTATTATTTGTTTAAGTTGATACAATCTTCCTGGAAGGTAACCTGGTAGTATGTTTAAATAATTAAAATATGTTGTCAAATAGTGACTTCTCAAAAGCTCATTATAAAAACTGTCGATTAAGCCAAGTTAGGTGTGCTAGATTTACTGCATTAAGAAAGTATACCGCCTTGACTGAGGCTTAACGGTGCCTCAAAATAGAAAATTAGAGCCAATTATTTGTAGACTTTTAGAGCTTGGGCTGAATACTTTCAGGAAATGTCAGGAATATGATTAGGATTGGGCACAGTTTATGATACAGTAGCCTAATGTTGGTGGGCACAGTAAGGGAATTGTTTTAAAGTGTTTCTTCTTCTTCTTCTTCTTCTTCTTCTTCTTCTTCTTTTTTTTTTTTTGGTACAGGGTGTCACTCTGTCACCCACAGTGAAGTTCAGTGGCTCTGTCACGGCTCATTGCAGCCTCAACCTGGTTCAAGCCATCTTCCCAACTCACTCTCCTGAATAGCTGGGACTACAGGCATGTGCTACCATGCCGGGTTAATTTTTGTATTTTTTGTAGAGCTGGGATCTCATTATCTTGCCCAGGCTAGTCTTGAACTTCTAGGCTCAAGTGATCCCCCCCTACGCAGCTTCCCAAAGTGTTAGAATTACAGGCATGAACCACCATGCCCAGCTCTTTACTGTATTTTTATTTTTATTTTTAACTGTCATTTTAAAAAGACAAATATGGCTCGGCATGGTGGCTCGCGCCTGTAATCCCAGCACTTTGGGAGGCCAAGGCAGGCAGATCACAAGGTCAAGAGATCGAGACCATCCTGGCCAACATGGTGAAACCCCATCTCTACTAAAAATACAAAAAAACCCCAAAATTAGCTGGATGTGGTGGCATGTGCCTGTAGTCCCAGCTACTCAGGAGGCTGAGGGAGAAGAATCACTTGAACCTGGGAGGCGGAAGTTGCAGTGAGTCGAGATTGCCCCACTGCACTCCAGCCTGGTGACAGAGTGCGACCCTATCTAAAAAAAAAAAAAAAAAAAAAAGACAAATATGTGAAATATACATAGACAGATAGTGTTTTATTTTTTAAATAAAAGGAATAAGTTAATAAACATCTAAATGACTGGATAAATTATGGGCATTTATAAAATAGGTTATAATGCAGCCATAAAAGGGTATATTTTTTTCATATCGACATAGAAATGTCTATGCTTATTAAGTAAAGAAAAAGTATAGAATTACAATGCATATGTTAGCATTTGTTTGGCTTCAAGCAGTGATGTGCCAGAGCTGGTTCATATTTGCTTGAGAGAGCACAGGGCTCTTGAGAGCCAAATGTGTACATTTCTTCACAGGTACAGTCAAGCTTCATGTTGGTTGTTTAAAATTGGCCATAGTGAGAGTATTTAAAGTATTTACATCAAGGAAGTCAGCAAAGACTACAAGTCAGGGGAACTTTTTCCCTCCCCTGGAGCTGGTTTACTAGCATGCCACTGGCTTCAAGTAACAGGAAACACGACTAGCACAGGCTTAAACTCTAAGGCCATTTATCGCTTACTGCAAGGAGACCAGGGGTAGTAGGCAGTTCAGGAAAGGGTCAGCAACTAATTATGTCATCGAGGATCAAGGCTCTTTTTATTCTTATATCTCAGTAAATGTGCCCTTATATTTCATTGTTCAGAACTGTTCACATAGCCAACCCTAGTTACAAGGGAGCCTGGGGGCCAGTAGCTGGCAGCTGGAAACAGGATAGCCATGAGTCGAACATGCATCTTCTGGTGTCGTACCTATAACTGCTGTTAACTGTTTTGATAAACAAATCAGGGTTTATCAGCAAGGGTGGGGTAGGGAATGGATAAGCAACTACCAGTGTCTGCTACTAATGTGTATGTGTGTACATGTGAATAAATATAACAATAAATAAATGTTCATTACTTTAAAAATATAGCTGGGTGTGGTGGTTCACACCTGTAGTCCCAGCCACTTGGGAGGCTGAGGCGGGAGAATCACTTGAGGCCAGGAGTTTGAGGCCAGCTTGGGTAACATAGTGAGACCCCTTATCTATAAAAAACAGAAGTAGGTTTTTGTTTTTGTTTTGAGACAGAGTCTTGCTCTTGTGACCCAGGCTGGAGTGTAGTGGTGTGATCTTGGCTCACTGCAGCTTCTGCCTCCCAGGTTCAAACCATTGTTGTGCCTCAGCCTCCCCAGAAGCTGGGATTACAGGCGTGCGCTACCACACCCAGTTAACTTTTGCATTTTTAGTAGAGACAGGGTTTCTTCATGTTGGCCAGGCTGGTCTGGGACTCCTGGCCTCAAGATATCCACATAGCTCGGCCTCCCAAAGTGCTGGATTACAAGCATGAGCCACCATGCCTGGCCAAAAATTAGGTATTTATTTATACATCGAAATATCTATAAAGAAATATAACACATTCTTAAATGTGTTTAGATCTGGAGTAGAGAGGTTGGACTTTGAGGATACTTTATATATTTTTAAGTATATGTATTTTTATTTATTTTTTAAGAGACTTTAGGAGCAGTTTTAGGTTCACAGCAGAATTAAAAAGAAAGCACTGAGATTTCCCATATACATCCTTCCCCCACACATGCTCAACTTCCCCCATTTTCTTTCTTTTTTTTTTTTTGAGACGGAGTCTTGCTCTGTCGCCTGGGCTGGAGTGCAGTGGCCGGATCTCAGCTCACTGCAAACTCCCCCTCCCGGGTTTACGCCATTCTCCTGCCTCAGCCTCCGGAGTAGCTGGGACTACAGGCGCCCGCCACCTCGCCCGGCTAGTTTTTTGTATTTTTAGTAGAGACGGGGTTTCACCGTGTTAGCCAGGATGGTCTCGACCTCCTGACCGCCAGGATGGTCTCGATCTCCTGACCTCGTGATCCGCGCGTCTCGGCCTCCCAAAGTGCTGGGATTACAGGCTTGAGCCACCGCGCCTGGCCTAACTTCCCCCATTTTCAACATCTTCCACCAGAGTGCTACATTTGTTGCAATCCATGAAACATCATTATCATAATCACCCAAAGTCTGTAGTTTACATTAGGGTTCACTCTTGGTGTTGTATATTCATGGTTTTAGACGAATTTATAATCCGCCATTATAACAGCATACAGAGCAGCTTCACTGGCATAAAAATTGTGCTCTGTCTATTCATCCATTCACCTACCAACTCTTGGCAACTACTGATCTTCTTACTTTCTTCCTAGTTTGATTTTCCAGAATGTCATACACAGGTATACCTTGGAGACTTTGCAGGTTGAGCTCCAGACCACCATAGTAAAGCAAACATTGCAATACAGTCAGTCACACTAATATTTTGGCTTCCCAATGCCTATAAAAGTTATGTTCACACTACTCTGTAGTCTATAAAGTATGCAAAAGGGATCTGGCAGTGGCTCATGCCTGTAATCCCGACATTTTGGGAGGCTGAGGCAGGAGGATCGCTTGAGCCCAGGAGTTTGAGATAAGCCTGGGTAACATGGTAAAACCCCATCTTTACAAAAAATACAAAAATATACCTGGATGTAGTGGCACAAGCCTGCAGTACCAGCTACTAAGGAGGCTGAGGTGGGAGGATTGCTGAAGCTCAAGAGGTTGAAGCTGCAGTGAGCTGTGAGCATGCCATTGCACTTCGGACTGGGTGACAAAGCGAGACTCTGTCTCTACAAAAAATGCAAAAAATTAACCAGGTGCGGTGGTGCACACCTGTAGTACCAGCTACTTGGGAGGCTGAGGTGGGAGGATTGCTTGAGCCTGGGAGGACAAGGCTGCGGTGAGCAGTGATCGTGCCACTGCATTCCAGCCTGGGCAGTGCTTTGAGACCCTATCTCAAAAATAAAATTAAATAAATAAATAAATAATAAATTCTTGTCATTTCAACAATGTTCACAGCATCTTCACCAGGAGCAGATTTCATCTCAAGAAACCACTTTCTGTACTTGTTTCAGCAGCATATATACTCAAATTGGAACAATATAGAGAAGATTAGCATGGCGCCTGAGCAAGGATGTCATGAAAATTTGTGAAGTGTTCCACATGTTTTGACAAATGGGATCTAATTAAACTAAAGAGCTTCTGCACAGGGAAAGAAACTATCATCAGGGCAAACAGGCAACCTACAGAATGGGAGAAACTTTTCCCAATCTACCCAAGTGACAAAAGTCTAACATCCAGAATCTACAAGGAACTTAGAATTACAAGAAAAAAAAACAAATAACCCCACCAAAAAGTGGGCAAAGAACAGGAACAGACACTTCTCAGAAGAAGACATTTATGCAGCCAACAAACATGAAAAAAGCTCAGCAGCGCTGATCGTTAGAGAAATACAAATCAAAACCACAATGAGATACCACCTCATGCCAGTCAGAATGGCAATTATTACAAAGTCAAGAAACAACAGATGCTGGTGAAGATGCGGAGAAATAGGAATGTTTTTACACTCTTGGTGGGAATGTAAATTAGTTCAACCACTGTGGAAGACAGTGTGGCGATTCCTGAGGGATCTAGAACCAGAAATACCATTTGACTCAGCAATCCCATTACTGGGTATATACCCAAAGGAATATTAATCATTCCATTATAAAGATACAGGCACAGGTACGTTTATTGCAGCACTACTCACAATAGCAAAGACAGGGAATCAACCCTAATACCCATCAATGATGGACTGAATAAAGAAAATGTGGCACATATACACCATGGAATACTACGCAGCCATAAAAAGGAATGAGATCATGTCCTTTGCGGGAACGTGGATGAAGCTGGAAGCCATCATCCTCAGCAAACTATCACAAGGACCAAAAAGCAAACACCACATGTTCCCACTTATAAGTGGGAGCTGAACGATGATAACACATGGACACAGGGAGGGGAACAACACACACGGGGACCTGTTGGGGAGCAGGGGTCAGGGGTCAGGGAGAGCATCAGGACAAATAGCTAATGTATGTGGGGCTTAATACGTAGGTGATGAGTTGACAGATGCAGCAAACCACCATGGCACATGTTTACCTATGTAACAAACCTGCACGTTCTGTACATGTATCCCTGAACCTAACGTAAAATAAAATTAAAAAAAAAAGAAAAACAAAGGAAGCTACCTTCTTTGCTTATTCATAAGAAGCAGCTCCTCATTTGTTTAAGTTTTATGATGAGACTGCAACAATTCAGTCACATTTTCAGGCATCACTTCTATTTCTAGTCCTCTTGCTATTTCTACCACCTCTGCAGTGATTTCCTCAACTGAAGAATTAAACCTCTGAAAGTCATCTATGACGGTTGGAATCAACTTTTTTCAAACTCCTGTTAATGTTGTTGACATTTTAGCTGGGTGCAGTGACTCATGCCTGTAATTTCAGCATTTTGGTACAATGAGGTGAGAGGATCATTTGAGCCCAGGAGTTTGAGACCAGCCTGGGCAATACATGAGCATTTGTCTCTAAAAAAACTTAAAAAACAATTATGCAGGTGTGGTAGTGTGGTTTGTTCCTGTAATCCTAGCAACTGAGGAGGCTTAGGAAGGAGGATTGCTTGACTGCAGGAGTTTTAGGCTGCAGTGAGCCATGATCACACCACCACTGCACTCTAGCCTGGGCCACAAAGCAAGACTTTCTCTCTCTCTCTCACCAATTTTTTTTTTTTTTTTTTTTTTGAGACAGGGTCTCCCTCTGTTGCCCAGGCTGGAGTGCAATGTCATAATCTTGGCTCACTGCAACCTCCACTTCCCAGGATCAAGCCATTCTCTTGCCTCAGCCTCCCAAGTAGCTGGGACTACAGGCATGCACCACAACTGCGGGCTAATTTTTCTATTTTTAGTAGAGACAGGGTTTTACCTTGTTGGCCAGGCTGGTCTTAAACTCCTGACCTCAAGTGATCCACCTGCCCCTGCCTCAAGACTCTATCTCTCAAAAAAAAAAAAAAAAAAAAAAGCTGACATTTTTGACCTCCTCCCATGAATCACAAATGTTCTCACTGGCATCTAGAATGATGAAATTTTCCAGCAAGTTTTCAATTTACTTTGCCCCGATTCATCAGAAGAATCACTATCTATGGCAGCATAGTCTTATGAAATTTCTTTTCTTTTCCTTAATTGATTAATTTATTTTTATTTTTTGAGATGGAGTCTCCCTCCGTTGCCCAGGCTGGAGTGCAGTGGTGCCATCTTGGCTCACTGCAAGCTCTGCCTCCTGGGTTCATGCTATTCTCTTGCCTCAGCCTCTGGAGTAGCTGGGACTACAGGGGCCCACCACCATGTCCGGCTAATTTTCTGTATTTTTAGTAGAGATGGGGTTTCCCTGTGTTAGCCAGGATGGTCTCGATCTCCAGACCTCATGATCTGCCTGCCTCGGCCTCCCAAAGTGCTGGGATTACAGGTGTGAGCCACTGCTCCCGGCCTCTCTCTCTCTTTTTTTTTTTTGAGGTGGAGTCTCATTCTGTTTACCAGGCTGGAGTACAGTGGCACGATCTTGGCTCAGTGACACCTCCACCTCCCAGGTTCAAGCGATTCTCCTGCCTCAGCATCCTGAGGAGCTGGGATTATAGGCATGCGCCACCATGCCCAGCTACTTTTTGTATTTTTGGTAGAGATGGGGTTTCACCATGTTGGCCAGGATGGTCTCAAACTCCTGACCTCAAGTGATCCACCCACCTTGGCCTCCCAAAGTGTTGAGATTACAGGCATGAGCCACCGCTCCTGGCCGAAATAGATTTCTTAAATAATAAGACTTGAAAGTCAAAATTCAGCTGGGCACAGTGGCTCATGCCTGTAATTCTCCTTTGGGAGGCCGAGGCAGGTGGATCACCTGACGTCAGGAGTTCGAGACCAACCTGGCCAATATAGCAGAACCCCGTCTCTACTAAAAATACAAAAACCAGTCGGGCATGGTGGTGTGCACCCATAATCCCAGCTACTCGGCAGGCTGAGGCAGGAGAGTCATTTGAACCCGAGGATGGAGGTTGCAGTGAGATCACGCTCCTTCACTCCAGCCTGGGCAGAAGAGCGAGACTCCGTCTCCAAAAAAAAAAAAAAAAAAGAAAGTAAAAATCTTCACTGATCCATGGGCTACAGAGTGGATGTTGTGTTAGCAGACATGAAAGCAGTATCAATCTCCTGGTACATAGCTGTCAGAGCTCTTGATTGACCAAGTGAACGGTCAATGAACAATAATATTTTGAAAGTAATCTTTTTTTCTGAGCAGTAGGTCTCTACAGTAGGCTTAAAGTACTCTGTAAACATGCCATAAGAGATGTACTGTCATCCAGGTTTTGTTGTTTCATTAATACAGCACAGGCAGAATAGATTAGCATACTTTTTCTTTGTTTCTTTTTTTTTTTTTTGAGACGGAGTTTCACTCCTGTGGCTCAGCTGGAGTGCAATGGTGCGATCTTTGCTCACTGCCACCTCCGTCTCCCAGGTTCAAGTGATTCTCATGCCTCAGCCTCCCGAGTATCTGGGATTACATGCATGCACCACCACGCCTGGCTAAATTTGTATTTTTAGTAGAGATGGGGTTTCTCTATGTTGGTCAAGCTGGTCTCGAACTCCTGACCTCAGGTGATCCACCTGCCTCGGCCTCCCAAAGTGCTGGGATTACAGGTGTAAGCCACTGCACCTGACCAGATTAGCCTAATTTTTCAGGGTGCTAGGATTTTTGGAATGGTAAATAAGCATTGGCTTTAACTTAAATTACCAGCTGCATTGGTCCCTAACAAGAGTCAGCCTGTTCTTGTAATCTCTGAAGCCAGGCATTCACTTCACCTCTGTAGGGATCATCTTCCGATAGAAGGCTGTTTTCTGTACATTGGAAATCTGTTGTTTAGCGTAGTCATCTTCATCAATGATCTTAGCTATATCTTCTGTATAACTTGTTGCAGCTTCTATATCAGCACTTGTTGGTTTACTTTGCACTTGAATGTTACAAAGAAGCCTTCTTTCTTTAAAACTCATGAACCAATCTCTGCTAGCTTCCAACTTTTCTTCTGCAGCTTCTTCACCTCTCTCAGCCTTCGCAGAATTTAAGAGTTTGGGTCTTACTCTGAATTAAGCTTTGGCCTAATTCAGGGAGTGTTGCTGGTTTGATCTTCTACCTAGACATTGCAACTTTCTTCATATCACTAATGAGACTGTTTCACGTTCTTATAATTTGTGTGTTCACTGGAGTCTCGCCCTGTCACCAAGGCTAGACTCAAACTCCTTGCCTTCCATTTTAGCCTCCCAAAGTGCTGGCATTCTCCTGCCTCAGCGTACCAAAGTGCTGGGATTACCGGCTTGAGCCACCGCACCTGGCCTAATTTCCTTCAAGAACTTTTCCTTTGCATTTTAACACCTTGGCTACCATTTGGCGCAAGAGGCCTAACTTTCAGCCTGTCTTGGATTTTCACATGCCTTCCTCACTAAGCTTAATCATTTCTAGCTTTTGATTTAAAGTGGGAGAAGTGTGTCTTCCTTTCACTTTAACACTTAGAATTAGAAGTCATTGTAATTTGGGGGACACATTCAAACCATAGCAAATGTGAAACTGCTTAGTATAGTGCTTGGCACATATTATATGTTTAATAATATTATTTGGCTAAGAATGGTGGTTCACGCCTATAATCCCAGCACTTTGGGAGGCCAAGGTGGGCGGATCACTTGAGATCAGCCTAGGCAACATAATGAAACCCCGTCTCTCAAAATAAAAAGTATATAAATTTAAAAAACAAACACAAAATAATATCTGGATTTAAATATTGTATATTAACCTATGTATCTTAATACTTTTAATACAAGCCCATGCCTACCTCATTACATTTATTCCCAAACATTTTGTGTTTTCTATTGCTAATGTAAGAATGAGAAGGAAGATTTATTGCGAGATCAGAGAAAGCAAGGCTGGAAAGGCGGGTAGGGAGATTAGAGTCCTTGATTGATAGCAGAAAATTTGGGTTTTATCCGGGCAGCAATTGAGGAGCCACCAAAAGAAATAATCAGTATAGTAACATAATTAGATTTATGCTTTAGAAGGATTATTTCCGTTTTAGCATATAGAAGGAGCATAGGACCAGAGCCACCGAGAGCAACAATTATGGCAAGGCCTTTCAGTTCTACGAATTGATATCAAGGCAGCATGATAATCAGGAACCTGGGGGGGCCGGGCGCGGTGGCTCAGGCCTGTAATCCCAACACTTTGGGAGGTGGAGGCGAGTGGATCACGAGGTCAGGAGATCGAGACCACGGTGAAACCCCGTCTCTACTAAAAATACAACAAATTAGCCAGGCGTGGTGGCGGGCGCCTGTAGTCCCGCGGCGAGAGGGACAGCATTAGGAAAAATACCTATGTAGATGACGGGTTGATGGGTGCAGCAAACTACCATGGCACATGTATAGCTATGTAACAAACCTGCATGTTCTGCACATGTACCCCAGAACTTAAAGTATAATTAAAAAAAATAATCAAACCCCGGTGTTTAAACCTACTAGGGGAGGTTACAGAAGGGTCAAAAGAATGTGGCTTATCTGGTGCTTTGAAACTCTGAAGCTCACATACGTACAATCAGTTTATTACACTTCCCTAGTTTTATAAAGATACACGTGTTCTTAGGCCTGCTTTTGATTTTGTTCTATTTTTTTGATCCTCTCTTCTTATATATGCCAGTTTCAAAATGCCCTAGATGTTAATGGTCAACTTCTAAAAATGTCGAGAATTTGCACAGAAGGGGAAGGTGAGCGACTTGCATTGGGCCACAAGGAAGGTCCTGATTACAAATGTCTCAATAGGAAGCAATAAGGAAACAGACAAATGAAGTTGCTTAGTACTAAGTAGGCACAGAAAGAAGACATGAGGTTTAGAGAAAAAGTAGGAATCCTGCGTGCAGGAAGTGAGAACTTGAGAGAGAAAGACTTTAAAAAACATTTTTAGGGCTTTTCTTGCCTTAGAAGTTTTATAAACAGGTGGAAGAGTAGTTTAGAGGATTCCCAGGAGAAGCTAGAAAGATAATTAAAATTTAATTATATTAAATTAAGTATTGCCAGAAATCAGAGCGGCACTGTTCAAACAGGAGTTAAAAATTCAAAACTAGAGCTCAGGACAGGTCAGAGATGGATATGAAGAGTTGAATATTGGGGATATGGGGTTCATACTTGCAGGAATGGATGACATCACTGAGGATGCTTACCTGGTGCAAATGATGGGACGGTTGAGGGCAGAAACTGAGAAAATATCACTTTGAGGGGCAGGAAGGAAAGAACGGTTTCCTGAGCAGCAGCAGAAAGTTCAGAGAGTTGGAGAAACTATGGAGTATAGAGTCTCACCTATGCTGGAGAGGCATCTGAGGATCAACATATGTGAGCAAAGTCAAGGGGTCTGAGATTTGGCAATGAGGTCACTACTGACTTTGGAAGTTCTTGGTAGAGTGGTGGGAATGAATAAATCTAATCGTATCTCAAAAGGATTGGTAGAAAGAAGGTAGAATGAAGTGATGTTGAGGCCAAAAGATAGGCTGGTAGGAGAACAATCTCTTTATATAGCTTTTCTCAAGTAGGAGTAGCATGTTAAGCAAACAAAGGACGACAGAGAACTGACCTTATATCTACTGGAAAAACAGAAAATCTCCACACATTTTGAAATGGTCTGATTTATTGTGTAATTATTATATTTTTTTCTGCTTAAAACTCTTCATTAGCTTCATTGCTTGATAAACTCCTAAGTATGATGTAGAAATTCCTCTGTGATCTGGGTTCTGCATATTTCTCTAGTCTCATCGCTCACACCTCCTTTGCACACACAGCTTTTTCCAGCTTTTCAAATGCCTCGTGCTGGTTCTTGTGCTCGTGTTTGCAGCTTCTGGGTCTTCCTTCTAGTTCCCTGTTAGCTTCTTAAATCTTTAACTGTCTTCTCAAACTAAACTCAAAGTTCTTTTCTATGAATAATTTTTGGGTGCTCAGGGTTGACATCAACATTCCCCTGTATTTCTATCACCTAGCTCCATGTTGGGTACACAGTCTGTATTCTATAAATGCTGAGTGAGCAAATAAATGAAAATGCAAGTCTTCACATCACATCCATTTTTCATTTCAAAAACATACAATATAGTACACAGCATTTATTCTTGCCATACAATAGTCATTTTTGTGATTTTGTTAAAACACAAATAATTTTTTTTTTTTGAGATGGAGTCTCGCCCAGTCACCCAGGCTGGAATGCAGTGGCACAATCTCGGCTCACTGCAAGCTCTGCCTCCCGGGTTCATGCCATTCCCCTGCCTCAGTCTCCCGAGTAGCTGGGACTACAGGCGCCCGCCACCACGCCCGTCTAATTTTTTGTATTTTTAGTAGAGACGGGGTTTCACCGTGTTAGCCAGGATGGTCTCGGTCTCCTGACCTCGTGATCCGCCCACCTCAGCCTCCCAAAGTGCTGGGATTACAGGTGTGAGCCACCGCGCCCTGCCAACACAAATAAAATTTTAAGTAGCTCCAGCTACTCAGGAGGCTGAGGCAGGAGGATGGCTTGAGCCTTGGAGGTCGAGGCTGCAGTGAGGCGTGATTGTGCCACTGTACTCCAGCCTGGGCAACAGTGCACAACCCTGTTTCAAAAAAAAATCAAAAAAAAAGACCAAAGAGAGAAAGAAAAAAAAGAAAATTTAAAAATATTATTTAAAGCTTGTAACATAAAAGTTCTAATCTCATTAGTCTGTTGTAATTTTCCATTTCATTTCTAAACGTTAGAGCGGGCTTTTTCCCTTTATTTCCTTTGGAGCAATTATCCTCTTTATGACTCTAGAAAAAAGAATCAGGGACAGGCCTCCGGTTTAGATCTAAATGACTAATATCAAACCAATTAAGGTTTCAGTGCTGCAAGAATCAAGGAGGTTTTAATCTCAATTTGTGTTTGCATTTATGACCGTTGGCTCTCCCAAGGGAGAGAGGAGAAAAGACGGCTCCTACACCTGGTTTCAGGTTGATTACAATAAACAAGGAACCAGTTTAGTATACAAGGCTCGTTTTGCATTAAACACATTTTTGTGCAGAGGTGGTGGTGGTGAAGATAAAATCTTTAATCAAATCCCGCCAATTTGCATTGTTTTCTGGGGGAACAGGCTTTCAAAAGTTAAGGAACAAAAGAGGATTTGGTTTTCCAATCTCCCTTAGGCGGCAGCTGATTATGAAGCAGCCACCGGGAGAAATCAAAGTATAAATTATCAGTAAGAGGACGGTGCGTGCGTTCGTACGTGTGTGTGTGTGTGTGAGAGAGAGAGAAAGCGAGAGAAGCGAGGAAAGAGATAGGGAACACACATGCTAAGGCTCCGAGGCGTTTTCCACGATGTGCCTGGTTATGTAATGTTGATAATGAAACGCGCTGCAACAGCATCAATGCATTCTTCCGATCCTGCACACCACCCCAAGCTGGGATACAAGGGGGACGGGAGGAGACACGAAGCCCTGTGCAGGCAGACAGCTGTCCAGACAGAGGTAAACCAGGCAGCTGGGCAGAACCTGAGCCCAGAGAATTTCTGCTCAGGCCCCGGGACCAGCCCACCGTTGCTGTAGCTCTAAAGATGGGCAGAAGAACCAGTTTCAAAAAGCAGGATCTGGTATCCGATCTCTTAGGTTTTTATTCAGCAGGCAGGGAAAAGGGGTTAGAAGCGAGAAATCTGCATTTCCACTCGGCTCTGGCGACTGAGACAGGAAAGCGTGCACGTCACGCTGAAAAGCCACAGCAGCGCGTGGGCAGTGCGCACCCTCGCGCGGGGACGCGGAGTTCCTGGAGCCGGAGCGCGTGGGGTCGCGAGCCCGCCGCTCCCCAGCAACAGCGCATGCGCCCGTTCGTCCCTCAGCGAAGGCGCGCTGCTTGGCGGGCGGGCTCTTCCAATCCGAGCCAGGGTTCTCGGAGTACGTATCCCGGAGCTGCAGGCTGAGGGCTGCGGGAGGCGGGAGGAAGAAGTGGGGCCAGGCTTGAGTTGGGTTGACCTGTGAAAGTCTAGGAAGGTCTGCGAGAGAAGCCCAGTGTTTTCAGCTCCGGAAGTGGCAGTTGTAAACTTCACCTCCCGGGGGCTCGTCCCCTCTTGTACCCCTTTGCTCTTTGTCCCCCTCCTCCCGGGTCCTAGAGTCCGTCGTGTTCCTACAGTTTTTGCTCTTATCCCCGTGGGCTGCCTGAGCCTCCTTCTACCCCTGAGACTTCGAGCGGCTCTTGGGGTCTTGGGTGTGCAGCATGGATCACGCGAGCCCCTGAGGTAACCGCACGGTGTGGGGGCTTCGAGGCGGACGACCTGGGAGGGAGATGTTGAGAGGGTTGTAGGGGCCCCTGAGTGAGGTTGGGGCGGCCCTGGGACTTTCGGCGTCGCCTTTGGGGTACGCCTCCAGCTCCTTGGGCTGGGTCTCTCCGCCCACCTGGGGGAAGATCTCCGTGGAGCATCCTAGCCAGATATCGCTGCCGCTGTACCAGAGCGCCGGATAGGGACCAGAGGGGAGGCAGAGGATCGAGACTTGGAGCTTCTTAGGTTTACTGCTGCGGAGCGCTTTCCTTCCCGAGAATCAGTAATCCCCTCGAGGATAGGTACCACGTCTTTCTGCCCCCCTCCCCTTTTTAAATGCCGGCCACACGCTAGACACGCTACAAATGTTTGATAGACGAGAATGAGTTGTGCTAGACTGTCACCTGCAGCTTCTGCCTATCCTCCAATTCTCAGAGTCTGAGAGACTTGGAATCTGAGTCGGCTGTGCGTTTTCCCGAAGCTGTAAATTTTCTGCAGAAATGGAGCTTTTTGAATTTTTTTATTCCATTATGATATTGATCCTAGGAAAATACATATTTCATGTATACATTTTATGTAAATAAGATAAATACGTCTTTATTTTATTAGAAAGAGTTGGTGTCCAGCCCTTTTGAATACATGACATACCGATGTTTTATGGTTTTCATAATATTGGAGAAAAGAACATACGCTTTTGTCACTTGTTTTGTTTAACAGCTAGTGCCTACTCTCAACAAAACAATGGTAGAGCAGAAGATGAACATGGTTTTTCATAAAATGCAGAGGAAACAAAGGCGGTGCAGCCTGCTAAGAGGAAAGATGAAGGGCATAGTCTTAGTTTGTAGCGTTCTGTGTTAGTCTTGGCTCAGCCATTTATGAGCTGCGTCCCCGCAGGCAAATCACCTAACCTTCCTAGGCGTTAGGTTCCTTATCTGTCAGATAAGGAGGATGGACTTAGTCTCTAAAGTCTCATTTGATTCTAAAACGTTTTGGTTGTCTCAGTCCCTTGGTCTTGGTCTTGTTTTGATGTTAAGAACCAAACTTTCCCTTTAAAGGTTCATTATGTAACTATACTGAGAAACACTTCCAACACAGGTGTGGTTACTAATGAAGACAGCACTGCATAGTGAAACAGGATGGACTTAGCCGGATGTGGATTTGAATTCTCATTCTCTGGCTGAATTTTTTTTTTTTTTTTTTTTTTTTTTTTTTTGAGACGGAGTGTCGCTCTGTCCCCCAGGCTGGAGTGCAGTGGCGGGATCGGAGCTCAATGCAAGCTCCGCCTCCCGGGTTCACGCCATGCTCCTGCCTCAGTCTCCCGAGTAGCTGGGACTACAGGCGCCCGCCACCATGCTCGGCTAATTTTTTGTATTTTTAGTAGAGACGGGGTTTCGCCGTGTTAGCCAGGAGGGTCTCGATCTCCTGACCTCGTGATCCGCCCGTCTCGGCCTCCCAAAGGTGCTGGGATGACAGGCGTGAGCCACCGCGCCCGGTCTCAGGCTGAATATTTTTACACAAATTACTCAACATCTCCAAGCCTCAGTTTTCTTATCTGTGAAATGTGCATAATAATCTTATAGAGGTGAAGGGATTAAATGAAATAAGGAATGCTGATCTCAGTTATCTGGCATATAGTAAGTGGCTCAGTAATAGGAGTTTCTATCTTTTCATCCACCCATCCCTCATTTTTCCTCTGATCTGAGCAGACACACTAAAAGATGAGTACATTTGGGATGACCAACTGAAGGACTCAAATGTGAGGTAGAAAAATTTTTTACCAGTATTGGCTCCGAAATCTCAAGTAGATTCGCCTTTCTGGCTAGCACCTCCTCTCAGGATGTCCGGATCACTGATCCCTTGGCCTCAATTACCCTTTAATCTATTTTAAAAAATGCTTCTCGTTGATGAATGATATACATAATATCCCATCATCTATTTTAGTAGGAATGGTGAGATTAGTTCAATTCCACTATCAAAAAAAGGTTATTAATACATTAACATAAAAAGCTGATTTGAACCTTGCCTTTCTTTATCTATCACTCCTACAGGATGGCCTGGTTTTAGTCCAGACCTGTGAAGGTGCTATTTGGATTGAGAATCGACTGAAGGTCTGAGTAATCTTTTGTTGAGAAGACCATGACTTGTCAGTTTGGATATGGGGAAAAATGATATTTTTAAGAAATCTCTAGCAAAGAGCAGAAATGCTTCCCTGACAAGTGAGGTCTTACATGCTTCCCTGGATGGGATGAAGTGTGTCTTGAGGGCCAATAGCAAGGCACACAGCAGAGCTCTGTAGTCAGCTAACTTGGGTATAAATCCTTACCCTGTCACTAGAGATGTGAGAGATGTGACTTTGGGCAAGTGATTGAATATCTGTAAGCCCTGGTTTCCTCATGTATAAAGTATGAATATTAGCATTATCTTCCCCTTGGGGTTGGTGTAAAGTGAAATGAAACAGTATGTAGAAAGTTTTTAGTACAATGCCTGGAGAAGGGACTTTTGTGACAGTTGGAATGATGACAGCAGGGAATGACTTTGTGTCATACAGTTTGTTCACAAATAATGATCAATTGAATATTTTCAAATGGAAAGTAATATTTATAGTTAAATATTGAAGAAGAGAAAGGCTGATTTTGATTGCATGTCATAAGGAATTTTTAATTACTCACATAGTTTGGCCAAATTGTGTATTTTAACTTTGTGGAGTTTCACAGGGAAGTTTCAAGTAAAGCCAGAAATAAATATTCTTTAAGGGCACTGCAGTTCTTTAACTTAGCTTCATATTCTATTGACATTTTCATTACTGTACTGTAACTCCCTACTTGACTGTCCTCATCATTCCTTGCCTTTTCACCTGGTGGAAGAAGAGGTACGAGGTTTTACTGCACCTTCTCTGCCATGCTCAATTGCATGGGAATCCTATCATAGTTCAAATTGAGCCACTGACGAGATCAACTTTGGTCCTTCATTGATTTAGTCTTCCTAGAACACACAGAGAGGTAAATCCTCGTTCTCTATGTTATCAGGAGCTGATATCAGCAAGGAAGATGAAGTAAATTAAAAAAAAAATAAGAAGACTTGATAAAAGACACATAGGCAGAGCTGCTGTGGAAACCCATTTTCCTGTCTTACCTGTCTGTTACTCAACTTTTTTTCACCTTAGGTTCAAGATGCTGCCTGCAGTTCTTTGCCATGTGGCCTCTTCCATAGGCATTTCACAGCATGACACTTTGCTTTTTTTTTTTTTTTTTGAGATGGAGTCTCACTCTGTAGCCCAGGCTGGAGTGCAGTGGCGCAATCTCGGCTCATTGCAATCTCCGCCTCCTGGGTTCAAGTGATTCTCCTACCTCACCCTCCCAAGTAGCTGGGATTACAGGTGCTCGCCACCACGCCTGGCTAATTTTCTTTATTTTTAGTAGAGACGGGGTTTCACCATCTTAGCCAGGCTGGTCTTGAACTCCTGCTGACCGCGTGATCCACCCACCTCGGTCTCCTTAAGTGCTGGGATTACAGGCGTGAGCCACTGTGCCCGGCCTGACACTTTGCTTCTTTAAGGCCAGCAGGAGATTGTCATTCAGTCTGCTAAGATAAAAGTCTTATGTAATGTAATCATAGGAATGGCATCCCTTCATCTTTGCTGTATTCTACTGGTTATATATCAATGAGCTAGAAGTAGATGAAACTTGCTCCTGAGCTATGGAAGATGCTATCTCTCTAGAGGACCATTCAGATACAAAGATGTTAGATGCCAAAATAATGCACTGAAGTATGATGATTAGCTTTATTGAAACAACTTTATTAAAAGTTTGATAACTTCTTCTTCCCACACTTTTCTGCCCATTATACAAAAACATGATTAGGGCCCTAACTATCTGAAATTATTTTCCTAAGAGTTAAATAGAGGTCTTTTTATGCCTGTTGTGCCACTTGTGTGTGTGTGTGTGTGTGTGTGTGTATTTAAGCTTTTCAACAAAACAGGAATATTTCATGTACATGCTTTTGTGCTTTGGACATTACTCTTAAATACAGAAGGGTCCATTCCTTTTAGGTTCTAACTCTTACTTTCATTCTGAAGGAAGTTTCCCTGGGGTCTGACCTTTAGGAGCATGGTGATAAGGTGACAAGATTTTGGGACAGTATTTGAAGAGCTTGATAGAGACTCCTTGGTGCCCCCCACTTAATAGCTGAATGGGCAAGACAGTTGAGCCTCTGAATCAGATGAGTTTTCTTAAAAAGTGAGGATAATAACCCTCAGGTAAGGTAACTTAAGAGTTCAGCTTTATGTGTTATCAGTGGCCTTGTAGAAAGAACTTGGACTTTAGTGTCAGAGAGTTATGAGTTGGAATCTTGATTCTGTAAGTCTGTGACTTTTTCAAGTTACTACTTTTTTGTTTGTTTGTTTGTTTTTGAGATGGAGTTTCACTCTTGTTGCCCAGGCTGGAGTGCAATGGTGCCATCTTGGCTGACTGCAACCTCTGCCTCCCAGGTTCAAGTGATTCTCCCGCCTCAGCCTTCTGAGTAGCTGGGATTACAGGCATGTGCTACCACGCCCGGCTAATTTTGTATTTTTAGTAGAGATGGGTTTTCTCCATGTTGGTCAAGCTGGTTTAGAACTCCCACCCTCAGGTGATCTGCCTGCCTCCGCCTCCCAAAGCGCTGAGATTACAGGCGTGAGCCACCGCACCCAGCTCAAGTTACTTTTAATCTCAGTCTTGGTTTTCTTGGTAGAAAAATGGGATAATCCTTACATTGTAGTGTTGTACGGATCACAATTCTATGTATAAAATACCAAGTATAGTGCTTGACGCTGTAGTAGGTGCTCAGTAGATGAATGTTGGTGGATTCATTTGTCTACCACTATTTCCCACCTGGTCTTTCAGGTCCCTAGAGAGATGGGATCCTCCATTCCCACATCATCTTGGCCAAAATTCCAACCTCTGTCCTAGGTCAGACTGTTCAATCAGCCACGTGAATCACTGTTGTAAAGATCTTTTGGATCTATATGTACGAGCTGTTAGTCAGTTCTCAGCGCTGAGATACAGTCTCTATCTCAGTCTGCTTATTTGAGTTCCTTTTCTTTCGTTGATCTCCCTGAGGTCTAGATATCTCCATACACCTTCAATTTCACTTATCAATTATTTATTACAGCTTTCCCCTAGACCAAATCACCCCAAGTATCACTCACTCCCTTCCTTTATCAGGGATCATTATATTTTTTCAGAGAGTTCTGTGTTTAGTAATATAAATGGGTGGTGGCTGGGCACTGAATATGTGCTGAATATATTACTGGATTTTAAACATATGAGATTGATATAGTTATTCCCTTTATATGCTTGAGGAAACAGGCCCAAAGAGTTTTAAGTAACTTGCCCAAAGGCCACATACTTGTAAGATATTTATTAGATTCCTAATTCAGATCTTTCTGAGTCCAAAGCTCATGGTCCTCTTAGGATTCCGAACTTCCACTGGGGACACCAGGAGGCCCTTTTGGCATATTTGTATTTGTGTCTATTTGGGCTTAATTATTGTTATTTCTCTGTTTAAAATGTTTACCCAGAGACTCCTAACACTGTGGTAAAGTAACTTACTTTGGCTCTGTATAATTTTGAATATCTCCTGTAGAAGAAGTTTCCAAAAGGTAGGCCAGAGTAAGTGACAGATACTCTTCACTTCCCTTCTTCCTCTTTGATTGCTTGGGAGAAGGACTTTGAAAGTTATGTGATCTTTTGGTTGGGAGTACCTTGGCATCTTTGATGTCTCATTTATGAAAAAGGCTTTGGGGACCCAAAAATGTCCCTGGACTTCACTTTCTTTCAGACTGAATTTTATGCCCTAGAGATAGGCGCTGCATATTCTTTTTATGTTTTCAAGAATAATTTTTTACTCTTTTGATAATTTGTTTTTCATTTGAGAAGATAATCTAATAGTTTCATCATTACTTCTTTCTTACGGAACACCTTTTTAACATTTTGTCATTGTTGTTTTCAATCCTTTTTATTTTAAAATTGTTATTAGACAAAAATATTTTTTAGAGATGGTTTCACTATGTTGCCCAGGCTGGCCTCGAACCCTGGGCTCAAGTAATCCTCTTGCCTCAGCCTCCCGAGTAGCTAGGACTACAGGTGCATACCATGATTCCAGCTTCCAAACCTTTTTGAAAGAAATATAGTAAAACATTATAGCTTTTTGGAATACCAGTATTCATGTGTGTTATACAATAATTTAAAAAATGCAGATAAACCAAAAAACAAGAAAAATCTCCAATAGTATCAGGACTCAAACTGCTATTGTATCATTTACTATTTTAACAGACCTTAGATCATCTAACCTGTAAGCCACAGACATCTTGGGCAATTTTAATCATCAAGAAAGAAATATGTCATTAAGAAACAGCGGGATATTTTGAAAGAGTTGGAAAACATCATGAATTTGAATACTTTAAGTAATGGCACTGGTGATATCCAAAGGTAAGCCTCTAGTCTGTTCTTTTAGTTGAAGAATGTTTTTAGTTGCAAGGATCTGGGAGAAGTCAGTGGTTTTTAGAGCTAATTGTAAGAATTCTCATGGGATGGTAAGGGGAGTAGAAATTCTGTGGGACTGAAGGAGCATGAATGAAGCCTCATAAGAATTGGAACTGAATCTATAGATTTTATGGGGATTTTGTGCTCCTTTATTAATTTGGACCACAAAAGTCCGTGTCTGAACTTCCTCCTGTTACTAGAGACTTGCTTGTTCTTTTCCACTACTCTAAATCTTTCCATTGTATTTTTTCTTATTTACAATTCTGTTTTGTTTTCTTTAACCTCTATGGCTTTAATTCCTCTTTCTTCATTGGCCCAGCTCTAATTCATGGCTACTGTTTAAGCATTCATTTAGTCTTAGCTCCCGTGGCTGTTTCACTTCCTTACTTGGTATCTCCCAGTTTACCCTCCAAGAAGTAACACCTAATTGCTGTTGCTCATCTTATTTGTACCATTGATTTCTGCCTTTGGGTGTGGTGCCTACCTTTAGTTCATTCACCTTTGGTGGGTGGAGTCTGTAATATAAAACTGGACCACATAGGGTAGTGTCACTCTCTCCTAAGTGTGCTTTACAAAGAAATAAGTACTGAAATTAAAAGTAAATGTTTAGAAACTTTTATAGTCATGTAACAGAGTAATATTCTGTTTGCTGAATCTAAGAATAAAACATTTGGGGTTGTATTCTGTTTCTAAAATTTCTTTAAAAATAATGCGTTAAATATATTTTACAAAATCATCATGGAGTAGGGTGAAGATAGTCCCTCCTCATATTTAGTTTGAGAAGGACTGATCTAGACTGCCTTTTCAGCAAGGACGTGTGGATGGGACAAGTACCAAAACTAACATGTAATTTACCCGTAAATTTGCTACACAAATGTTTTCCACTTAGCTTTTGAAGCTACTCACCCCCCAATTTTTTTTTTGAGACAGAGTCTTGCTCTGCCGCCTAGGTTGGAGTGCAGTGGCGTGATCTTGGTTCACTGCAGCCTCCGCCTCCCAAGTTCAAGTGATTCTCCTGCCTCAGCCTCCTAAGTAGCTGGGATTACAGGTGCCTGCCACCACACCTGGCTAATTTTAAATATGTATTTAAAAATTAGAATATTTCACCTTATTTAGTATCCTGCTTTTTCAATTTTGGGGAACTTCTTGCCACATCAATATGTCATAATTTTTAAATTTTTATGAAGTGGGGTCTTGTTACGTTGCCCAGGCTGTCTGAAAACTCCTGCCCTCAGGCAGTCCTCCTGCATCAGCCTACCAAGTAACTGGAACTGTAGGCACGCACCATTGCCCCAGCTTGTCATAATTTTTAATGGCTAAATTACTTTTTATAATTCTAGAATCTGGATGCAGTTATTTAAAATCTACTAATCTACTTTGTTTCTGTAGATTTGCCTTTTCTGAACAATTCATATAATTGGAATCACATAATATATGGTCTTTTGTGGCTTCTTTTACAGGGCATATTCCTGAGGTTTGTCAAGTTGTAGCATGTAGCAGCACTTTGTTTCTTTTTGTTGCTGATAGTATTCCATTGTGTGGATATGCCACATTATGCCCATATACCAGTTGACAGACATTTGAGTTGTTGCCACTTTTTGGGTACTATGAATAGTGCTGCTGTGCACATTTACATATGTCTTTGTGTTGACATATGTTTTTGTACCCCTTGGGTAGATTCTTAGGAGCGGCAATGCTGTATCATATAGTAAATTTATGTTAAAATTTTCAAGAAACTGCCCAATTGTGTTCTTAAGTGGCTGAATCATTTTATATTATCACTAGCAATAATTGAGGGTTTCAGTTTCTCCGTATCCTGACCAATACTGATTTTTATCTGACTTTTTCAATTTAGCCATTTTGGTGAGTGTGAAGTTGTATGTTATTGAGGTTATAATTTGAAATTTCCTGATGGTTAATGATGTTGAACATCTTTGCATAGGCTTTTTGGTCATTCATATATCTTCATTGGTGAAATGTCTCTTCAGATCTTTTGTTCATTTTTAAATTGTGTTATTTATTTTCATGTTATTGAGCTTTAAGAGTTTTTGTATATTTGTAATGCAAGTCCTTTATCAGATATCTTATTTGCTGGCCTGGTGCAGTAACTCATGCCTGTAATCCCAGCACTTTGGAAGGCTGAGGTGGGTGGATTGCTTTAGCCCAGGAGTTTGAGACCAGCCTGGCCAACATGGCGAAACCCCATCTCTACAAAAAAATATGAAAATTAGCTGGGCGTGGTGGTGTGCCTGTGTGGTCCCAGCTATTCCAGAGGCTGAGGCATGAGAATCATTTGAACCTGGGAGGTGGAGATTGTAGTGAGCTGAGATCCTGCCACTGTACTTGAGCCAGGGTGACAGAGCGAGACCTTGTCTCAACAACAACAACAAAAAAGATATATGATATGCAAACATTTTTCTCCTGTTTAGTGGCTTGACTTTTCATTTTCTTAATAACATCTATGGAAATGCACAAAGTTTTTAACTTTGATGAAGTTCAGTTTATCAGTTCTTTTCCTGTAGGAGTTGTGCTTTTGGTTTTGTATATAAGAAATCTCTGACTAACTTAAGGTCATGAAGATTTTTCTTCTATGTTTTCTTCTAGAAGTTTTATAATTTTAACTCTTATATTTAGTGCTCTATTTTAAGTTACTTTTTGTGTATGGTATGAGGTAAGGGTCTAAATTTGTCTCTTTGCATGTGGATAGACAGTTATTCCAGCAGCAGCATTGTTGATAAGACTCACCTTTCCCTATTGAATTGCCTTGGTACTTCTGTTGAAAATTACTTAACCATGTGTAAGTATAGGTTTATTTCTGGCGTCTCAACTCTGATATATTGATCTACATGTCTGTTCTTTTTTTTTTTTTTGAGGCAGAGTCTCACTTTGTGTCAAGGCTGGAGTGCAGTGGCGTGATCTCACTGCAACCTCTGCCCCCCAGGCTCAAGTGGTTCTCCTGCCTCAGTCTCCCAAGTAGCTGGGATTTACAGGTGCCTGCCACTGCACCCAGCTAATTTTTGTATTTTTAGTAGAGATGGGGTTTCGCCATCCTGGGCAGGCTGGTCTTGAACTCCTGACCTCATGACCCACTGGCCTTGGCCTCCCACAGTGCTGGGATTACAGGCGTACATGTCTGTTCTTAATCCAAAACCACATTGTCTTGATTACTGTAGCTTTATAGTAAGTTTTGAAATTAGGAAGCAAACGTTTTCCCATTTGTTCTTCTTCAAGATTGTTTTGGCTATTTTGAATTCTTTGTCTTTCCAAATTTTAGGATTAGCTTTTCAGTTTCTGCCAAAATGTCTGTTGGGGTTTTAATAGGGATTATATTGAATATGTAGAGTAATTTGGGGAGAACTGACATTTTAATAATGTTGACTTTTCCTTATATGAATGTGAATATGGAATGTCTTTCCATTTGTTTAGCTTTTCAACTTCTTTCAACAACATTTTGTATTTTTCAGTGTAAAAATCTTTCACTTTTTTTTTTTTTTTTTTGAGACAAGATCTTGCTCTGTTGCCCAGGCTAGAGTGCAGTGGCATGATATTGGCTGACTGTGGCCTCAAACTCCTGAGCTCAAGTGATCCTCCTGCCTCAGCCTCCTGAGTAGCCAGGACTACAGGCATGTGCCACCATGCCTGGTCAATTTTTTTTATTTTTGTCGAGACAAGATCTTGCTATGTTTCTCAGGCTGGTCTTGAACTCCTGGCCTCAAATGATCCTCCTGCCTTGGTTTCCCAAAGTGCTGGGATCAGGCATGAGCCACCATCTCTGGCCTTGCATTTCTTTTGTTAAATTTATTTTATTCTTTTTGATGCTGTTATAAATGGGATTGTTTTCTTGATTGTTCATTGCTAGTATATAGAAGTATAATTGATTTTTGTGTATTGATCTTGTATTCTGTGACCTTGCTGAAATTGATTTTAGTTCTAGTCTGTTTTTTCTTTTTTCTTTTTTTTTTTTTGAGACAGAGTCTTGCTCTGTCACCCAGGCTGGAGTGCAGTGGCCGGATCTCAGCTCACTGCAAGCTCCACCTCCTGGGTTTACGCCGTTCTCCTGCCTCAGCCTCCCGAGTAGCTGAGACTACATACAGGTGCCTGCCACCTCGCCCGGCTAGTTTTTTGTATTTTTAGTAGAGACGGGGTTTCACCGTGTTAGCCAGGATGGTTTCCATCTCCTGACCTCGTGATCCGCCCGTCTCGGCCTCCCAAAGTGCTGGGATCACAGGCTTGAGCCACCGCGCCCGGCCTTAGTCTTTTTTTTCTTAGTGGATTTCTAGGATTTTCTTTCAGAATCATGTCCTTTGTAATTAAAGACAGTTTTACTTCTTGTTTTCCAGTATGCATGCCTTTTATTTCTTTTGTGTTACATGATTGCACCATCTACATCTCTAGTACATCTTGACTAGAAGTTTTAATAGCAGATTTCTTTTTCTTGTTTCAGATGTTACAGGAAGCGTTTAGTTTTTCACCATTAAGTATGATGCCAGCTGTAGGTTATTTGTAGGTGTCCTTTTTCAGGTGTGGAAATTTTGTTGTAGTTTGTTAATAGTTTTTATCATGAATAGGGGTTGGATTTTGTCAAATGCTTTTTCTGCATCCATTGAGATGATCATGTAGTTTTTGTCTTCTAATTAATTAATTAATTAATTAACTAATTTTAGCGACAGGGTCTTGCTCTGTCACCCAGACTTGATTACAGTGGTCTGGTCATACCTCACTGCAACCTCAAACTCGTGGACTCAAATGGTTGGCCTCAGCCTCCTGAGTAGCTGGAACTGTAGGCACTTAGCCTTGAACTCCTGGCCTCAAGCTATCCTCCTGCCTTGACCTCCCAAAGTGCTGGTATTACAGACATGAGCCATCATACCTAGCCTCTTTATTTTGTTAAAATTGTGTATTACATCAATTAATTTTCAGATGTTATACCAATTTTATATTTTGGGGATACATCCTGCTTAGTCATGTTGTATAATCTTTTTAAGGTGTCGCTGGATTTGATTTGCCCAATTTTTTTTTTTTTTTTTTGAGATGAAGTCTTACTCTGTTACCCAGGCCAGTGTACAGTGGTGATCGTAGCTCACTGCAGCCTTGAACTCCTGTGCTCAAGTGATCCCCCCACCTCAGCCTCCCAAGTAGCTGGGACTACAGGCAGGTGCCATCATGCCCAGCTACTTGGTCTGCTAATGCTTTGTTGAGGATTTTTCCATCTGTATTCATGAGGGATATTAATCTGTTTTCCCCTCTTGTGATAACTTAGTCTGGTTTTGGTATTCAAGTAATGCCAGGTTCATAGAATGGGTTGGGAAGTGTTTTCTCCTGTTATGTAAAGATTGGGATTATTTTTTCTTTACCTGTTTGGTAGAATTTGCCAGTGAAGCTATCTGTGCTTGGGCATTCTCTGTGGTTAGATAATACAATATCCTTATCTGTTAAAGATCTATCCAGATTTTTTATTTCCTTTTGAGTTAGTTTCAGTAATTTGTGTTTTTCTAGGAATTCATCCATTTGATCTGAATTGTTTAATTTGTTGGTATATTGTTGTACAGAATATTCTCTTATAATCCTTCTAGATGGTAATGATGTTTCCTTCTTCATTCTTTATTTTCATAATATGAGTTTTTTCTTTTTTTCTTTGTTAATCTAGCCGAAGGTTTATTAACTTTATTGCTCTTTTCAAAGAACCAAATTTTGGTTTCATTGATTATCTCAGTTTTATTTTAGTCTTATTTTAAAAATTAAAGTTATATATGCACATTATTTAAATAATCCATTGTGCTGTAAAATTTATTTAGTGTCATTACAGAAAACGGCAATATTCATTTCTTTGAGGCAAATCCACTTTCTAGATTCCTAAAAAAATCCTTTTTTCAACTGAGGTGGTGTTTTTCATCTCTTAAAAATTTTTTTTCATGTTGTTAATTGATTTTTTTAGTTTTAAGTGTTATCTACTGACTTCCTGGTACAGAGGATCATAATTTAGTTCTCATTCCTGCCTGCTTCCTTTTCTGTTGTCTACATTTAGTGATATTATAATCTTAGATTAGTTATTCAATGTTTATATTATTATAGTTATGAAAACTTTACGTTGAGCCCATGTAGTAGTATTCAGTGACATTTTTTACTTTCTTTTACAATTTATTTTGCTTGGATTAATAATTACCTGCTTTCTTATTTGGTTTGTTTGCTTAGTTTCTATGAACTTACCAGGAATTCAACTTCATGCTCCAAACAAATTATATAAATCTCTTTCAATATGTTTTTTGTCTTCTTCTTCTTCTTGTTCTTCTCCTCTCCTTCTTCTCCTTCTCCTTCTTCTTCTTCCTTTTTTAAAGACAGTGTTTTGTTCTGTCACCCAGGCTGTAGTGCAGTGGCATAGTCATGGCTCACTGCAATCTTGACCTCCTGGGCTCAAGTGATCCTCCTGCTTTGGCCTCCCAAAGCAGGAGGCCAAAGGTTACACCTGTAACCTGGGATTACAGGTGTGAGCCACTACACTTGGTGTGTTTTCATCTTCTTAAATAAATCACTCCTGGAGGCTTTGACCAGTCCTGCTGGAACAGATTTCCGTTTAAGTGCTTTGCTGCACATGTGTCATCTTAGTATTTCCTCCCATCACTATCCTGGAAATCCCTCTGCAGTTTTCTTGTGTTGAGTACCCAACTTCTAGAATCCCATGTCTTTCTCTTTCTCATTTTGGTGGAGTAAATGTTCTATTAGCCTCCTGAGAAAGTTCATGGGAGGTAAATATTTTGAGGCCTGGCAGATCTGAAATTGTCTTTCTTATAGTCTTGTCTTTGGATGGTGATTTGTTGGGTATAAAATTCTAAGTTAGAAATGATTTTTCCCTTGGAATTTTGTCAGGCATTGCATCATTATTTCCTAATTTCCAGTGTTTCTTTTGAGAAATGATGTCAGACTTTTTTTTTAAACTTTTGTTTTAGGTTCAGGGGTACATGTGCAGGTTTGTTATATAGGCAAACTCGTGCTATGGGGATTTGTTGTACAGATTATTCCATCACCCAGGTACTAAGCCTAGTACCCAATAGTTATTTTTCTGCTCCTCTTCCTTTTTTTTTTTTTTCTCTGCTCCTCTTTCTTCCCACACCCTTTACCCTTAAGTAGTCCGTTATTTTTTTCCTTTGTGTCCATGAGTTATCATTTAGTTCCCATTTATAAGTGAGAACACGTGGTATTTGGTTTTCCTTTCCTGGGTTAGTTTGCTAAGGATAATGGCCTCTAGCTCCATTCATGTTCCCACAAAATACATGATCTCATTATTTTTTATGGCTGCATAGTATCCTATGGTGTATATGTACCACATTTTCTTTATCCAGTCTGTCACTGAGGGGCAGTTAGGTTGATTCCATGCTTTTGCTATTGTGGATAGTGCTGCAGTGGACATTTGTATGCATGTGTCTTTGTGGTAGAATGATTTATTTTCCTCTGGGTGTATACCTAGTAATGGGGTTGCTGGGTTGAATAGTAGTTCTGTTTTAAGCTCTTTGAGGAATCACCATGTTGCTTTCTAGAATGGTTGAACTAATTTACATTCTCTATCATTAGTATGTAAGTGTTCCCTTTTTTCCTGCAACCTTGCCCCCATCTGTTATTTTTTGACTTTTTTTTTTTTTTGAGATGGAGTCTTGCTCTTTCGCCCAGGCTGGAGTGTAGTGGTGTGATCTCGGCTCACTGCAATCTCCTCCTCCCAGGTTCAAGCAGTTCTCCTTGCCTCAGCCTCCCGAGTAGCTGGGATTACAGGCGCCCGCCACAACGTCTAGCTAATTTTTGTATTTTTTAGTAGAGACGGGGTTTTGCCATATTGGCCAGGCTGGTCTTAAATCCTGACCTCAGGTGATCTACCCACCTCGGCCTCCCGAAGTGCTGGGATTACAGGCATGAGCCACTGCGCCTGGCCTTATTTTTTGACTTTTTAATAATAGCCGTTCTGACTAGTGTGAGATGTTATCTCATTGTGGTTTTGATTTGCATTTCTCTAATGATCACTGATACTGAACTTTGTTTCATATGCTTGTTGGCTTCATGTATGTCTTCTCTTGAAAAGTATGTTTTTATGCCCTTTGCCTACTTAAAAAAATTTTTTTTTCATAAATTTAAGTTGCTTATAGATGCTGGATATTAGACCTTTGTCAGGTGTATAATTTGCGAATATTTGTTTCCTATTCTCTAGGATGTCTGTTTACACTGTTGATAGTTTCTTTTGCTGTGAAGAAGGTCTTAAGTTTAATTAGATCCCGTTTGTCAGTTTTTGCTTTTGTTGTGATTGCTTTAGGCATCTTTGTCATGACATCTTTGCGTGTTCCTATGTCCAGGGTGGCATTGCCTAGGTTGTCTTTCAGGGATTTTTTATTTTTTAATTTTTTTTTTTGAGACGGAGTCTTGCTCTGTCTCCCAGGCTGGAGTGCATTGGTGCTATCTCAGCTCACTGCAAGCTCTGTCTCGCGGGTTCATGCCATTCTCTTGCCTCAACCTCTCAAGTAACTGGGACTACAGGTGCCCGCCACCACGCTCAGCTAATTTTTGTATTTTTAGTAGGGATGGGGTTTCACTGCATTAGCCAGGATGGTCTCCATTCTCCTGACCTCATGATCCACCCGTCTCGGGCTCTGAAAGTGCTGGGATTACAGGCGTGAGCCACCGCGCCCTGGCTGTCTTTCAGGGATTTTTATAGTCAAACATATTTCTTAGTCTTTTGTGTAAAACCTATTTATTTCTCTCTGGACTTTGGAGGAACTACTTTTTTGTTCCCTGTTTTCTGAAATTTCCATGCATTTAACCTGAGCTCTTTTAGTAGGCCCTTTCAGTTTGAAACTTATATCCTTCGGAATCTGCCTATTTCCGTGGATTTGTTTCTATAATAGTTTCCTCCCCTTCAGAGAGACATAGTGCAGTGGTTAAGAAGATATATCATGGAGCCAGGCTTTCAGGGTTTGAATTTCAGCTCTGCCCCTCACTAGCTCTGTGAACTTGGGTCATAGGGGTCATAATAGTACCAATCTCATGAGATTATTGTGAAGAATAAATAGGTTTATATATGTAAAATGCTTAGAACAATGCTTACAAAATAATAAGACTATTTAATGTTATAAATTTATATTTTCTCATTCTGCACCTTTATTTAGATTTTGAACTTCTTGGATAGTCTTCTAATTTAAAAAATTTTCAATTTTTTCATCTCCATCTCTTTTTGCTTTTATTTTCTGGGAGATTTTTCTTTTATTTTTGTTTATTTAGCTTTTCATTTTCTTACTTTGTGTTTTTGATTTCTTTTCTTTTTCTTTGTTTTTTTTTTTTTTTTTTGAGATGGAGTTTCGCTCTTGTTGCCCACGCTGGAGTGCAATGGTGTGATCCCTGCTCACTGCAACTTCTGCTTCCTGGGTTCAGGGATTCTCCTGCCTTAGCCTCCCAAGTAGCTGGGATTACAAGCATGAGCCACCACACCCAGCTAATTTTTGTATTTTTAGTAGAGACAGGGTTTCACTATGTTGGCCAGGCTGGTCTTGAACTCTTGGCCTCAAGTGATCTGCCCACCACAACCTCCCAAAGTGCTTGGAGGCTGGGCCTGAGCCACTGCACCCGGCCGTGTTTTTGATTTTTAAGAGCTTTTTTTCCTCTGAATATTTCATTTCTTATTGCAGTCATGGCTGTGATATATGGCTGTTATACTCTCTCCTATTTTTTTTAGGAGACAATGTTAGTTTTTTTTTTTCTCTTCTAAGTTGTCATCTTTCTGCATAGTCTTTCAAGGCATGCTTCTTTCCATGCACCATATTTTTGGTCTCTATTTATCATATTAGGTGCTTCCTAAACTCTTGGTGATTGTTGGCTGTCTGCTTACATTGAAAAGTAGGGGCTTCACCTAAAAAGATGATTGGAAGCTGAGTGTGTGAGGCTTTGTGTTTGTGTCATGCTCTGTAGGGTTATATGGTTAAGCTGTTTTGCTAGAGAATGACTGGCATCAGTATCTTTAGGTATTTTTCACCTGGTTGCTTAGGTTCTGTAGGGAAGACACTTCCAATCACTGCTTGACTGCCATCATTCTGGCAAGACAAGTAGTATTAAAACTCTAGAGCGCTCTTTCATTATATAACTTTTAACTCAACTTATTGTATATAGTATGAAACATCATTTGTATCTAATGTCTTCTGATCCAGAGACCTTCTGTTTTATCCTCTCCAGGGAATAAACCCCTAGTGTTTTTCTGACAGACCGGGAAAGAGATAGGTACCCAGTTGTGTGGTGTAGGGGATAGGGAATCTGAGGATGTAATTATTTTGTTGGCAGACTTTCAACTAATTCTCCTGTTTTCTGCTCTACTTTTACCCTGATTTTCAAAGGTGTTGTCAATTACTGAGCTTTTGGGGGTTATCAATTACCACTTGTCCATATGCATTTCAGCTTCCAGTATTTTATTGCTATTATCTCATATTTTGTGTTCTTTCTCTTGTGAGTTTATACCTCTGAATTCTGTTTGTGGTTGTTTTAATGTTTCATTTTTATTTTTGGGAGAGAGTAGTGTGCTTTAGTCTGACATTTTTCTTTCTGTATTATGTATTACATTTGCAGTAAACAAAATGTATTATTTACAAAGAAAAAAAGTGGGGGAACCCAGTCTCTTCCAAAATGATCCAGCCTGTGGTATGATCAGACAGTTTAAGTAGCAGTCTTGAATAATGTGGTAATTTCCCATTAGACAGTGGTTTGTTGCTAGATGTCTATCTATCTATATATACTACTTTGTATTTCTACATAGCTTTCGCAATGGACATCTTTTACTAGATTGTGAACTCTGAGTCAAGAACTATGTCATGTTCTCTCTGTTTTTTGAAAAATGAATTGTCAGAAATATCAGAAATGCTCTAAAATGTGCTTTATGAGAAGCATATACATTTTACTATAATCTTATTTTGTAGGTTGAAGAATGCCTCATCAGATGTAAAACAAATACTTAAAACTGAAACAGAGTTGGATATTACTGCTGATCTCAGGAAGAAACTCCATCGGGCTAAAAAAGAAAAATTAGAAATAACAACCAAACACAATGCAGAGGTACGATTTATTTTCCTCTGAAATAATGTTAAAAGTTGAGTTTGATTTTTTAGATTTATTTCATATGAAAAACTCCATGTTTAACCTTTATCACTATACCATTCTTGTGTTTAAAAAGGAAATTGTAGTAAATAAAACATGATTTTAAAATGTAGTGTAATTGCATAAGTGTTAAAGTAGAACTTTAATGAATTATGTTTATTTCTCTGTTATCTTAGATTTATTTTAATTAATGGGTTCAATTGATTAAAAATATTAATTTATGAACATGTTTGATGATTAAAGGATTTGTAAATCAGACATTTTTGAAATCATAATGTAGGTTCCTTTAAGGTCTCAATTATGGAACAGTCTCAAGTAAATTTGAGTATGGAATTTTTAATCATAGTTTAATTCATAAATTATCTTACTTTATGTTGTAAGTCATTATTTCTTTTATTAGTATGTATGTGTATATATATATTTCATATGTGTATGTATATATTCCAAGATAGTTTTTCTTCCTTTCTAAGATAACTCATGAGTCATATCTTTATGCCGCTTCTCTCTGCTGTGTTCTTTCTCCTTTTTTCTCTGCTAAATCTTATTTATTCTTAAAACTCAGTTTGGGCCACCTGGTGTAGTGGGAAGAATATCAGATTACACAGAGCTCAATTCATTCCTGGCCTTTCCATTTAAGATGCATCATCTTGGGCTACTTGTTTATCCTGTACACCATTGGTTTCTCATTGTGAACTGCTGGTCCCAAAGGGTTGTTGTGATAATTAAGTGAAATAAAATTTGGAAAGTACTTGTGTACTGTAATAGTGGCTGTAATTTATTGACAGTTAAGTGTAAGCAGTATGTTTTTCTTCCCTTTTTGCTAAGTTATGCAGTTCTCATGTTGGGAAACCTTGTCATGTCTCTGTGAGTTAAACCAGCTACTACTTTTTTCTTCCACAACATGTTGCTGTTACAGATATTTTAGAACTAAAACATTTATATCATGCTTATCTGCTCTTCTTTAGTTTGTAAACCCCCGAGAGCTGAAAACAGTGATCCCATTTTGTCTCCATATTGCTCATGTTTACTGGCACATAGTAGGCCATCAGTCAGTGGTTGTGTACAGAATAAATGTATAAAAAGGGCCAGGTGCGGTGGCTCATGCTTATAATCCCAGCATTTTGGGAGGCCACGGTGGGTGGATCACTTGAAGTCAGGAGTTTAAGATCAGCCTGGCCAACATGGTAAAACCCCATTTCTACTGAAAATACAAAAATTAGCTGGGTGTGGTGGCGCACACCTGTAATCTCAGCTACTTGGGAGGCTGAGGCAGGAGAATCACTTGAACCCTGGAGCTGGAGGTTTCTGTGAGCTGAGATTGTGCCACTATACTCCAGCCTGGGCAACAGAGGAGAGTATGAAAAGATGATTTTTTTCAGTGTATCTAAGGAGCGGTGGTATTGCTGATTGAAAAAACAAGAGATGAATACGTAATCATTCTCTTTGTATTTTTTAGTAGCAATTGAGGTAATATTATTATTATAATTTGTCTTTTTTTTGAGACGATGTCTCACTCTGTCATGCAGGCTGAAGTGCACTGGAACAATCTTGGCTCACTGCAACCTCTGCCTCCAGGTTCAAGTGATTGGAAAATCACTTGTCTCAGCCTCCCCAGTAGCTGGGATTACAGGCACGTGCTACCACACCCAGCTAATTTTTGTATTTTTAGTAGAGATGGGGGTTTTACTGTGTTGGCCAGGCTGGTCTTGAACTGGTAACTTCAGGTGATCTGCCCACCTTGGTCTCCCAAAGTGCTGGGATTACAGGCGTAAGCCACCGTGCCCAGCCCAATGGAGGTAATTTTAAAGTAATAGTTGAAGTAATTGCTTCTATTTACATTGTAATAATCCATATAAAGTGATATGTGTTAAATGTATGCTAATTATTCATAAACACTAAAACTTATTTTTTAAAACCAAATGTACATGTTACTTGAGAGTATTAGTGTGATGATAATCATTCCTTTATTAAATAAATTCTCTCACAGCCAGGTGTGGTGGCTCATGCCTGTAATCCCAGCACTTTGGGAGACCAAGGCAAGAGGATTGCTTGCGCCCAGGAGTTTGAAACCAGCCTGAGCAACAGAGTGAGACCCTGTATCTACAAAAAATAAAATAAAAATAAATATATTCTTTCATAATATGTTTATAGTTGTCATTAGATTTCTCAGCAGAACACACTGTTTTCTTTTATTTGATCAAAATGTTTTGAAGTATATGTTCACATTAAAGAGATAGGAAATTATCTTAAGGAAGGAAGACAGTTTTCTTAAAACAGGAAATTATAATTGGTTCAACTCCAGATTTATATTAGTAATTATTATTATTTTCCATTATTTCTTTTCTTTTCTTTTCTTTTTTTTTTTTTTAAAACAGAGTCTCACTCAGGCTGTTGTCTAGGCTGGAGTACAATGGTGCTATCCTGGCTCACTGCAACCTCTGCCTCCCACATTCAAGCTATTCTTCTGCCTCAGCCTCCCAAGTAGCTGGGATTACAGATGCCTGCCACTGCGCCTGGCTAATTTTTGTATTTTTAGTAAAGACGGGGGTTTTACCGTCTTGAGCAGGCTGGTCTCAAACTCCCGATCTTGTGATCCACCTGTCTTGGCCTCCCAAAGTACTGGGATTATAGGTGTGAGCCACCGTGCCCAGACAAATTTTTGTATTTTTAGAGGAGACGGGGTTTTACCATATTGGCCAGGCTGGTCTCAAACTCCTGACCTCAAGTGATCCACCTGCCTCGACCTTCCAAAGTGCTGGGATTACAGGTATGAGCCAGTGAGCCACTGTGCCTGGCCTTCAGTTATTTCTGTAGATGATCATACTTGTATTACGTAGTTAAATTTTTTAGCCATACAATCTTCAAGTATACCCATCAGGAAGCAAGGCAGAGAGGAATGCAGTGATCTAAAAACTAAGGCCATATATGCCTTATCATGTATTCCTAATGTGAACACAAATCATGCATGGTGATTGGCACAAAATATATTTAAAGACTTCTCTAGGAGTTTTATTGTTGGGGGATTTTAGGCAAGTTACTTCATTTTTCTGAGCTACAGTTTTCTTTGATAGGTATTTGAATAATAGATTACTGTTTAGAGGATTTATTAGTAGACAGAGGGTATGGGGAGAAGAATTGCTTACAGACTCGTAGGATCCAGATGAGACAAAGTTGCATTGATGTAGATGATTAGGATAAGAAAATACTATAACGTTTTCATTGTTGCAGTGGTTTTTAGAATCATTTGAGCATAACAATAAAGTTGTGGAAAATAGGACAAGAAGACTGTGAGCCTATTCAGATATCTCATTGGCCCAGATAGTGATGACAGAGCAAGAAAATCCAGATAAATGGGAAAGGGAGAGGGTAAAGAGTGACATAACTTCTTTGTGTGTGTGTGTGTGTGTCTGTGTGTTTTTTTTTGAAACAGGGTCTCTCTGTGTCACCCAGGTTGGAGTGCAGTGGTGTCATCTTGGCTTACTGCAGCATCAACCTCCTGGACTCAAGTCATCTCCTACCTCAACCTCCTGAGGAGCTGGGACTACAGGCACACACGTGCCACCCTGCTTGACTAGTTTTTTGTATTTTTATAGAGGCGTGGTTTTGCCATGTTGTCCAGGCTGGTCTTGAACTTCTGGGCTCAAGTGATCCACCTGCCTTGGGTTCCCAAAGTGCTGGGACAACAGATGTGAGCCACTGTACCCAGCTGACATAACTTCTTTTAGCCAAAAAATACTGGAAACTTAGGACTAATCAGTAGGCTTTATGGCCTGAAGATACTGTCTGACCCAGCCAGTACTCTTTAAGAGCAGGGATTCTTAAGCTGGAGTCCTCAAAAAGAGAAATCAGGGAATCTATAAACTTAGATGGGGAAAGCTTATAATTTTATTTTTATTAACCTCTAACTGATATTAAGCATTTCCTTCAGTTCTGAAGGGCTTGACCCAGCCAGTCCTCCTTTTAACAAGTCATAGTAGTGTTAGCAATACTTTTGAGTATCATCAATAGAAATCACAGATGCATACCACATTTTAGAAATTACAGCTACAGGATGGGTGCCATGGCTCACGCCTGTAATCCCAGCGCTTGAGGAGGCTGAGGTGGGCGAATCACTTGAAGTCAGGAGTTCGAGAGCAGCCTGGCCAACATGGTGAAATCCTGTCTCTACTAAAAATACAAAAATTAGCTGGGCATGGTGGTGCGCGCCTATGCTCCCAGCTACTTGGGTGGCTGAAGTGGGAGAATCACTTGACCCTGGGAGGCAGAGGTTGCAGTGAGCCAAGATCATGCCACTGCACTCCAGCTTGGGTGACAGAGCAAGACTCTGTCTCAAAAAAAAAAAAAAAAAAAATTATAGCTACATATCGTGTATCATATTTCAGTTAGTGTGTGTGTATGTGTGTATGTATACATGTATGTATATTTGTTGTTTTAAATCTTTTCTTTTAGAGACAGGGTCTTGCTTTGTTGCCAGGATTGCATGCAGTGATGTGATCATAGCTCCCTACAGCCTGGAACTCCTGGGCTCAGGTGATTTTATGCTGCAGCCTCCCAAGTAACTAGGACTAAAGGTGTGTGCCATCACGGCTGGCTAATTTATTATTATTTGTAGACATGGGGTCTTGCTCTGTTGCTCAGGTTGGTCTCAAACTCCTATCTTCAAGCAACCCTCTCTTACCAGCCTCTCAAAGTGCTGGGATTGCAGGACCCATCTACTGCACCTGGCCAGCATTTTAATTTTAAGTAATGTACTTTGTGCCCTCGAAGAGGATGTAGTCCAGGAAAGGGGAGGCTTTGGTTTGCACAAAACCACTCCCATGTTTTTAAGTCTGTATTATGCCAGGAAAGTAGTGGTATTTTGACCTTATGAAATGATTGTAGGCCGATGTTGAATTCAATTTTCAGTCAACCATCCAAGCAGAACTGTTAGAGTTAACTTACGAGATCAATCTTGTACATGTTCTCCAAGTTCCTGTGAAAACTAGATTAGCAAGAGCTTTCAGTTCTTCTGCTATATAAGCTATTTCCTCCTGGAGCAGACTGCATTTTTCCTTCTGTAGCATACTGAGATCTCAGTCCATCTGTGGTGAACAGAGCAATGTAGGTGGATCTTGCAAATGCTCCTGCAAGGCAGCTGCTTCAGGTGTGGTCGTTACTAAATCTTTCAGCAAGGAAAAACTGGTTACCTCAGTCAGAAAGGAGAGGCTCCTTTTTTTTGGTAAGGAATGTTCAGGGGGGATTTGAGAGTTCATAGTTTTTAGGTTTGTTCAATTCTGAAAGTCCTCATCCTATGTTCTTCCTGCTTAATATCCAGCTGATACCATCTTAACAGTAGAAACTTGGTGAAACTCTTCATTGAACTTGTAATTTTGCATTTCCCATAATTAGATTTTCAGGTTTGTTCATAACCTTATCTGCCCTGGGGCTATACTAAATAAGCAATTATTTTAAAGTCACCATAAAAACTCTGGTTTTCTGACTGTCTTGAACTGAGATTCTAAAGCTCTGGGATTATCATTTTGTTTTTGTAAATTATCTAGTATAGTGAGATTTAGCCTTTCTACCCCTCAGGTCTTATAGTAAATCAATACTGGCATCATAGTTAAGTGCATTCATTACTTCATTTTCCAAAGGCTTGTTTTCAACTGGCACTTCATCCTAAACAACTGCACACCATAATTTAAAGAACTGTGATCCCACTGTATGCTGTAGATCACTAGAATCCCATTTCTACCTGCAAAGAGGCTTTCACTGTGTTCACACTTAAATATGTTAGACACTCAATGTTATAAACCCATCTTGAGACAATTTCTGATACCAAGAGCAATATTACTGGGTATTCAGTTAGGAAAACAGAAACCTTTCTAAGTCTTACAACAAAGGGACATTAGTAGCGGGTATTGGTTGCACAGGTACGAGAAAAGCGGAAAAGACAACTAGAGGAGATTAAGACAACCCAACAACATGAAGAACTGCTTCTATTCCCAAGGTTGATTAGAGCTAGAACTGGACAAAGCAAGGCCCATGGAGGGAGGGATTGTCCATCAGGATTTGCAGCCACAGACAAGAAAGGGATAACTACTCACGGTAGATCTGGAAAGACAGAACTATCTTGGCATTTTCACTTCTCCTGCCGTCAGTCACTCCACATGTGCCTCTCATTGATCAAGCCTATTGAGAAGCCAGTTGTCTCTGACTTTCTGTCATGCTACTTCAGAAGGATCACAAATTCGATACTCGTTCATTTAAATCCCTGCAAATTTGGCACTTTTATTACTTTATGATCAGTGATATCATAATCAAGAGAAATAATACAGACAATATTAAACTACTTTGATGCAATTTATTTATTGGTTTCATTTAGGGAATAGAAGGAGGAAAGGAAATAATAAATTTTTAAGTGCTTAGTATGTATCATGCATTTTTTTTTTTTTAGGTATGGATATTTTCTTTTCTTTTCTTTTTGAGACAGTCTTGCTCTGTCCTTCAGGATGGAGTGTAGTGGTGTGGTCTCTGCTCGCTGCAACCTCTCCCTCCCAAGCTCAAGCAATCCTTCCATCTCAGCCTCCTAAGTAGCTGGGACTACAGGCGCATACCACCATGCCTGATTAATTTTTGTATTATTATTATTATAGAGACAGAGTCTCCCCATGTGGCCCTGGCTGGTCTTTTTTTTTTTGAAACAGAGTCTCGCTCTGTCGCCCGGGCTGGAGTGCAGTGGCCGGATCTCAGCTCACTGCAAGCTCCACCTCCCGGGTTTACGCCATTCTCCTGCCTCGGCCTCCCGAGTAGCTGGGACTACAGGCGCCCGCCACCTCGCCCAGCTAGTTTTTTGTATTTTTTAGTAGAGACGGGGTTTCACCATGTTAGCCAGGATGGTCTCGATCTCCTGACCTCGTGATCCGCCCGTCTCGGCCTCCCAAAGTGCTGGGATTACAGGCTTGAGCCATCGCGCCCGGCCGACCTGGCTGGTCTTGAACTTCTGGGCTTAAGTGATCCTCTTGCCTTGGCCTCCCAAAGTGCTGGAATTACAGGAGTGAGCCACCATGCCTGGCCAAGGTGTGACTTTCTGATTAAAATATGTAATTTATCTTTAATTTTACAAAAAGTTCTTATAAGACTTTTTTTGTTTTTTTTCCTCTAGTGGATTCTCTAAAGTAAAAAACATAATGAGTGTCATTTTGTAAGATAGTGCTTCCTTTCCAGTGATGCAGAACATATAAATTTATGAATTTTTGCCTTGTATATATTATGGAAACAAGTTTCTCTAAGAAACTTAAATGTTTGAGTGTATGCTCTCATAATCTTTGGACACATGTTGATATCAGGAATCTGTTTTTAGCTGGCAAGCTATGAGAGCCAGATTGCCAAGCTACGGTCCGAGGTTGAAAAGGGAGAAGCATTGCGACAAAGTCTGGAATATGACCTAGCTGTTGCTAGAAAGGAAGCTGGTCTTGGAAGACGGGCTGCTGAAGAAAGATTAGCCGAGGCACATAGGATCCAAGAAAAGCTCTGTGGTAAGACTGTTTCTATTTCTTCCCATGTTTAGGGTTGTAACCTGATTGTTGTATATTACTCCTCACTGTTGTGTGTACATCCCATATAGGGTCAGAGGTAAGGTTTTGATTCATTGACTGACTTTTGATGTACAGACTTAGCTGGGTACATATAAAAAGTCTTCTGGCAATTTTGTGAACATTTATCTACTTTACATTAATATTTTTATGCTGTGCATATATGGAAAAAGGAGTTCAAAATTCTATTAGTAACTTTTTAGAAGCACTTCTTCCATGAATAATCAACAGAATCACAAAGGGATTTTTGTTTGTTTGTCTTAAACATGTATTCCAGGCTCCTCATCACATATAATCTGAGTCCAGATCTCTAGCTTGAAAATCTATATGTTCAAGACGCACTGCCTCTTTCATTGATTTTGCCAGGTTTAGAAACCACTGGGCTAGAGTGTGGTGCCTAGAAAAGAAAAAAGGCACTGGATTTAATCTTCAAAAGCTGTCTGTTACATAGTCCTTGGACTTAAATAAAGACTTTCTATTTACATGTAATATATAAAAATAAATGTGCCTAGATAGCTATATCACTTATAACAAGCACTCAGATCATGAAACAGAAAATGATCAAAAGCTCTTCTACATGAATAACTACTATAATGGTTTTTAATAGTGTAGATTAATTTTGCCAGTTTTTGTACTTCATATAAATGGAATAATAAAGTATATATTATTTTGTTTCTGGTTTCTTTCTTCCAACATTATGTTTTTGAAATTCATGCATATTGTATGAGAGCTTTGTATTGATGTATAGTATTATATTGTGTAAACACTCCACACTTATATTTATCCATTTATTATTGATGGGCATTTGAGTAGTGTCCAATTTTTGATTATTAAGAATAATGTTGCTATGAACATTCTTGTACACAGCAGGTTTTAATTAAGAGAACACTGTGAATTCTGATTTAGATTTAGGTCCTGCTTCTGCCACTTACTGACAGATAGATACTTGAACGTAGGTTGTTTTAAGGATGAAATGAGAAAATGAAAGTGCTTTGTTATGGAACAAAAAGAGCCCACATAAGCAAAAAGAACAAATCTGGAGGCATCACATTGCTTGACTTTTAAACTGTACTACAAGGCTATAGTTACTGAAACAGCATGGTACTGGTATAAAAGTAGGCATATAGACCAATGGAACAGGGTAAAGTACCCGGAAATAAAGACAAATACTTACAGCCAACTGATCTTTGACAAAGCAAATAAAACCATTAAGTGGGGAAAGGACACCCTATTCAGCCAGAAGTGCTGGGATAGTTGGCAAGCCACATGTAGAAGAGTGAAACTGGATCCTTATCTCTCACCTTATGTAAAAATCAATTCAAGATCAAAGACTTAAATCTAAGTCCTGAAACCATAAAAATTGCTATCAGAGAAATGCAAATCAAAACCACAATGAGATACCGTCTCACACCAGTCAGAATGGCAATCATTAAAAAGTCAGGAAACAACAGGTGCTAGAGAGGATGTGGAGAAATAGGAACACTTTTACACTGTTGGTGGGACTGTAAACTAGTTCAACCATTGTGGAAGACAGTGTGGTGATTCCTCAAGGATCTAGAACTAGAAATACCATTTGACCCAGCCATCCCATTACTGGATATATACCCAAAGGATTATAAATCATGCTGCTATAAAGACACATGCACACGTATGTTTATTGTGGCACTATTCACAATAGCAAAGACTTGGAACCAACTCTAATGTCCATCAATGACAGACTGGATTAAGAAAATGTGGCACATATACACCATGGAACACTATGCAGCCATAAAAAATATGCAGCCATAAAAAAGGATGAGTTCATGTCCTTTGTAGGGACATGGATGCAGCTGGAAACCGTCATTCTCAACAAACTATCGCAAGAACAGAAAACCAAACACCGCATGTTCTCACTCATAGGTGGGAATTGAACAATGAAATCACTTGGACACAGGAAGGAGAACATCACTCACTGGGTCCTGTTGTGGGGTGGGGGTAGGGGGGAGGGATAGCATTAGGAGATATACCTAATGTAAATGACGAGTTAATGGGTACAGCACACCAACATGGCACATGTATACATATGTAACAAACCTGCATGTTGTGCACATGTACCCTAGAGCATAAAGTAAAATAAAAAAAAAAAATTCAGGATCAAAGACTTAAATCTAAGTCCTGAAACCATAAAAATTCTAGAAGATAACATTGAAAAAACTATTCTAGACATTGGTTTGGCAAAGAGTTCATGACCAAGATCCCAAAAGCAAATGCATCAAAAACAAATATAAATAGATCTTTAAACTAAAATTAAACTAAAAAACTAAAAAGCTTTTGCACAGCAAAAGAATAGTCAGCAAACAGACAACCCACAAACTGGGAGAAAATATTCACAAACTATGCATTTGACAAAGGAGTAATATCCAGAATCTACAAGGAACTCAAATCAGCAAGAGAAAAACAAATAATCGCATCAAAAAGTGGGCAAAGGACATGTCAAGACAATTCTCAAAAGAAGATATACAAATGGCCAAAAAACATATGAAAAAGTGTTCAATATCACTAATTATCAGGGACATGCAAGCCAAAACCGCAGTGAAATACCACGTTACTCTTGCAAGAATGACCATAATTTAAAAGTAAAAAAATAACAGACGTTGCACGGGTGTGGTAAAAAGGGAACACTTCTACACTGCTGGTGGAAATGTAAACTAGTACAATCACCGGTACAACAGTGTGGAGATTCCTTAAAGAACTAAAACTGGAAGCATTCCCTTTGAAAACCAGAACAAGACAAGCATGCCCTCTCTCACCACTCTTACTCAACATAGTATTGGAAGTTCTGGCCAGGGGAATCAGGCAAGAGAAAGAAATAAAGGGTGTTCAAATAGGAAAAGAGGAAGTCAAATTGTCTCTGTTTGCAGATGACATGATTGTATATTTAGAAAACCCCATCGTCTCAGCCCAAAATCTCGTTAAGCTGATAAGCAACTTCAGCAAAGTCTCAGGATACAAAATCAGTTTGCAGAAATCACAAGTATTCCTATACACCAATAACAGACAAACAGAGAGCCAAATCATGAGTGAACTCCCATTCACAATTTCTACAAAGAGAATAAAATACCTAGAAATCCAACTTACAAGGGATGTAAGGGACCTCTTCAAGGAGAACTACAAACCACTGCTCAAGGAAATAAGAGAGGACACAAACAAATGGAAAAACATTCCATGCTCATGGATAGGAAGAATCAATATCGTGAAAATGGCCATACTGCCCAAAGTAATCTAAAGATTCAATGCTGGCCCCATCAAGCTACCATTGGCTTTCTTCACAGGATTGGAAAAAACTACTTTAAATTTCATATGGAACCAAAAGAGCCCACATAGCCAAGACAATCCTAAGCAGAAAGAACAAAGCTGGAGACATCATGCTACTTGACTTCAAACTATACTACAAGGATACAGTAACCAAAACAGCATGGTACTGGTACCAAAATGGAGATATAGACCAATGAAACAGAACAGAGGCCTCAGAAATAACACCACACATCTACAACCATCTGATCTTTCACAAACCTGACAAAAGCAAGCAATGGGGAAAGGATTCCCTATTTAATAAATGGTGTTGGGAAAACTGGCTAGCCATATGCAGAAAGCTGAAACTGGATCCCTTCCTTACACCTTATACAAAAATTAACTCAAGATGGATTAAAGACTTAAACGTAAGACCTAAAACCATAAAAACCCTAGCAGAAAACCTGGGCAAAAGCATTCAGGACATAGGCATGGGCAAAGACTTCATGACTAAAACACCAAAAGCCATGGGAACAAAAGCCAAAATAGACAAATGGGATCTAATTAAAGAGCTTCTACACAGCAAAAGAAACTATCATCAGAGTGAACAGGGGACCTACAGAATGGGAGAAAACTTTTGCAATCTATCCATCTGACAAAGGACTAATATCCAGAATCTACAAAGAACTTAAACAAATTTGCAAGAAAAAAGCAATCCCTCAAAAAGTGGGCAAAGGATATGAACAGACACTTCTCAAAAGAAGACATTTATGCAACTAACAAACATTTGAAAAAATGCTCATCATCACTGGTCGTTAGAGAAATGCAAATCAAAACCACAGTGAGTTACCATCTCATGCCAGTTAGAATAGTGATCTTTAAAATGTCAGGAAACATCAGGTGCTGGAGAGGATGTGGAGAAATAGGAATGCTTTTACACTGTTGGTGGGAGTGTAAATTAGTTCAACCATTGTGGAAGACAGTGTGGTGATTCCTCAAGGATCTAGAAATCGAAATACCATTTGACCCAGGAATCCCATTACTGGGTATATACCCAAAGGGTTATAAATAATTCTGCTATAAAGACACATGCACACATATGTTTATTGTGGCAGTGTTCACGGTAGCAAAGACTTGGAATCAACCCAAATGGCCATCAATGATAGATTGGATAAAGAAAATATGGCACATATACACCATGGAATTCTGCACAGCCATAAAAAAGGATGAGTTCGTGTCCTTTGTAGGGACATGGATGAAGCTGGAAACCATCATTCTCCACAAACTGACACATGAACAGAAAACCAAACACTGCATGTTCTCACTCATAAGTGGGAGTTGAGCAAGGAGAACACATGGACACAAGGAGGGAAACATCACACACCGGGGCCTGGCAGGGGGTGGGGGCCTGGGGAAGGAATAGCATTAGGGGAAATACTTAATATAGATGATGGGTTGATGGGTGCAGTAAACCACCATGGCACATGTATACCTATGTAACAAACCTGCACATTCTGCACATGTATCCCAGAACTTAAATTCTCAGAACTAAATTTTACACTGAGGATGCAAAGGCATAAGGATGATATAATGGACTTTGGGGACTCTGGGGAAAGGATGGGATGAGGGTGAGGGATAAAAGACTACACATTGGTTGCAGCGTACACTGCTTGGGTGATGAGTGCACCAGAATCTCAGAAATCACTACTAATGAACTTTTCCCTGCAACCGAACACCGTCTGTTCCCCCAAACTATTGAAATAAAAAATAAAATGTGAAAAGAATTGTCCTTGATTAAAAAAGAAAAAAAGAAAGTGCTTTGTTAACTTCATGGGGCTAAAGAAATGTTAAGGTATAATTATTGTAACTGTTAAGATCCTTAGTTTTGTTCAGCTGTCTGGGGTTATTGACATTGGTCAGAAACATTTTTGATTATGTAGAGAAGAAAAAGTAGTATCTTTTACTCACCCATGCAAGGTTTATAACTGACAACCCTATAACAAAACACAGGTTAACAAGAGAAAAGCATAACACATTTATTTAATAAAGTTTTAGATGATGTGGGAGCCTCCAGAAATGAAGACGTAAAGAACCAGGGAAAACTATTTTTTTGCTAAGTCTCATGAAAGAAGTGGATAGTTATGGAGAAATATGACTGGACAAAAGGATATGATCTAATGTAATAAACTGAGTGGGAAACCCAGCAAGCCTCTTTGTTCAGTAGCATTTCTTTCTTTCAGGTGATAGATCACTTGAGGGCCCCATGACCTACTTTCAGAGATAGTCGGTCAGAGAGGCGACTTTTCTAGATTTTATGTCTTGCTTTGGGGAGAAAGAAGGGTAGAAGACAGGAAGTCAGAGTAACCTTCCTTCTGAGGCCCTCCTGTCTTCTGCAGGTGAAAAATATTCAGAATACCAAGGCACCATAATTGGAGGTATTGTGTTCTGAGCCCCAGTAATTACCTTTGGTGTTTAATAATAGTTACACCACCACCTGGAATTTAGGAATATAAGAGTTGGAAGGCACTAGATATGAAAGTTCATGACTTTCATTTAACTATGAGGAAAGTGAAGTCCTGGAAAGATGGGAACTTGCTCAGAGTCAAACAATTTCAACAGACATTCTACAGAGTCAGATAGAGAGATGAGTATTAATCACATGAAAAATGCATAACCTCACTTATTGTCAGGGAAATGCAAATGAAAACCATAGTGGATGTTATTAAACACCTATCAGATGGCTCTAATTGAAAAGATTGTCGATACCAAATGTTGGTGAGGATATAGAGCAACAGGGACTCATACTTTTTGTTAACGGGAGTGTAAAATGATACAACCACTTTGGAAAAAAACCTGGCAATTCTTTTAAAATAAACATGCATTTATCTTATGAGCCAGCAGTTTCACTCTTTATTATTTCTCCATGAGAAAGAAAAATATTTGTCCAAAAAAGACTTGTAAAAGAATTTCATAGCAACTCCATTCATGGTACTCCAAAGTTGGGGTAAAAGATATTCATTAACAAGAGAATGAAGAAACAATTTGTGTTATATAATGAAATACTGCTCTGCAATAAGAAGGAACCAACCACTAACGTATGCAGTAACATGAATGAATCTCCACAACATTATGCTTAGTGAGAGAAACTTTACACTCAACAGGACATCCTGTATGGTTCCATTAATATAAAGTTCTAGGATAGGAAAAACTAATCGTTGGTGAGAAAAAGAATCTAAACAGTGATTGCCTCTGCGGGGTGAGTTGGCAGTGGATTTGACTGGGAAAGAGTATGAGGGTACTTTTTGGGTTGAAGGAAATGCTCTGTATTTTGATAGGTGTTTGGGTTACATGAATGTATTTATTCATAAAATCTCTTTGAACATTGGCCTGGTGCGGTGGCTCACACCTGTAATCCCAGCACTTGGGGAGGTGGAAGCAGGTGGATCGCTTGAACCCAGGAGTTCAAGACCATCCTGGCCAACATAGTGAAACCTCATCTCTGCTAAAAACAAAAACTAACCGAGCATGGTAGTGCATGCCTGTAATCCCAGCTACTTAGGAGGCTGAAGCAGAAGGATCACTTGAACCCAGGAGACAGAGGTTGCAGTGAGCTGAAAGCGCACCACCGTACTCTAGCCTGGGTGACACAGTGAGACCCTGTCTCAAAAAAGCAAAACAAACTCCTTGAAGGGTACACTAAAGATGTGTGCATTTTACTACATGTAAATTTTATCTGTAAAAAATAAAACTATACTAAATTCTAATTAATGATATACATGCTGAACTATTTAGGAGTGAAATGTACTGATATTTGCAACTTGCTTTGAAATGCATAAAATATATGATGGACTGATGGGTGGATAAATGAATGCAAGCATTGATGGATGGATGAATATCTGATAAAGCAAATAAGGCAAAGTGTTAACAATCCTAGAGTCCAGGTTGTGGATATATGGATGTTCACTGCACAATACTTTCAACTTTCTCTGTTTTTAAAATTTTTGTAATGAAGTGTTGAGGGTAGTGTAAAAAACCTAATGCAGTTATGAGATAATCCCATAGCAATGGAGAGAATAGGGAGTGTGACAAGGGAGAAAATTTTGGAAGCTGGAAAGCAAATGGATGAGGAGTAACTGAGTTAGAGAGACATTAAAATCCTAAGTCCAGAGTGGGGAAAGCTGAAAGAGAAATTCTTAGTCAAAAGGCTTATAAACTGAAAGCACCAGATACCATTGGAATTATGTATGGGAGTAGCAGTAGTGAGTAAAATAAGGAGGTTTAGATGAAAGCCGTTTGAGAGGCAGATGGGTCCTTAGATTTCCTTCCAAGAGCATGCTATTCTGGGATTACTTAAGAATTACTAGTGGAAATCAAGAGGTTTAATCCCTGGAGATGGCAAAATAGAGAGTCTTTTGACTGGCAAAACCAGGAAGATTCTGAATGCTGAATATTGAGGAGCCATTCCTTCCAGCTTCCCTTTAATTAATTAATTAATTATTATTTTTTAGAGATAGAGTCTCACTTTGTTGCCCAGGCTGGAGGGCAGTGGTGTGATCATAGCTCAGTGCAGCCGTGAACTCCTGGGCTTAAGCCATCCTCCCACGTCAGCCTCCTGAGTAGCTAGGACTATAGGTATATGCCACCACACTTTACTAATTAAAAAAAATTTTTTTTGGTAGAGACTGGGTCTTGCCATGTTGACCAGGCTGGTGTCAAACCCTTGGACACAAGCAGTCCTCCCACCTTGGCCTCCCAAAGTGCTGGGATTACACGCATGAGCCACCATGCTCAGCCCCCAACTTCCTTTGTATATTGACTTCCCCAAAAGCTAACACCTGCATTTCTACACTCTATGTCAGATGTTGGAGGACTCTTCTGTGTATCACCTGACCAAGCTGATATAGTTTGGCTGTGTGTCCCCTCCCAAATCTCATCTTGTAGCTCTTATAATTCCCATGTGTTATGGGAGGGACCCAGTGAGAGATGATTGAATCATCGGGGCGGGTCTTTCCCATGCTATTCTTGTGATGTGGGTCTCACGAGATCTGATGGTTTTAAAAATGGGTGTTTCTCTACACAAGCTCTCTTTTTGCCTGCTCCATGCACATAAGATATGACTTGCTTCTCCTTGCCTTCTGCCATGATCGTGAGGCCTCCCCAGCCACATGAAACTGCAGGTCCAATAAACCTCTTTCTCTTGTAAATTGCCTACTCTAGGATATGTCTTTGTAAAAAAACGGACTAATACAAAACCAGGAGGAAAAACCTAATGATACTGATGTTGAAGGTTTCCCAATAAATGAGCCATCCAGATCCTTCTTCAGTGAAGACTAAAGTTGTTAACTTCTACCTTGAAGCTCAGATTCTAGGTGGTGGGTATATTAATGTATAAACTGTACTACATTTATAGTTTCTCACTTTTAATGAGAGTAGATGACCAAGTTATCAGATATATGAGGAAACCCTCTAAAATGGAGAGAAGAAATCAACTTAGAAGAAACAGAGGCTCTGCAGGGAGAACATTTAAAACAAGTAGCATTAATTTCTTCAGAGCTGAAAGAATATATTTCATCTATGAAGTAAGAACCAGATGTTATAAAAAATGAAAGCTCTTAGAAATTAAAAATATGGGGCCAGGCGCAATGGCTCACCCCTGTAATCCCAGCACTTTGGGAGGCTGAGGCGGGTGGATGACGAAGTCAGGAGTTCAAGACCAGCCTGACCGACATGGTGAAACCCTGTCTCTACTAAAAATAGAGACAGAATTAGCTGGGCACAATGGCAAGTGCCTGTAATCCCAGCTACTTGGGAGACTGAGGCGGGAGAATCGCTTGAATCTGGGTGGCAGAGGTTGCAGTGAGCTGAGATTGTGCCACTCTACTCCAGCCTGGGTGACAGAGTGAGACTCTGTCTCAAAAAAAAAAAAAGAAAAAAAGAAAAGAAAAGAAATTAAAAATATGGAAGCAGTGTGAAGAAGAGGCAAGAAGGACTCTCGGACTGACCAAAGCCCACACGCCATTACATCCCTGCATCTGGTGCTACGTCTTACCAGCGTTGCCACCATGCCCAAGAGAAAGTCTGAAGGGGATGCTACAGGAGATAAAGCCAAGCTACAGAGAAGATCTGCAAGGTTGTCTGCTAAACCTGCTCCTTCAAAGCCAGAGCCCAAGCCTAAAAAGCCTTCTTTTCCCCTGCGAAGAAGGGAGAAAAGGTACCCAAAGGCAAAAGCTGACACTTATAAGGAGGGGAAGAATCCTGCAGGAGGAAATGGAGATGCCAAAACAGACCAGGCACAGGAAGCTCAGGGTGCTGGAGACGCCAAGTAAAATGTGTGCATTTTTGGTAACTGTGTACTTTTGGTGACTATACAGTTTGAAATATTTTTCAACCAAGTTTTATGAAAATGCAGACTTTGTTGTATTTTTTTTTTTTTTGAAGCTATGTTGTTGCCCCACAGAACACATCGTTTTTTGAGGAAGGGACTTGTGTTACTAATAGAATGTCTCCGAAGTGGATTGTTGTGGGGAAAACACCTTTCCCTTCTAGTTTTGAGAGACTTCCTCTTGGCTCCCAGGAGGAGAGATTCCCTGATGTTGACACACATAGCCACCTTGGCACAAACACCTTGTGGTGTGGAAAAACAAATTTGTTTTTATGTCCTCTTCTCCCTTCCACCTTCAACATAGACTTAACTCCCTTAAGCCCAGACATCTCTTGGGATTGACTCCCGGTAATTTGTTGTCAGTGTATCAGGCAGTCTGGACTTTCCAGTGACACCACTGAGATGGCATGCCTCAAAATAGCAGCGCTTCTCTTTCTAGATTGTAGATCGTTAGATAAATTCTGCCATTTTCATTTCACTTCCTAAAAGTCAGAGTCGGCTGGTGAAAAGTGGTTAACAACATGTTGATGTGAATGTCAACTCCTACTCTAAACTTTCCCTCTTCAGAACATCAAATGAGGACTTCATTGGGTTTATAGTGGCTTTCTGATTTTGGTAGTCCTTTGAAGGAGAGGGAGTTTAAAAGTTGTATACTGTTAACTGAAATACCTGCCTGCAATACCATTATTGTTTGTGAAAAATATAATTAATAAAGTTGGATACAGTTTGGCTTGAAAAAATTAACAAATTAAAAATGTGAAGGCAGAAATGAAAAATGTCCCTAGAAGCAGTGGAAGATGAGATGGAAGAAACCTCCCAGAAATTAGAATTCAAAAGATAGAGGTAGAAAAATAGGAGAGAAGAGATGAAAAAATTTGAGAACCAGTTTGAATAAAGGGAATAGTGAATGAGGTAAGAGAGAAAACAAAAATGTATGATAAATCATCAATGAAATTACTCAAGATAACATCTCAGAACTAAAGGATATGAATTGCCAGATTGAAAGAGCCTATCGAATATTTACTGTATGGAAAGAAGTAGACCTACTGAAGACATAGCATTAAGAAATTTCAGAAAAATAAAGACAAAGAGAAGATTCTAAAGCTTTCAAGAGAAAATAAAAAGAGGTCAAATGCAAAGGATCAGGAGTCAAAATGGCCTCAAACTACTTTCCTGCAATGCTGGATGCGAGACCATGGAAGAATGTCTTCTGGAGATGGCAGCTGAATGGGAGGGGGACTTTTAATGTATTTACTTTTGCACCTTTTATACCTTTGTATTTTGAATGTTTTGAATATATGATTCATTCATAATGCAAGTAAATATAGTTTAGAAATACTACTGCTAATGTAGCTGTGGCTACGTTTTTTAACATGTTTTTATAAACATTTCATCATTTTATCTTCACAAAAACTTAACTAGGGACATTCTTATTCCTAGTGAGACTCAGAGAATCACAGAGGTTTAATCAGGTGGCAGGTGATAGAGCCAGACCTGGAAGCATTTCCTTCTTTTCTAGGTGCTGAAACAGAGCAGCAATGGTAGTGTGTTGATAGATGTTGGTTATTGTTGAGGTAATAGGGTAAGAGGTGAGTTGCACCTAAATCTGGCAAAGTAAATAGCTACAGTTCTAAGGGCTGGGGCAGTGGTTTCCAGCCTCAGCTTTGTGACGCTTGTGTAAGATGTGCCACAACTAGTTCGTTGTCAATAGTCAAATACCAAAATTTGTAATCTACTGTTTTTAAAAACTTGCCCTATATATTGCAGTCTTAAAAACTGATTTTTCTTTCTTCTTCTTCTCCTTTTTCTTTTCTTTTAAAAAATCTGAGAGGAGGTCTCCCAACTCCTAGGCTCAAGTGATCCTCCCACCTCAGCCTTCAGAGTAGCTGGGATTACAGGTGTGCCCCACCACACTCAGCTGGTTTGTTTTCTTGAATAGGACAAAAACCAATGGAGTTGCAGCCGGTGCTAGAAGTGCGCCTAAACTTGGATATGCCATCAGAAATATGTCACACTATTTCATAGCAAAATCATCATTGTCTGAAGGGGAAGAAGAGATTGAAAAATTGTAGAATAGATTGGTTTAGAGACTGTGAACTTTTCAAGAGTTTACTGGACTGGAAAGGTTTTCAAGAGTTTACTGTAATGGAAAGGTTAATTGTTTTATCCTAAGATCATGCTGTAAATGATGTCAACTCCAATGCCTAGGTTTTGGGGCTCCTTCTTATTTAATTCATGGTTGTAAATGTACCTGTTATTCTATTCTTAATAGCACAAAATTCAGAACTTCAAGCAAAGACAAATGAAATTGAGGAAGCATTTCAGACTTCTCAGCAAAAATGGAAAGAAGAATGCAGAAGGTTTGAACATGATTTGGAGGAAAGAGACAATATGATCCAAAATTGCAATCGAGAATATGATTTACTTATGAAAGAAAAAAGCAGACTAGAGAAAACTCTACAGGTAAAATAGTTTTTATAAAGGAATTTTCCTATATGTAATATTCACCGAGATGTGTTGTACATTACTTGAAGTTATACTGGATTTCCTTCCTTCCTTTTTCCTTCCTCCTTCCTTCCTCCCTCCCATTTTTTCTTTTTTAGGGGCATTTTTGCTGATCGCTTTCTTAGTATATTAATAGGTATACTTTTTGGGGTGAAAAACGGTTTGTGGTCACTAATCAAATGTTAAAAGCCAACAGAGCACTTATATAGCATATTGTAAGAAGGTAAGAATCTATAGTCTTTTGTCTAGCGACATGAAAATTTGAAATTTTAGAAACATGGGCACTGGATTTTGGTCTGAATATACAATAAATATAGAAAATATTTGTATGTTTATATGAGCTTCATTATCTATATAGAGCATGTTCTGTATAGACATGATATGTAACATATTTAACTTTTACTAAAATTGTGAGCTATTTATTCCCTCATTTTTTTGTTCGCTTTTTACTGCCTAAAGTAAGAGTGGTATAAGGTTGAAGTTGCCAGTGACTTAAAAGGTAGATTTTGAGTTGTCTATATTTGCCATTTTTTTTGAAGTAACGGTTTAAATGAAAAAAGAAAATTACATGACAAACCCAGGTATGGTGGTACATGCCTGTAGTTCCAGCTAGTAGGGAGGTTGAGGTGGGAGGATAACTTGAGGCCAGGAATTTGAGGCCAGAGTGTACCATGTTTGAGCCTATGAATAGCCACTGTACTCCAGCCTGAGCAATATAGTGAGACCCTGTCTCCCCCCAAAAAACAAACAAAACAAAACAAAACAAAGAAAAAAAAAACTGTGATAAAAGTGTTCTACCTTTACCATTGGTGTAAATGGCTTTTTTGAATTCTAGAAATGTGTCTTTACTAAAAGTGAATTATACAAAAGCATTTACAAACTGTAAAAGTTTTCGCACAGTCGTTCCCGGATGTTGTCATTGTCAGCAAATTTACTTTTGATTTCTTCCACATCAGTGGTCATAGTTTGTCTCTTTTGTTTTCTACTGTATTGCTAGACCCTGGAACACTGGCTGACATGCAGAAGGGCTCCATTAGTGTGTGAATGGGGGAGGTTTCGGTGGTAGCTGATATTACAAGTCTTGGATGGGCCTGTATAACCTTCCCCACATACCATGTTTTGGAGTTACGTAGAGAGGAGGGTGATGGTGGCAGCATTTCTTCAGCCAATCAGCTTGCACCTCAAGGTGGAAGATTTTGATCTGATCTCAATTAGCTACTTAGGAGAACTGTGCTTTGATTTTAGGCTATTGGCTTTAAACTCATCTGCACAGAGACCCGTAGGACAGTTTGGAGTTGAATTTGAGTCACTATTTAGCCCTTGGGGGGAAAAGACGCCTCAAGGCTCTTTATGAAAGCTTTCTGTAAGTTAGGAGGGTAATATTTGTTAGACAGATCCCTGCTACCATTATATGGACATGAGAGACTTTCTTTCTCACGCATGTAAACCATAGACTTTTTTTTCTGTTAATGGAAACTTGATTTTAAACCCTGTAGTTAGAAAATTGGGCTTCTCAGCAAATTGCATTTTATATTTTTAGGATATTGAACCAAATTAGATCTTGCAAATGTAGTACACCTTGGAAAACCCAAAAGGAAATGCTTTTTTTTCAAGTATTGTTTATCTATAGAACTAGAAATTACAGCCCGTACTTAAATTTTTTGTGTTTTGCTTTTCACATTTTTAACATTCTAGAGTTTCCTTATCCTAATTTATTGCACAAAATTCTTTTCTTCGCCCCTTTTTCCCTTTTGGAAATACATTGTTCTGTGTCAAATTTATATATAAATTATCAGGGATCATCCAGACATTTTGATCACAGGTAGATCTTTCCATATTAAATGAAATTTACTTTGTTTATATCTATCATATGATATCATATATTGATATTTTGTTGAAACCTCTAAAGTTACATTTTTCAGAAAAATATATGCTTATATAAACAGGTATATATAGCCTGTTGCTTATGTATACTTATATATAGGTAATAGGTAAATATACGCTTATATAAACAAGGTATAACCTGTTGTTTAAATAACCATAGTTTTTTACTCAGATCTACATTCTGATGATCAAATTATAGTTTTATTAATGATTTTAACATGACTTATGATGAGTTTTAACATCTATAGGTAAGGAGAGCCTCTTTGTACATTTAAACTGGCGATGAAAGAAGAAAGATAACTTTTATTGATCTAATAGTAAAGCAAATTAGTAAAGCAAAATTTTATTTATATAAAGGAAGCATTGGAAAAACATCAACAGGAGAAGAATGAGATGGAGTCTCATATCAGGGAGACAGCATTGGAGGAGTTTAGATTACAAGAAGAACAATGGGAAGCAGAAAGAAGAGAATTACAATTTATAGTACAGGTATTTTAAAAATAATAATTCAGTTCCTTAAATATATATTTTTAATGCTGATGATATTCAAAATGACATTAGTGGGATAATTGACTTGCTCAAAGGGAAAATAATTTCTAGTTTTGATTCTGGAAGGCCACGTTTCATTTGCTGTTACATGACAATAGGGCAACTATTACCAACAGATACCACAGTGATTTCCATTGCATACATTATGTGATTTTTAAGAAGGAAGTATATATATTTGGTATTTTATTTTTCCAATTTAAAATGTGAGACTAATAGCTGTTTTGAGTAGGATAAAGAAATAGAGTAATAGCATTCTGGATGTTAAAGAATCCTTACAAATCATATAATGTAGTAATTTTTGAACTCTTTTTAAGAAGTACAAATTCTTAATTATCCTGCATTCCTCCATCCTTGAAACATGCGGAATCCCTGAGGCTTCTGTAGTCCAATTTGAAAATTCCTGATTACATCTAATCCCCTTTATACATGAGCAGATGGAGATTTGGAAGTTACTGACTCAGGTTAGAGGCTGAATGATTAATGTGGGAAAAGACTACAGGTCTCTGGATTCTCACTCCAGTGTACTTTGCATTTTTTCAGGAGATTATATGTATTTATTTTGAAGGAGAGGTAGGAGAAACTCAAACTATTGTGTTATCGTGTGTTTTAAAGGAAATTTGTGAAGTTAATCCTCTTTAAGAAAAAAATCCATGAATCAACTAACTTAAAATTTCAAAGACATTTTCATCACTTCTTCTAATTATTTTGTGATAACACAATGTGTTTTATGTAATTTTTCTACACAAAATGACAAATTGAAATAACCTTTATATAGATGTCAAAGATATGCATTTTTCACAAGAATGAAAAATACCCACATATAATATGTTTTGGAGTAATTGTGTGTCACAAACAACTTTGCAACACAGAAGTTGACCAAAAATATGCAGAGAATAGAAGCCACTTAATTTTTTTAAAAGTAAAAGCTGGTAGTGAACAGTGGAAATACTGAATTTGTTGTATATGTCAGTATTGAAAATACCAGTGAAACCACAGTTTTTCTAAACCTTTGGTCTTTGTGCAGTGCTTTTCTTCCCAGTCACCTCTTCTGTAGAATCTGGAAGGACAGTACAACCACGCTTTAGACCTCTTGTATTCTGTTTGAAGTTTGTGTAGTTAGTTAGTTCATTAGTTCATTTGCTCGTTCATTCATTCTCTAAGTACTTACTGAGTTACTGCTCTGGCTTCTGAGGCTATAAAACTGATTAAGACCTGGTTTCTGTCCTGGAAGATATTTCAACGCAGGGACATGTAAAGAGAGTAAATATCGTGTGATAAAATTTTAAATAAAATGCTGTAGTACCACAAAAGAGAAGTTGATTAGCTATCTAGGAGACTGAGGAAGACTTTGCAGAGCACATGATATTTAAGCTGTTGATAAGTGTTTTAAAGGCTACTTGGAATAAACAAGCAAAATAAAGTAAATGAAAATAGCCCTTTTATTTCTAAACACTCAGCCAGAGGTCTAAATTTATAAAATGTAATTCAAAGGCCTGTGTATGAATATGTGGATGATGTGATTTTGGTCTAGTTTCTTGATCAGTCCTGTAAATCCTAAATGAAACATAGTGGTTATACCAAAGTTTACATATGAAGTACTAAAATAATTTAAAATTAGTCTTTTGTCTTTCATTATGATGTGTACAGAAAAATGCAGGAATATGCTCCCTGGTTACTACGAATAGTATCTTGCTTTGCTGCTTTTGTAAGGTAAATTTTATTGTATTTTGTAACTAGAATGTTTACAACTCTGTTTCTCAATTTCTTTTTTCTTTTTTTTTTTTTTTTTGAGATGGAGTCTTGCGCCCAGGCTGGAGTGCAGTGGCCGGATCTCAGCTCACTGCAAGCTCCGCCTCCTGGGTTTAGGCCATTCTCCTGCCTCAGCCTCCCGAGTAGCTGGGACTACAGGCGGCCGCCAAATCGCCCGGCTAGTTTTTTGTATTTTTTAGTAGAGACGGGGTTTCACCGTGTTAGCCAGGATGGTCTCGATCTCCTGACCTCGTGATCCGCCCGTCTCGGCCTCCCAAAGTGCTGGGATTACAGGCTTGAGCCGCCGCGCCGGCCGTGTTTCTCAATTTCTTGTCTTTTTTTGTTAACGAAAGAAAATAGCTTTTCCTTTTATAAATCAATCTTTTTTTTTGGGGGTGGGGACGGGGTCTTGCTTTGTCACCCAGGCTGGAGTGCAGTGGCGCAATCTCGGCTCACTGCAATCTCCACCTCCTGGGTCCATGCCATTCTCCTGCCTCAGCCTCCCGAGTAGCTGGGACTACAGGCGCCTGCTACCATGCCCGGCTAATTTTTTTGTATTTTTAGTAGAGAGGGGGTTTCACTTTGTTAGCCAGGATGGTCTCGATCTCCTGCCCTTGTGATCCGCCCACCTCGGCCTCCCAAAGGGCTGGGATTACAGGCGTGAGCCACCGTGCTCGGCCATAAATCAATCTTAAGAAACTCGTGTGACTTTATGTTAAAAAAAAACGTTTTTTAAAAACAACCTGAGGGATAGAGTGAACGTTTCTTCTCTGTTGGCTGTTGTTGGGTTTAGCTTTACATACTATAATTAGGTGTTAGTATCTTGTAGTGTTCTCTTTGTGTAGCTCTCTAAGAGAATTCAGGTTTTTAAATAAGTCTTTTTTTTTTTTTGAGGCGGAGTCTCGCTCTGTCGCCCGGACTGGAGTGCAGTGGCCGGATCTCAGCTCACCGCAAGCTCTGCCTCCCGGGTCCATGCCATTCTCCTGCCTCAGCCTCCGGAGCAGCTGGGACTACAGGCGCCCGCCACCTCGCCCGGCTAGTTTTTGTATTTTTTAGTAGAGACGGGGTTTCACCGTGTTAGCCAGGATGGTCTCGATCTCCTGACCTCGTGATCCGCCCGTCTCGGCCTCCCAAAGTGCTGGGATTACAGGCTTGAGCCACCGCGCCTGGCCATAAATAAGTCTTTTTTTTAAACCTTCTCAGTGAAACCTCATCTTTAATAGACAAAACTTGTTATAATATTTCTCTCATCTGGGCTTTAGAATTCAGACCCACTATAAAAAGAAAACCTCAATTTTATGCCATGTTCTTTTTCTTTCTCGGGGATTGGAGTACTAAATAGAGGTATCCTTCTCTGGAATATTAACATGAATGAATTCTTATTGGTGTTATCTAAAAAGTTACGTCGTTTTAAGATAGTGTTTCTCATTTCTTTTTTTTTTTTTTTGAGATGGAGTCTCTCTCTGTTGTCCAGGCTGGAGTGCAGTGATGCGATCTCAGCTCACTGCACTCTGTGCCTCCTGGGTTCAAGCGATTCTCCTGCCTCAGTCTCCTGAGTAGCGGGGATTACAGGCACGCACCACCACGCCCACCACGCCCAGCTAATTTTTGTATTTTTAGTAGAGAGGGGCTTTGCCATGTTGGCAAGGCTGGTTTCAAACTTCTGACCTCAGGTGATCCGCCCGCCTCGGCCTCCCAAAGTGCTGGGATTACAGGCATTAGCCATCCCGCCCGGCCTTATTTAATTTTTAAATTATTTATTTATTTTTATTTTATTTATTTATTTATTTTTTGAGACGGGGTCTCGCTCTGTCGCCCAGACTGGAGTGCAGTGGCATGATCTGGGCTCACTGCAATCTCCGTCTCCTGGGTTCACGCCATTCTTCTGCCTCAGCCTCCTGAGTAGCTGGGACTACAGGCGCCCGCCACCACGCCCGGCTAATTTTTTTTGTATTTTTAGTAGAGACGGGGTTTCACCGTGTTAGCCAGGATGGTCTTGATCTCCTGACCTTGTGATCCACCTGCCTCGGCCTCCCAAAGTGCTGGGATTTATTTTAAGTTTTGGGGTACATGTGCAGGATGTGCAGGTTAGTTACATAGGTACACATGTGTCATGGTAGTTTGCTGCACCTGTCAACCCATCACCTAGGTATTAAGCTCAGCATGCATAGCTGTTTTTCCTTATGCTCTCCTTCCCCTCACTCTACCCCTGACAGGCCCTAGTGTGTGTTGTTCCCCTCCCTGTGTCCCTGTGTTCTCATTGTTCAGTTCCCACTTACAAGTGAGAACATGGGGTGTTTGGTTTTCTGTCCCTGCCTTAGTTTGCTGAGGATAATGGCTTCTAGCTCTATCCGTCTCTGCAAAAGGCATGATTTCATTCATTTATGGCTGCATAGTATTCTATAGTGTATATATAGCACATTTTCTTTATCCAGCCTATCATCGATGGGCATTTGAGTTGATTCCATCTCTTTGCTATTGTGAATAGTGCTGCAATGAACATACATGTGCATGTGTCTTTACAGTAGAATGATTTATATTCCTTTGGGTATATACCTAGTAACGGGATTGCTGGGTCAAATGGGATTTCTGGTTCTAGGTCTTTGAGGAATTGCCACACGGTCTTCCACAATGGTTGAATTAATTTACATTCCCACCAACACTGTAAAAGCATTCCTCTTTCACTGCAACCTCGCCAGCATCTGTTGTTTCTTGGCTTTTTAATAATTGCCATTCTGACTGGCCTGAGATGGTGTCTCATTGTGATTTTTGACTTGCATTTCTCTGATGATCAGTGATGTTGAGCTTTTTTTCATGTTTGTTGGCTGCATGAATGTCTTTTTTTTGAGAAGTGTCTGTTCATGTCCTTTACACACTTTTTGATGGGGTGGTTTGTTTTTTTCTTGTACATTTGTTTAATTTCCTTGTAGATTCTGGGTGTTAGACCTTTGTCAGACGGATGGATTGCAAAAATTTTCTCCCATTTTGTAGGTGGCCTGTTTGCTCTGATGATAGTTTATTTTGCTGTGCAGAAGCCCTTAAGTTTTTAATTAGATCCCATTTGTCAATTTTTGCGTCTGTTGCAATTGCTTGTGGCGATTTCGTCATGGAATCTTTGTCCTGCCACAAGCTTTTCTGTTGTGGGACAGGCAGTGGTAAAGCTTTGTTCCTAAACTATCATGTTCCTCCTTTTTCATTTTTCCCATTAATTTCACTGTGTACTTTATCAGTGGGATTGAAAACATTTAGAAGATGAATATATTCATGTTTTCATATTTATTTCATATCCAAAATTCTATACCTCAACCAGGGAATACAGTTATCCTTTCCTTATTCATTGACTAAGTTTGGTGTATGTATCTAGTGATTGAAGTATGGGGGAGTTTGTGATGGTATGGGAAGTGTAGCTTGAAAATAATTCCATGAACTAAAGAAAGAGGAGAAAGAGTAGGGAGGCAGTGAAGAAAGTTATCAGACCAGCCTTAGGCATGGTCTCATAGGCCTTAAGACAATCTAGGGATTGGGGTGCAACATATCAAAAGCTGACCCAGTAAGTACGATTGTGATGTAGTGACAACTTGGAGGAAGTTACGTGAAACGAAAAGTGTTTTTAAGAATATCCATATAACAGAATACTATGCAAATACACAGAAATAAGATATGAACATCAACAGATGGACGCAAAATATTAGGAATATAATTTTATTTTGTTGTATTACTTTATATTTTTGAGACAAGGTCTCACTCTGTTGCCCAGGTTGGAGTGCAGCGGGACTATCACAGCTCACTGCTGCCTTTCCCTACCTCAGCCTCCTGTGTATCTGAGACCACAAGCATGTGCCACGAAGCCTGGCTTATTTTTTTTTTTTTTTTTTTTTTGTTGAGACGGAGTCTTGCTCTGTCGCCCAGGCTGGAGTGCAGTGGTCGGATCTCAGCTCACTGCAAGCTCCGCCTCCCGGGTTCACGCCATTCTCCTGCCTCAGCCTCCCGAGTAGCTGGGACTACAGGCGCCGCCACCTCGCCCGGCTAGTTTTTTGTATTTTTAGTAGAGACGGGGTTTCACCGTGATAGCCAGGATGGTCTTGATCTCCTGACCTCGTGATCCGCCCATCTCGGCCTCCCAAAGTGCTGGGATTACAGGCTTGAGCCACCGCGCCCGGCCTATTTTTAAAATTTTTGTAGAGATGGGGGTCTTCCTGTGTTGTCCAGGCTGGTCTTGAATTCCTGGGCTCAAGTGATCCTTCTGCCTCAGTCTCCCAAAGTATTGAAATTACAGGAGTGAGCCACCACACCTGGCTTATAATTTTATTTATGTAACACATTAACATATGTTAACATGTATGACAGGGAAACACCTTAAGAAAGTTTACCTTAAATGATCAAGGGCAGCAAGGAGCATTTCTTTTCTTCTGGAAAACTATGTACTGCTATCCTGTTAACAAATGGCATAGAAAAGGACTCTGCCACTGATAACTTCGTTATAAAAATTCCCCTAATTTGTCTGGGCACAATGGCTCATGCCTGTAATCCCAGCGCTTTGGGAGGCTGAGGCGGGCACATCATGAGGTCAGGAGACTGAGACCGTCCTGGCTAACACAGTGAAACCCCATCTCTACTGAAAAAACAAAAACCAAAAACCAAAAACCAAAAAATTAGCCGGTCGTGGTGTCACGCACCTGTAATCCCAGCTACTCAGAAGGCTGAGGCAGGAGAATTGCTTGAACCCAGGAGGTGGAGGTTGCAGTGAGCTGAGGTCACACCACTGCACTCCAGCCTGGGTGACAGAGTGAGACTCTTGTCAAAAGATAAATAAATAAATAAATAAATCCCCTAATTTAGGGAAGTTTGAAAACAAGAAAGTAAGGGTCTTGCCCCTTTCACCTCTGATTTCACTCCTCATGTCAGGATATAGAAGCATTATGTTTTTACATAAATAAAGTGATATACCTCAATAATATTTTACATCCATCTTTTGATGTTCATACCTTATTGTTTTAGTATTTGCGTGGCATTCTGTCATGTGGATTTTCCTAACATACTGTAGCCTCTCCCTTACCTGTGGGGCATATGTTACATGACACCAGTGGATGCCTGAAACTGTAGGTCTGCTGTGTTTCTTTCTATACACACACATACCTATGATAAACTTTAATTTATAAATTTATAAATAGTAAGAGATTAACAATGTAATAATAGAACAATCATAGCAAGATACTATAATGAAAGTAATGTGAATGTGTCTTTCTCCCACTCAAAATATCTTATTGTACTGTATTCACTTATTTTTGGACCTAGATTGACTCAGGGAAACTGAAAGGGAAGATGAAACTGCAGATAAGAGGGAATATTGTATTTCAGCAGTCTCTTATTGATGTACATTTTACTTCTTTAAAAATTTTTAGCTCCAATTAATGATTCACTAAGATTCTTGTCCATATCTTTGAGCAGTCATACAAATGATTCTTCTGTGTAAATGCCTAGAAATATAACTGTTGCATCTACAAGCTTATGGATTCACAATTATGATACATATTATACAAAGCACCACTTTATACTCTACAGCAACAAACACTTTTTATTTGTATAACTTTGCTGGCCTTGGGGACATAGAAAAGAGGAAGTTGTTCTGGGTCTTTCAGGAGATAATCTTGTAATAGATTAAGGTTGTGGTTAGCTATATTGATGTATTTTATAAGCTACAAAAGAGGAGTACATTTAGCTCTGATATTTTTCTAACTAGTGTAATTCTTCAGAATTGGAACAGAACCGTATTTTGGATTCTGAGAAACGTTATTTATATGAGTATGTATAAAGAATTATACTTTTTGAGCTGTGTTTCTGGAAGATGTGGAAAGAAAGCAAGTTTATTTTCTAACAGCCAAATGTAGTTTCCTTTGATGTTAAATGTCAGTTTAAAAGCAAGCCTCATTTTAAAATATTTTAAGTTCAACAACCCCCTCTAGTGGAAAAAAGAAGAAACTCCCTCAATTTCCAGTGTCCTTAATATGATTTTATTTCACACACGCAGACACACATAATAAGGATGCAGGTAGCTTTTGGTTTGATTAGAAAATATGTTCTGTAACAAATATTTTAAAATTACGTTTATTTGGGATGGAGGCAAGTTTTTCTGTAAATTGCATGAGGTATTTTTGTAGATTTTTTTGGGATTTTCTTGTGTGTTACAGTGTATCTCAGAATTTATATTGATAAAACCATAAACTTAAAGCAAATATTTGAACATACAACCCCCCCCCCAGGGATTTATATATAATTAATGTCCAGTATAACCAGCAATACCATTAATGTAACAAATACTCACCACCTAGATCATGTTAGTGTTTGTTACGTCTATTTGAACTAGAAACAAACAGTAAATTGTTGTATCATTGAAGACAATTCTGAATCACTTCCCCATCCTGCTACCACTTCAGCCCCAAAAGAATAACTACCATTCTGAAGTTGGTGTTTAATTTTCTGTCTGTATACATTGACAGTGTATTGTATTATTTTAGTATTTTTGTTTTAGGATATACGTTAGAATATCATATAGGATGCTTCTTTGTCCAACTGATATTTTTCACTTTTTTTTTTTTTTCAGACAAGGTCTCACTCTGTCACTCAGGCTGGAGCGCAGTGGTGCAATCTTGGCTCACTGCAACCTCTGCCTCCTGGGCTCAAGCAATCCTCCTACCTCAGCCTCCCGAGTAGCTGAGACCATAGGCACATGCCACTACACCTGGCCGATTTTTGCTTTTTTAGTAGAGATGGGGTTTTGCCATGTTGGCGAATCTGTTTTCGAACTCCTGAGCTCAAGTGATCCACCTGCCTTGGCCTATCAAAGTGGTGGGATTACAAGTGTGAGCCACCATGCCTGGCCTACTTGTATTTTTGAGGTTTGTTAAAGTTAATAAAATAGCTTCTGTTCATTCAATTTGACTGCTGTATAGTATTTTATCTTGTACATGTGCCGTAATTTACTCATTACCTGACTGCCTTGTCCATTTTCTGTTGCTTATAACAGAATACATGAAGCTGGTTAATTTATAAAGAAAAGGAATTTATTCTTGCAGTTCTGGAGACTGAGACATCTAATGTCAAGGGACTGCATCTGAAGAAGGCCTTTTTGGTGGTGGGAACAATGCAGAGGTCCAAGGCTGCACGGGGCATCGCATGGTGGTGGGCTGAGCATAGCCAGCTCAGGTCTCTTCTTGTAAAGCCACCAGTTCCGCTCCCATGATAACCCATTAATCCATTAATCCATGAATGGATTAACCTATTCACAAGGGCAGAGCTGTCATGACTCAGTCCTCTCTTAAAGGCCCCACCTCTCAATACTGTCACATTGGGGATTACATTTCATCGTGAGATTCGGAAGGGACAAACATTCAAATCATAACACTGACACTGAGATTTAAGTTCTTTCGAAGTTTAAATTATTACAGACAGTGATTCCATGAACATCAAATCTTTTTATGTGGGTATGTGTTTAGTGTGTATAAAACATGTGCCAAATTGTTCTCTTAAGTGGGTATAACAATTTCAAAGAAGATTTCCTTTTCCTTCACAGCCTCTTGGTATTTTTCAGATTTAATTTCTTTTGAAATAGGGTATGTGTGAAATTGTATCTCATTCTTGCTTAAATTTCCACTTCCTTGACATTGTGACCATGTTATGTTTATTGGCCATTCATATTTCTTATTTGTAAGTGCCAGTTTATATTTTTTGCCTTTTTTCTTTTGGATTTTTGGGTGTATTTTTACTGTTTAATAGGAACTTTTGGCTGGGGATGGTGGCTCCTGCCTGTAATCCCAGCACTTTAGGAGGCTGAGGTGGGAGAATTGCTTGAGCCCAGGAGTTCGAGACCTGCCTGGGCAACAGAGACACTATCTCAATGAAAAAAAAAATATATATATATATATATATATATATGTGTGTGTGTGTGTGTGTGTGTGTGTGTATGTATATATTAGCCAGGCGTAGTCTCACATACCTGTGATCCCAGCTACTAGGGAGGCTGAGGTGAGAGGATTGCTTGAGCCTGGGAGATCAAGGCTGCATTGTCCTGTGATTGCAGCCTGGACTACAGAGTAAGACCCTGTCACAAAAAGAAAAAACAAAAAAAGTTTTTTTTTTTTTTTTTTTTAAATATATTTGGTAACTAACCCTTGGTTTTGTATATTCCTTTTGCAAACATCTTTTTCTTCTTTGTAGAGACAGAGAGGCAGTTTACATTGTATATGATGAACTGTTAAATTTCTTTTTTTTTTTTTTTTTTGGACATGGAGTCTTACTCTATCACCTAGGCTGGAGTGCAGTGATGTGATCTTGGCTCACTGCAACCTCCGCCTCCCAGGTTCAAGCGATTCTCCTGTCTCAGTCTCCTGAGTAGCTGGGATTACAGGCGCCCATCACCGTGCCCAGCTAATTTTTTTTTTGTATTTTTAGTAGAGACAGGGTTTCACCTTGTTGGCCAGGCTGGTCTTGAACTCCTGACCTCAGGTGATCCACCTACCTTGGCCTCCCAAAGTGTTGGAATTACAGGTGTGAGCCACCGCACCTGGCCTAGTTTTAAATTTTAATGTAGTTGAATTTATCAGTATATTTCTTTATAGTAGTGATTGTTTTGTCTTACATAACCCAAAGTCATAAAGAGTATGTATGTATAGCATGAGATGGGATCTAATTTTGTTTTTCCAAATAGATAGCCAAGTGTCCCTGTACTAGTTATTCAATTGTCCGTTCTTTTACCACATGTTGATTTATAATGTCATTTCCATTATACATCAAGGTTTTTCATGTCTAAGACTTTGTTCCTGGGTACTCTGTTCTGTTTCACTTGCATGTTTGTTTCTGCAGCAGTACTAAATTGTTTTATTCACTATACCTTTAGAAAAAGTCTTGATATCTGGTAGAGAAAGTGCCTCTGTCTTTATTCTTATTATTTTTAGAGGTGGGGAAGGGGTTATTCGTGGCCTTTTACTTCTCTATGTGAGTTTGAGAAATGGCTTATTATATTCCATCAAGAGACCTTGCTGTAATTTTGTTTAAAATTAGATTGCATTTATATATCAATATGACATAAAGTTGACATCCTTATAATGCTTATCTCTTTTATTGTCCATGTTTTAATATTTTTACTCTTATTTTCTGAGAGATTTTCTCAATTTTATATTGCAGCCTTTCTGTTACATTTTATTTCATCTTTTGGGTTTTTAATTTCTAAGAGGTCATTGTTGTTTTTTGATGATACTTTTCTTAGTATATTCTCCTTGTTTCATGTTTGTAATGTCTTAATTTAACTCTTTGAGTGTATAAGGCATACTTACTTTGAAGGTGTTTTTCCCCCCACCCCTCCCTTGATGGTCTTGTCTTCTTTTCAAGACTAGATCTTGCTCTGCTGCAAAGGCTAGAAATGCATGGCTCACTCATGGCTCACTGCAGCTTAAACCTCCTGTTCTCAAGCCATCTTCCCACCTCAGCCTCTCGAGTACCTGGGACTACAGGTGTGCACCACCACACCTGGCTACTTTTTTCTATTCTTTGTAGAGACAGGGTCTCACTGTGTTGCCCAGTCTGGTCTTGAACTCCTGGACTCAAGTGGTTGTCCCACCTTGGCCTCCCAAAGTGCTGGGATTACAGGTGTGAGCCACTGTGCCTGGCCTGGTCTTTATTTTCTCTGAGTGTTTGGCCTCATTTTGTAGTAGCCTCTGAGTTTCACATGAGAAGTGATATAGTTTGGATGTGTGTCTCTGCCCAAATCTCATATTGAAATGTAATCACCAGTGTTGGAAATAGGGCCTGGTGGGAGGTGATCTTGGGGGCAGATTTCTCGTGAATGGCTTAGCACCATTCCTCTTGGTACTATCCTCATGGTAATTAATGAGCTCTCACAAGATCTGGTCATTTAAAAGTGTGTAGTGCCTCCTTTGTCTTGTTCCTGATCTGGCCATGTGACGTGCCTGTTCCCCCTTCACCTTCTACCATGATTATGAGTTTCCTGAGGCCTCCCCAGAAGCCAAGTGATGCCAGCATCATGCTTCCTGTACAGCCTGCAGAACTGTGAGCCAATTAAACCTCTTTTCTTTATAAATTACCCAGGCTCAGTTATTTCTTTATAGCAATGCGGGAACAGCCTAATACAAGAACCTTTCCTCAAATGTCCAGTGATTCTAGACTGTGTGTTTATATTTAAGAATGAGGCGCTAAAAAGCTGAGAAGAAGCTCTTTGGATGTGGAACCCTTGCCTTGAATTGGGGAACCTTACGATGTCTTTTTTCTTAGCCTGGTCGTTTTCCTAGAAAGAAATCTTTAGTCTCCTCCTTATATTGCTGTGAGTGTAGGAGTCAGTGTTCAGGGCGCTGTAAGGTCTAACTGCCCACTATGCAGATTTTGCTTAATCTCATTTTTAATAAGGTGTCTTACCCCAACCTGCAGTTGTGTTTGCTTTTCATATGCTCAGAACCTCTTTTGATCAATCTCTCTAGTTTGTAAACTCCTTCCCTTTTTCCAGGATATGGAGGGGAATTTTTCAGGGAGGGAGCTGGCAGAGGCAACCTAAGAGTATAAAGTACTGGTTATAGAGGCTCCCAGCAATGCTCCTGTATTCATTTTTACTATAGAGCTTGGCTTCAGAGTTAGCTGTTTTGCTAGGATCTGAATGTTTGTGTTCCTCCTAAATCTGTATGTTGAAACGTAATCACCGTTGTAATGGTATTAGGAGGTGGGGTCTTCGGGAGATTATTAGGTCATGATGATGGAAACCTTAAGTAGAATTGGTGCCTTTATAAGGGACTGAAGAACCAGAGTTCTCCTCTTCCACTGTGTTAGGACACAGCTTGAAAGCATCCTCTATAAACTAGAAAGTAGGCTTGCCAGACATTGAATCTGCCAACACCTTGATCTTGCATTTCCCATCTTCCAGAACGGTGAGAAATGCATTTCTGTTTTTTATAAGCTGCCTAGTTTATGGTATCTTGTTATGGCAGGCTGGGTGGACTAAGACATTGTGCCTCCAATTTCTGAGCTTTTGTGGCTGTAAATCAGCTTGCTACTAGGCTTCTCCCTTTTTACACATTTAGAAAAAGTGAAAAAGCTGAAACTTAAGTCATTATCACTTGTCCGTTTGCTTTCTATCTCCCAAATTTGCTTCTGACATCTTTTGTTGTCTGTCATTTTCTCTACCATTCATTGTTTCTGCCATTTGTTTTTATTTTTTACTTTCATATAAGTGGCATTTTAGGAGAGATGATTAGCTATGTTTAATCAAATCTGTTTAACTAGTGGTCTCCTCTTGGTGTTCTTTTTAACTTATGATCTTCTCATAGAACTGCAGTCTCACTTTTCATCTCATATTTGAATTCTGATTTTACCAAATGTTTTTAGTATTAGAAGTATTTTAACTGTTGTGTTGAATGTGCCCCTGTTCTTGAGCTTTGATGATTTTCTTGGCTGGGCACGTTGCCTTTTGTGTGTTTTGTTCATTTCTGCCTTTGTTATTTTTTCTTTCTTACTTTTGAATAGTTTGCATATTTGCATAATTTCCATGCCATTCTTTGCAACTTCCTGATACTTTGGTGGCTTTAGTTTGATCTTCTATTTATGAAAAGAGTTGGAGTTCTTACCTTTCTTACTAGTTTGTTTTTCCCTCTGAACATCTGTTTGAGGACTGAACTTCTGTATTTAACACTTTTCTGCAGGTTTATATAATGGTGACAGGATGGTAGATGCTTAGCTGATGTGGTGGGCGGCCCTAGGCTCTGTTGCCTATTTGAGATTTATTAAATGCCGTAGACTCTTTTGTTGGGGGTTCTGTATACAAATTTTTGTGTTGACACAGATTTTCTTTTCTCTTGGGTAAGTACTCAGTATTAGAATTTCTGGGTCAAATAGTAATCTTATGGTTAGCTTTTTGAGGAACTGATGGACTGTTTTCTAATGCTGCTGAATGACAGTATGAGTAATGTTTGGGAATTCCAGTTTCTCTACATCTTTGCCATCACCTGTTATCATCAGTCTTTTTGATGATAACTGTCTTAGTGGCATGAAATAGAAGTCCTCATTTAACATCATTCATAGGTTCTTTGGAATTGTGACTTTAAGTGAATGACATAGAATGAAACCAGTTTTAGCATAGGTTAATTGATATAAATGAGTTAAGTTCTCGGAGCATATTTCTGGTAAAATATTTTTTAAGCTCCCTTTTGGGGAGCTGCAATGAACATATGCATGCCATGTGTCTTTGTGGTAGAACAACTTCTACTCCTTTGAGGATATAGTCTCAAAAGATTATGTGTTGTCTTTCTACGTGATTTGTCAGTAAAATGGGAATCATGTGATTTTTTTTTTTTTGAGACAGGGTCTCACTCTGTTGCCCAGACTGGAGTGCAGTGGCATGATCTCAGCTCGCTGCAGTCTCTGCCTCCTAGGCACAAGAGAAATCTGTGCCTAGGCACAAGTGGTCCTCCTACCTCAGCCCTCCAAGTAGCCGGGACCACAGGCATGTGCCACAACGCTGGCTAATTTTTATTTATTTATTATTTTGAGATGGAGTCTTACTCTGTCACCTAAGCTGGAGTGCAGTTGCACAATCTTGGCTCACTGTAACCTCTGCCTCCTGGGTTCAAGCGATTCTCCTGCCTCAGCCTCCCGAGTAGCTGGGATTACAGGTGTGTGCTACCACACCGGCTCATTTTTTGTACTTTCAGTAGAGACAAGTTTTCACCATGTTGGCCAGGTTGATCTCGAACTCCTGACCACAAGTGGTCTGCCCGCCTTGGCCTCCCAAATGCTGGGATTACAGGTGTGAGCCACCATGCCTGGCCATTTTTGTTTATTTTTTAGGGATGATGTTTTGCCATGTTGCCCAGTCTGGTCTTGAACTCTTGAGTTCAAGGGATCTACCCACCTTGGCCTCCCAAAGTGCTGGGATTACAGGAGTGAGCCACTGTGCCTGGCCTATGATTTTCTTTTATAAATAAATCTCATGAGACTTCCTAAACAATTTATTTTACCAAAAATTGATGTGACTCACTTTATTGCAATGTTTGCTTTATGGCAGTGGTCTGGAACTGAACCAGCCATATTTCTAAGGTATGCCTGTATTAAGAAGTCTATTACCTGAAGAAAGTAATTATTAAGAGTTCATGTATAGTCTGCTATAGAATAGTAATCTTATGAATAAGAGGATTCATAAGAACAAGAATAAGGAATTGGAGTCTCACACCAGTCAGAATGACTATTATTAAAAAGTCAAAAAAATAACAGATGCTGGCAAGGTTGTGGAGAAAAGGGAACACTCATGCATTATTGACGAGAGTGTAAGTGCATTCAACCATTGTGGAAAACTATGTGGCAATTCCTGAAAGAACTAAAAACAGAACTATCATTTGATCCAGCAATCCCATTTCTGGGTATATCCTCAAAGGAGTAGAAATTGTTCTACCACAAAGACTATATCCTCAAAGGAGTAGAAGTTGTTCTACCACAAAGACACATGGCATGCATATGTTCATTGCAGCACTATTCACAATAGCAAAGACATGGAGTCAACCTAAATGCGTATCAGTGTTAGACTAGATAAAGAAAATGTGGCATATATACACCATTAAATACAATGCAGCCATAAAAAAGAATGAGATAATATCCTTTGCAGGAACATGGATGGAGCTGGAGGCCATTATCCTTAGCAAACTAACTCAGGAACAGAAAACCAAATACCACATGTTCTCACTTCTAAGTGGGAACCAAACAATGAGAACACGTGGACACAAAGGAGGGAACAACACACACTGGATCCTACCTGAGGGTGGAGAGTGGAGGAAGGAAGAGGATCAGAAAAAAATAACTATTGGATACTAGGCTGAGTACCTGGGTGATGAAATAATCTGTACAACAAATCCCTGTGACATGAGTTTACCTGTATAACAAACCTATATACGTACCCCTGAACCTAAAACAAAAGTTAAAAAAAAAATAAGAAGTTGGAGATATGAAATAAGAAGTTGAATTTTAAATGTTTCCTCATCTTTTCACTGTGGACTTAGGATGCTGGGTGTTTTTCAGACTAGAATCTTTGATAGGGAATTATATTTGATGTTTGCAACATACTCAGATTCTAAATTGTATCTTTTGAGTGGCTAGGTATTCTTGGAAGCATATATACATATTCATGTGTGTTTGTCTGTGAATAACATTACTCTGGTGAGGGAAATATGGGAAAGAGGGCTTTGTTAAAGGCTTTAAATGAGAACAATGAATCTAGATTAGTTACGGTGGAGAATGCCTTTGATATATGTGTGAACTTTACGTTTGAACTTTTTCAATAAAATTCAACTCCCATTTCTGTGTTTAGTTGGGAAAGGGGATTGAGAGATTTTAGTATAAGACCACCTGAAGTTATTTCCTTTTCAATAGCCGAGCAAAGATTTCAAAGCTTTTCGAAAATCTAAGAGGAAATGAAACACAGCCATCTAGTGGATGCAATTTTAAAAGCTTGTAATATAAGCATGTAATGTAAGTACTGTGAGCTCTTGTAAGCATTATAAACATTATTAGACATTCAAGTTAATAATTTCTTGTTACACAAAGGGTAATATACATTTACAAATTTTAATGGGAAGGGGAAGCATTATATATGATTGTTGAACTACAGCATTACATAAATACCTTCAGAGGTCAGTTAAACTAATATTACTTTGTCATATGCTATAAGAGTTTCCATTGTAATATTAATCAGAGTTTTTGAACTGTAAAAGTTCAGTAGTGCTTTTAAACACATGGACATTCTGAAACACTGATGGAAAATATCTAGGCCTCTTTTGCTTATATAAATTAACCTATTATTATGGTTGAAGCACAGATTTAGTTACTCCTTGTCTTCTATTGGAGTGACTCTTAGTCATTGATGGCTTATAAACTTTATTGATGCAAAAATGAATTATTTTCCAGGAGCAAGATACTGCTGTGCAAAATATGCATAAGAAAGTAGAAAAATTAGAAACAGAACATATGGACTGCTCTGACCTTTTACGGCGACAAACAAGTGAACTTGAATTTAGCACTCAACGAGAGGAACGCCTTAGAAAAGAATTTGAGGTACATTTTCTTATTCTTTTATAATATATATGTGTACAAACTTTCATACACACACACACATACACACACATACACACACACGTACGTAAAACCCATTCCGTGATTTAAGGTTGGAGAGTTTTACTCTGTGATAATATATAAAACTAATTTTAGGAGTACCTATTTATAATGTATATTTGGCTTCTTTGAAAACTTTTGTATCTGAGTATTTTGTGTTTTGCCGTAGTTTAAAAAAATCTGTTCACTTTTGAACAATTAACTCTCATGAAATATTTGGGAAGTTTGAAAGTAATTGTTTACATTGTTAGGTTGAGTAAGCAATGCAGGAAAAGTTTTGGTGTACATAGGTTCTAAATGATAAAAGTAATATTACATTTTAATTTTGTAGTTTGAATCATGTGTGGTTGTGTGGAATGATTTTCAGATGAGACTTTACTTGGGAAAGGAGCATCAATTTACAGATGAAAAATAGGATTTTTATTAGTGAATGATACTGAAAATAACTTTAATCTTAAGAGAAATCTAATTGATTTGTTAGTTCATCTTTTTAAAATTTTTCTTTGCTTTGTGGGAAATGAAATATTTAAACAGATAAAGAAGTTTTGTCCTAAATATAATTTGTAATCTTTATTAGGCAAATGAATACTTACGAAGAGTATTTAATAGTAAAGTGCTAGAGTTAACACTTACTAAACTCACTGTGTCACCTAACATTGTTAAGAACAGCAATAAGGATTATAACTTTTGGAAGGAAGGAAGTGTGATTCCTAGTATTTTTAGATGATATGCAAATAAAATGAATAGTAAAATCAGCTTTAAAATTATCAATGCTAGTAAAAACATTCAATAAGGAGGCTAGGCAGAAAATAACATATGACAATTTTTAAAAAAATTAATTCATTCTTTTTTATTACACTTTAGGTTCTAGGGTATGTGTGCACAGCGTTCAGTTTGTTACATATGTATACATGTGCCATGTTGGCGTGCTGCACCCATTAACTTGTCATTTACATTAGGTATATCTTCTAATGCTATCCTTCCCCAATCCCACGACAAGTCCCGGTGAGTGATGTTCCCCATCTTGTGTCCAAGCATTCTCATTGTTCAATTCCCACGTATGAGTGAGAACATGTGGTGTTTGGTTTTCTGTCCTTGTGATAGTTTGCTCACAGTGATGGTTTCCAGCTTCATTCGTGTCCCTACAAAGGGTATGAACTCATCCTTTTTTATGGCTGCATAGTATTCCATGGTGTATATATGCCACGTTTTCTTAATCCAGTCTATCATTGATGGACATTTGGATTGGTTCTAAGTCTTTGCTATTGTGAATAGTGCCACATAAACATACGTGTGCATGTGTCTTTATAGTAGCATGATTTATAATCCTTTGGGTATATCCCCAGTAATGGGATGGCTGGAAATGGTATTTCTAGTTCTAGATCCTTGAGGAATCGCCACACTGTCTTCCACAATAGTTGAACTAGGTTACAGTCCCACCAACAGTGTAAAAGTGTTCCTATTTCTCCACATCCTCTCTAGCACCTGTTGTTTCCTGACTTTTTAATGAGTACCATTCTAACTGGTATGAGATGGTATCTCATTGTGGTTTTGATTTGCATTTCTCTGATGACCAGTGATGATGAGCATTTTTTCATGTGTCTGTTGGCTGCATAAATGTCTTCTTTTGAGAAGTGTCTGTTCATATCCTTTGTCCACTTTTTGATGGGGTTGTTTGATTTTTTTCTTGTATATTTGTTTAAGTTCTTTGTAGATTCTGTATATTAGCCTTTTGTCAGATGAGTAGATTGTAAAAATTTTCTCCCATTCTGTGGGTTGCCTGTTCACTCTGATGGTAGGTTCTTTTGCTGTGCAGAAGCTCTTTAGTTTAATTAGATCCCATTTGTCAATTTTGGCTTTTGTTGCCATTGCTTTTTGTGTTGTAGTCATGAAGTCCTTGCCCATGCCTATGTCTTGAATGGTATTGCCTAGGTTTTCTTCTAGGGTTTTTATGATTTTAGGTCTAACATTTAAGTCTTTAATCCATCTTGAATTGATTTTTGTATAAGGTGTAAGGAAGGGATCCAGTTTCAGCTTTCTGCATATGGCTAGTCCGTTTTCCCAACACCATTTATTCAATAGGAAATCCTTTCCCTATTTCTTGTTTTTGTCAGGTTTGTCAAAGATCAGATAGTTGTAGATGTGTGGTATTATTTCTGAGGACTCTGTTCTGGTCCGTTGGTCTATATCTCTGTTTTGGTACCAGTACCATGCTGTTTTGGTTACTGTATCCTTGTAGTATAGTTTCAAGTCAGGTAGCGTGATACCTACAGCTTTGTTCTTTTTGCTTAGGATTGTCTTGACTACACGGGCTTTTTTGGGTTCCATATGAAATTTAAAGTAGTTTTTTCCAATCCTATGAAGAAAGCCAGTGGTAGCTTGATGGGGATAGCATGGCATCTATAGATTACTTTGGGCGGTATGACCATTTTCATGATATTGATTCTTCCTATCCGTGAGCATGGAATGTTCTTCCATTTGTTCATGTCCTCTTTTATTTCCTTGAGCAGTGGTTTGTAGTTCTCCTTGAAGAGGTCCTTTACATCCCTTGTAAGTTGGATTCCTAGGTATTTTATTCTCTTTGAAGCAATTGTGAATAGGAGTTCACTCATAATTTGGCTCTCTGTTTGTCTGTTATTGGTGTATAGGAGTGCTTGTGATTTTTGCAGATTGATTTTGTTTCCTGAGACTTTGCTGAAGTTGCTTATCAGCTTAAGGAGATTTTGGGCTGAGACGATGGGGTTTTCTAAATATACAGTCATGTCATCTGCCAACAGTGACAATTTGACTTCCTCTTTTCCCTAATTGAATACCCTTTATTTCTTTCTCCTGCCTGATTGCCCTGGCCAGAACTTCCAACACTAGGTTGAACAGGAGTGGTGAGAGAGGGCATCCCTGTCTTGTGCCAGTTTTCAAAGGGAATACTTCCAGTTTCTGCCCACTCGGTATGATATTGGTTGTGGGTTTGTCATAAATAGCTCTTATTATTTTGAGATACGTCCCATCCATACCTAGTTTATTGAGAGTTTTTAGCATGAAGCGCTACTGAATTTTGTCGAAGGCCTTTTCTGCATCTCTTGAGATAATCATGTGGTTTTGTCTTTGGTTCCGTTTATATGATGGATTACGTTTATTGATTTGTGTATGTTGAGCCAGCCTTGCATCCCAGGGATGAAGCCAACTTGATCATGCTGGATAAGCTTTTTGATGTGCTGCTGGATTCGTTTGCCAGTATTTTATTGAGGATTTTTGCATCTATAGATAGATAGATAGATAGATAGATAGATAGATAGATAGATAGATAG
>NC_045447.1:64246733-64302954 GCF_002776525.5 Piliocolobus tephrosceles | reverse complement strand
TAGATAGATAGATAGATAGATAGATAGATAGATAGATAGATAGATAGGAGGAGATTATTAAGGGAACTGGTTTGTGCGGTTATGGAGGCTAAAACCCATAACAGGCCATCTGTAAGCTGGAGACTCTAGGATGCCAGTAGCATGGCTGAGATCAAGTCTGAAAAACTCAGAACCAGGGGCGCCAATGGTGTAATTTTCAGCCTGAGGCAGAAGGCTTGAGAACCTTGGGTGCCACTGGTATAAGACCTGGAGCCTCAAGGACAGAGATCCTTGAGTCTGATGTCCAAGGGCAGGAGGAGGAAGGTGTCTGCGCTCCAGGGGAGTGAGTGGGGAGAGAGAGGTGAGGAAAGAGGGAGAGAGACAGGAGGAGAGAGAGGAAGCGGTGAGAAGATAGAGGGGGAGAGAGAGTGAGAGAAAATTATTTTCTCTCCTTTTTTGTTCTATCCAGGCCCCCAGCCAGTTGGATGGTGCTTGCCTATGGTGAGGGCAGATCTTCCCTACTAAGTTCACTGGTGCAGATACCAATCTTCTCTGGAAACACCCCTCACAGATACACTCACAAGTAATGGAAAGAGTGCCTTACCAGTGCTTTAGGTATTCCTTAATCTAGTGAGATTGATACCTAAAATTAACTGTTGCTGCAGACTTTTAATGAAATTGAATTGAAAAGCCAGGAGTAGGATTGTAGATATTATATAACAATTTAACATATTAAGGTATCTTTTTAAATTAGTAAGGAGAGGAAATATTATTCCAGTGACCTAGAGGGCCCCCGCCGCCTGCCCCCTCCAGTTGTCCTGCCTTTCTGGACTGAGCCAGTGTACATTTTACATGTATTGATTGATGTCTTATGTCTCCCTAAAATATATAAAACCAAGCTGTAGCCTGACACATACCTGACACATGTTCTCAGGATCTCCTGGGGCTATCACAGGCCATTGGTCACTCATATTTGGCTTAGAATAAATCTCTTCAAATATTTTACAAAGTTTGACTGTTTTTGTTTTTGTTGACAGTATTAGGGTAGATGTAATTGGGCCGAATAGAGATTTTTAAGTTGAAAGTCATTTTCTCTTGGGATTTGAAGGCCTTGCGTCTATTTTCTTCTGTTGTTACTGTGAGGCCTGATGCTATTCTGGTTTGTATTCTTTGTTTGTGACCCTTTTCTCACTCTCTTCCTCTCCAAAAATGCTCTTGATCCTTTTTCTTAGAATATATTTTCATTTTGGAAAACTTTAAATGTATGTAAAAGTAGACAGAATAATATAATGAACCTAATATCCATGACCAGCTTCAACAATGATCAATTTATGAACAATTATGATTTCCAGAAATAAAGGTTCCTTTATTTAAAGTTGCATTATCAATATCACACATAAATTATTTAATGATAATTACTGAATATAGTCAAATATCCAGACATTATTCGAATTTTAAATTATCTCATAAATGGCATAAATATTATGTATGTTTACAGTTTGATTCTGCATCTCAATTAGGTCTACATGTCTATATGTCTGTTAGTGTCTTTCAATCTACAAGTTCTCCATCTATGTCTTTTCTTTTTTCCTTGTAGTATGTTTTTGAACACATCAAATTATTTGTGCTACAGAGTTACCACTGGTTGTAAAATTTCAGAACATCAGAGATAAGAATGTTCCTTAGAATGGATCTTTTTTACTCAGTGTGCGGGACACGCGTTGGCCGTTTTAGCCAGGAAACTCAGTGTCCTTCATGTTCAGGAATTATCTTGTGTTATTTCTTCACCATATCCTCCTCAGTCTTTTTTTCTGTTCTTTGTTTCTGAGACTTTTATTATTCAAGTGTTAGACCACTGAATTGATATTTTACTCTTTTCTTAACTTTTTCCTTTCTCTTTGTCTTTTTGTTGTTGTTGATGTTTCTTGGGAGATTTGTTTGACTTCACTTTCTAATCTTCTAATTGAATATTTCCTTTTTTCTTTTTAATTTCTAAGAGCTTGTTCTCTGTACCATTTTTGTACTATCCTGTTCCTATATTATGACTGCAGTGTTCGTTTATTCAGTAAATATTTATTGGAGTGGTGGGCACATTTCTGGGTCATAGAGGTGTAGCAGAGAACAAAGAAAAGCCTCTTTCTTCTTTTTTTTTTTTTTTTGAGACAGAGTCTCGCTTTGTCACCCAGGCTGGCATGCAGTGGCGATCTCGGCTCACTGTGACTTCCAGTTCAAGTGATTTTCCTGCTTTAGCCTCCTGAGTAGGTGGAATTACAGGCGTGCGCCACCACGCCTGGCTAATTTTTTGTATTTTTTGTAGGGATGGGGTTTTGCCGTGTTGCCCAAGCTGGTCTTGAACTCCTGGCCTCTAGTGATCAGCCTGCCTTGGTCCCCAAAGTGGTGGGATTACAGACAGGAGCCATTGCACCCAGCCGAAAGCATCTTCCTTCTCGAAGCTGACATTCCAGTCAGGAGGAATCGCGTATTAAATAGAACAATGTGTAGTGTGTTAGTTGGTGATAATTCTGTAAAGAATAATAAAGCCGTCCAGGGGAGTTAATGAGTAATAGGGTAGGATGGTTACCTGTTTGTATTGTTAGTCATGGAAGGCTAACTTGATAAGGTGGCATTTGAGCTGAGACCTGAAGGAAGGAAGGGATTGAGCTGTATGGATATCCCAAGGAAGAGCATTCTAGGTAGAAGGAATAGAAAGTGCAAGACCATGGGTTGCAAGTGTACTTTTAATATTTGAGGAACAGCAAGTAGGCCTTTGTGATTGGAATAGAATGAGCAAGAGAGAGACTAGCAGGATGTATAGAATGGTAGACAGATCGTGCAGAATTTGGAAGGTCTTTTGTAGTTCATTGTAAGAACTCTGGTTTTTGTCTGAGAAAGCTTTTGGAAAGTTTCGAGCAGAGGAGTGGTATGCCTTTTCTCATTTATGTTTTAAAAGCATTATTCTGGACACTCTTTGGATAATAGATTATAAAAGACAGTTTTGGAGATTATTAAAATAATCTAGTTGACAGATTATAGTGTTTTAGACAAGGTAGTAGTAGAGGAGGGTCTGTCTTGCAAAAATATATCCAAATTTGAACATCTCCTTCACTACTACCTTGTAGTAGATGATGTAGTAGGGATGGTCTAATTTGGATATATTTTTGCAAGATAGAACTCACAGAAATTGCTGATTAATTGGACCTGAATTATGAGAGAAAAAGAGGGAGTAAAGGATAATGCCAAAGGTTTTGGCTTGAGCAGACAAGAGAATGGCATTTCCATGTACTGAACTCGTAAATAATACAAGTGGAGTAAGTTTGGGAGAAGTCAGGAGTTTGGTTTTAGATATGTTAAATTTGACATTCCTTTTAGACATTAAAGAGGAGATGGCATTTCTTTTATTTCTACAAAGAGATATCTGCTAGTGTCAGGTTTGATGGTTATAAAATGGAAGAAGGAAATAGAGGAAGAATCTGGTTATCATGCTGTTTAGTATGCAGACATACCCCTGGTTTCGGTCTGGCGCACCCCTCTTCCTCTCTCTTCATGTGTATTTCTTTGTTCAGCTTCTGGTTCAGATTTATGTTCTTCAGATAATAAACCTTTGTGTGAGGACTAGGGTAGGGTATTTGTTTGGCTACTTGGGGTAAGGGTGGATGCCTTGAGCTCTAACTTCTTACAGTGATGAGTGAAAAAAAAACTTTATTGAGATGTAATTTGCAAATTATAAATTTGTCCATTTAAAGTGTACAATTCTGTGGTTTTTAGTGTATTCACAGCATTGTGCAACCATCACCATAATCAATTTTGGAACATTTTCATCACCCAATAAGAAACTCTACTCATTAGCCATCACTTTCCTATTCCCCTTTCTTCTCAGCCCTAAGCAACCACTACTTTCTGTCTTTATAGATTTGCCTATTCTAGACATTCCTTACAAGTGGAACTATAATATATGGTCTTTTGTGACTGACTTCTTTCACTTAGCATAATGTTTTCAAGGTTTATCCATGTTGCAGCATGTATTAGTGCTTCATTCTTTTTTATGCCTGAATGATATTCTGTTGTGTAACATGTAATATATATTTTGTGTCTCTGTCCATCAGTTGATGGACATTTGTGTTTGTATTTGTCAGGGTTCTCTAAAGGGACAGAACTAATAGTATATATGTATATGTATATGTGAAGGGAAGTTTGTTAGGAGAAGCGACTTACATGATCACAAGGTGAAGTCCCACAATAGGCCGTCTGCATGTTGAGGAGCAAGGAAGTCAGTCCAAGTCTCAAAATCTCAAAAGTAGGTAAGCCAGCAGTGCAGCCTTCAGTCTGTGGTTGAAGGCCTGAGAGCCCCTTTTTATCATTTTATGTGCTTATTAGCCATTCATATATCTTCTTTGGAGAAATAGCTATTTAGACCCTTGTCCTTTTTAAAAATGGATTATTTGTACTGTATATATGTAAATCACGGTGTACGTCCAAGAGTCTAAAAATTGAATAACTTGGAGTCTGATGTTCCAGGGCAGGGAGCATCCAGCACGGAGAAAGGTGAAGGCTGGAACACTCAGCACGTCTCCTTGTTCCACTTTCTTCTGCCTGCTTTATTCTAGCCATGCTGTTGTATAATATATTAGCTGATTAGATGGTGCCCACCCAGACTGAGGGTGGGTCTGCCTCTCCCACTCCACTGACTCAAATGTTAATTTCCTTTGGCAACACCTTCACAGACATACCTAGGAGCATTACTTTACATCCTTCACTCCAATCAAGTTGACACTCAGTATTAACCATCACAATGTTGTTTCCACTTTTTCAGCCATAATGAATAATGCCACCATGAACATTCATGTACAGGTTTTTGTGTGGATATGTTTTCAGTTGTCTTTATTATATATCTTGGAGAGGAATTGCTGGGTGACATGGTAACTATATGGTTAACATTTTGAGGAACTGTCAGGTTGTTTTGTACAGTGGCAGCACCATTTTACATTCTCACCAGCAAGGCATAAGGGCTCTAGTTTCTCTAGAGCCTCATCAACAGCTGTTACTGTCATTCTTTTAAATTATAACCACTGTAGTAGGTGTGAAATGGTACCTCATTGTGGTTTTGATTTGCATTTCTCGGATGATTGATGATGTTGAATATCATTTTTTGTGCTTATTAGCCATTGATGTATCTTCTTTGGAAAAATAGCTAGTTAGACCCTTGTCCTTTTAAAAAATGGATTATTTGCCCTGTGTATATATAAGATGCTAACAATGGAGGAAACTGGATGTGGAGTATGTAGATGGACTTAACAACAGAAATGCCAAATATGAACTTGGCAAAGATAAAATTCCTCATACTCTAACCACACATGGTTTATTTTTTACAAGATTACAGAAGGAATAAAAATATGAAATTATATTTGAAATAATATTTTAACTTATTTTTTTCTTGTGCTGACCATCTTTTTAGGCCAGTAAATTCAGGATTTCATTATATTTTATATCATTTTTAATACTGTGGTTTGCAGATGGCTTACTAAAAAAGGATGAGGGGGCAGGAGCTGTGACTCATGCCTGTAATCCCAGCACTTTGGGAGACAAAGGTGGGCAGATCACTTGAGACTAGGAGTTCAAGACCAGCCTGGGCAACATGGTGAAACATCATCCCTACAAAAAATAGGAAACTTAGCCAAACGTGGTGGAGTGTGCCTGTAGTCCCAGCTCCTTGGGGGGCTGAGGTGGGAGGATTACTTGAACCTGGGGAAGTTGAGGCTGCAGTGAGCTGTGATCGTGCTACTGTACTCTAGCCTGGGCAAGAAAGTGAGACCCTGCCTCAAAAACAAAGAAACAAAAATTAGGATAGAGTTAATGTTCTGAATATTAGAATTTAAAAGATCACTTAGAAGTCACTTAAGGATGCTAGAAAATTCTATCATCACTAAAAACATTTTATTTATTGTGTTATAGTTGTGAGGCTGTACTATGTAATAACGACTTTTTTGTTGGTAGGGTTCTTGGTAAGGCAATTTTGACTCACTTAAGAAAATATCGGCTGGGCATGGTGGCTTATGCCTGCAATCCCAGCACTTTGGGAGGCTGAGGTGGGTTTATCATTTGAGGTCAGGAGTTTGAGACCAGCCTGGCCAGCATGGTGAAACCCCATCTCTATTAAAAATACAAAAATTAGCCAGGTGTGGTGGTGCTCGCCTGTAATCCCAGCTGCTCTGGAGTCTGAGGCAGGAAAATCGCTTGAACCTGGCAGGTGGAGGCTTCTCTGAGCCGAGATTGTGCCTCTGCACTCCAGCCTGGGTGACAGAGCAAGACTCTATCTCAAAAACAAAACAAAACAAAAAACAATAAAACACACACAAAATAGAAAACATCTAATACCTAAACTTTAAGGTGTGGTTGTGCACAACCCAGTATTGACTTTTTTTCTGTGAAATACTTAATTTCCTCAATATCTGTTTTTATTGGTTGATGTTATAGGTATAATATTGTTTTAGACAAGTTTTATTTTTACTCTATTTTTTTAATTCACTGCTGTGTAAATACTTTTGATAATACCAGGTCTCTGCTTTTGGAGAACTTGAAACTTTGAAGGTAGTCTAGATAGTCTTTATTTTTCTTCTATTTATAAGAATTTTACAAGTGGAGAGATTTAGTCTTCTAACTTACCTATGATTTCTCATATTTAGATTCTTTTTAAAAGCTTTGCTTTATATTATACATTATATGTTGTATATTAGTTAGTATATTTTATATTGGCTGTTTGACCACATAGTGACATAATGAACAAGAAGTTACATTTCTGGAGAGCATTTTGTGTTAGTTTTACACTCAATTACGGAGACAGTCACTACCAGTATACTAAGTACTTAAGTAATTGTCAGTGGTATTTTTAAAAGAATTAAGCTAAGATGGGATAATAACAATAAAGAGGAAATTTGTTAAAATTTTAATTTAATAAAGTTCATTATTTAATATCAGCAATATCAAACTAAAGCAACTAATAAAATAGACATTTAGCTTAATGAATGTTTTTAATTCTAGTGAAGCTTTTTAACATTTGCATTTCTTGAAAGGTGATTTTTTTATGTGCCTGAGCCAAAGAAGTTTTCATATGTATGAAACATATATATAAAATAATTTAAAAATCTTACAAGGTTTATATCACAGTGTCTTAATCATCTTAACATGGATCAATGCGTTCTTAGATTAAAAAAAAAGCAAACTCCCAATCCAATTTTATAAATGCAGTACTGGATACCATAGAATCAAGGGAAAAGTGAACTGGAAAAAGAAATATCCATGGCTTTTATAAACCTCTTTACAACTAGGGGAGTTTATTATCATGGGAAATAAGCTTAACTCAATAAGAAAAGAGAAAAGAGAAGATGCAAACCTAATTCTGAGGGAACTGAAGAATCTTCTGAAGATTATGGTAGAGAGAGAACAGTCTTTGCAAATAAATTCTGAATTGCTTCTGTCAGTCATATTCTATATTACAGTAACATAAAAAAGGGCAGAAGTAGCATCTTTCTTTAAATGTGTACTACCTTCAAGTGAAAAAGGAAAAGAAAATTGTGTTTTACCTTTCATAATTGTTGATAAAGACCACCTTGTATGATTCATCTTTTTAAAGCCATCATGTGTTTGTAGGAATCATTTTCAAAGGTCCATTTGCGTAGATTACTGACTATAAAATAGGGAAATGATGAAATCACCTGTGTTATGCGGTCATAGGTATTGCACATTTAAGTGCAGCATTTTATGTTCATAATAAAATTTAAGATTGGAACTTCAGTTAAAAATTTGGTAAATACTAAAGTTTTTGTTGCCCTAAAAGGTAGAGATAATTTTTAAAGATGGTAAATTAGTTTATTATCATGTTACTCAGAATTTGCAAACACAAATTCTGTTCCTGATATTTATTATTTTTATTATCTGTGGGTTTTTTGATTATACCTAAAAGTGATAAAATTTTTTTTCATTAAACTCTTTTATAATATGAGTGGTATACTTCATTTCTTGCTGAATAAAAAAATTACGGAGTTCTCCAGTTTATTTCTGTTGTCAGCCTATTGCCCCCATATATCCCTTTTGAAACCGTTAAGACTCTGTTACCATCCTCAGTGACTTTAACATTGAATTTTCTGCCATCAGAACTGCATAGTTAACCACGATCAAGATGACTGGCACAGAGAGCCCTGAATCTTTCTATGTTCTGTGCTTTATATAAGCCTGTTTATGTAAAGTAATCTAGGGGATTCTGGAAAACAAGTATGTTTTAGCCATTAATAAAACAGTTACAGATGAATTGTAGTTCAGAGAAGTAAGTAGAAGGAATATCCTTTAACGACAAATCAATTTTTGTCTACAACACAGGTCTTTTGCTTACTTATAATGGAAATGCTTATAGATGTGTCAGGACCCATTTTGGCCTTTGGGCCAAAGACCTAGTATGGCATCTGGCATATAGTAATTTCTCTATAAATGTTCCATTCTGCTTTTTAGTTGACCTCTATAGTAAAATAAGTATCAATGAGATCATCATGAAAACCTATTCATTTGTTTTTAATAATCTTTTAAGTGTTTTTATGCAGTCGCATTTGTTTAATGGGATTGAATATAAATGTAAAATGTTTGGACTTCTGTGAGGGTAGAATAAAGTAGATAGGACTTCCTGACCAATTCACTTCCAAGACCAATTGGACTTCCTTCCTGTTCTCTCTCTTTTTTTTTTTTTTTAAAGAACAAAATTATCTTTAATGTGTTTGAGCTTCTTTTCTGTGAGACCAACTTCTTATCAGTCAATCAAGAGAAACTGCAATATGATTTTATGCTGCTGGAAAGTATGAAGTATTTAATAGTTTTTTTAATATTGAGATGAATATAATTATATTATAATATTATTGTGCCATTATGGAAAACATAGGGTTTTGTTCTGGAATTTATAAGCTCTAGAAGAAACACGTGGAGTATTAATTCATTGAACACAGCAAAGACTTGTGGTTGAGATCTATATTTGGTAAGAAAAAGAAATGAATCCTATTTCTATTTTCTATTGAGTTTTAATTTACTTTGACATGTTTTATTTCTGTGATAAAATGCCAAATTTTTCTTTTTGACAGTAGCTAACATTGGATGATGGGTCACTTTCTATTTTAGATATTTTTGCATGAATTTGCATGATTTTATCATTCCTTTTTATTTAGAATAAGGATTTTAAGGAGCAATAATAAAATATAAAACAAGATTATTTAAAAAGATTAATTATAAATATGATAAAATTAATGTTATTCAAAGTATACTTTAAATGCTGGAACTGCAAAATTTATGTGAGAAAGTTAAGAGGAAAGAGGAAAAAGAAGCTAAAAAAAAAACCAAAAACAAAAACAAAAAAAATAAACAACCCCATCAAAAAGTGGGGAAAGGATATGAACAGACATTTCTCAAAAGAAGACATTCATACAGCCAACAGACACATGAAAAAATGCTCATCATCACTCGCCATCAGAGAAATGCAAATCAAAACCTGTTCTCTTTTACATTGTAGTTCCCATGTTCTGAGTCACAAAGCAGCATTAATTTTGCCTCTGAGTTGTTTTTCTAATGTACTGTGCTGGCCACATGGAAAGTAGGAGAGCTACTTAAAACAAACACCGCCTTCAAATTAGAATGCCTTATTAAGATTAAAAATATTATGTATTATACGAGGCCTCTTTTGTAGAATTTATCATGTTATTATAAAAGTCAAATGAGAAAATACGCGAGACCTCTTTGAAAACTGTAGCGTATGAATATTTAACTCTAGGCATAATCTCCTCAGTGACATTGATGTAAATACACTCTCTCATGTAGAAGTGACATTAGAAATATAAATGCTTACATTTACATATAAAAGCCAACATTAAAGGTCAGACTAATTGAATAATATTATTGCTTCTTAAGATGTTAGATTACAACAAAGATGATAAATAGTAAAGGGCCTATAGACAGTTCTTGATTATGACCCTTCATTGTATGACTCTAGTGATTAAGTGATATAATATTGTGATGCCTGTTTTACAAATGTTTATCAAATACTTGGAGACTGTGACCCTTTGAGGCATCTTTTTTGGTAATAAAAATCCTTTGAGACTTTCTGTTTAAGGGCTCAAAAGATAGTATTAACAAGTATACCCCCCTTCCCTGCCCAGGTAAAGAATAAGTGTTATAGTTAAATATTAACTTGCATGTAATAAAAATATTAACAGCTATTAAAATGTAACAAAATAAAATATACTTAGCATTAAAATAAACATTATAGAATTAATCAGTCTATGATGATTCAGTCCCTTGGAATCATCTTTTTGTATATGGATTATTACTGTATTTATTACTTATGAAGACATCTATTAATGGGAATTATTAGGTGATAAAATGTGGAAAAATAATCATGTTCTATTTATACAAGTTATTGATATGTTTGGGGCAAACTTTGTGCAACTAATTAGGAAACTGTAATATATAACACACTCCTGAGGAAATCATTAACTAGTGTGTACTCGTGATAATTCATCCCTTTTTTCTTGATGTCTGTTTTAGTGGACTAAATTTCATATCTAAGTTTTTCTGCTTGACTGATTATTTTAAGTTCATCAAATCCTCTAAGCTGGATGTATTTGGGGATAAAAGAATGTAGTAGAAACTGTTTTGTTTACTCAGTCTTTCAGCAGATTTATTGTACATATATGTTTTCATAACTTGTGAAACTTTTGGAAGAGGCCCATGGAAGCCATAGAACCAAATGTGATGTGGAGAACAGCTGGGTATGTTTGGTTAATTCTGCTGCTGAATTGGAGTCTTCAGCTCATGCCTGGTTTATAATAAAGTAACATGTATCAAACAGTTGGATAGGAGACATTCTTCTCTATATTGCCCTCTTCAAACACTGAGAACTCACTTTTCTTAGGTGTACTAGATGATCTAATTGGGCTTAATATGATTTAGTGAGAGATAGATTACACCAAAAAGAGGTTGATTAACACCTAGTATTTACTAAAATAAAAATCTCTTGGCAGTACATAGCTGTAGGAAAGGACATGGCAATCAGCTTATAAATGACAAAATATGTGATAATTTTGTGTTACGTACAGAACTGTTGTTTGGCTAGGCGTGGTGGCTCACGCCTGTAATCCCAGCACTTTGGGAGGCCAAAGTGGGCGGATCACTTGAGGTCAAGAGTTCGAGATCAGCCTGGCCAACATGGTGAAACCCTATCTCTACCAAAAATACAAAAAGTAGCTGGGCATGGTGGTGTGTGTGCTTGTAGCTACTCAGGAGGCTGAGGCAGGAGAATCTCTTGCAACCAGAAGGTGGAGGTTGCAGTGAGCCAAGATTGCACCACTGCACTCCAGCCTGGGTGACAGAGTGGGACTGTGTCTCAAAAAAAAAAAAAAAAAACAACAAAAAACAGGACTGTTGTTCATAGTGTACAGTACATAGTACAGTGTAATACCTGTGTTATAGGCAAACATGTATATAGTTAAATTAACCTGTAGTATAAATATATATACATATATATATGCATTTTAACCAGAATTTTGTTCTACTTTCTGCCCTTTCTTTGTTGATTACATTAGGATTGAATACCTGTGAAACAGTTTATGAATGTTACACTAGTTCTCTTAGGTGGTATTGGAAAAAATTATTTTGAGCAGCATGTTGATGTTCCTCTAGCACCCTCTGCTGGATTTGAGAATTAATTCATTGGACTAGAAGATTAAAAAAAATTATTAAGAGGCTTAAATTTAATTATGTCTATCAACAAACCCCTCTTGGAAAGAGTTTGTTTAAAGATTTGAAGATTTTTTGCTGTCCTTACTGAGTAATTGATAGTTACAGTAATAATAAGCATCTTATAATTTTCTGACATTTCATTTAAAGTGAGAAGTTGTGAAAATAACTACGTTATCTCCCGTTGATTATTTCAACCCCCTGTGTTTTGTTCTAAGCGGGAAAAACAGAACATCTTCTCGATTTTTGGAGTGAAAACCAGATCATTAATTAACTAATTAATATATATACAAGAAGTGAAAACTTGAATTGTTGATTCATTACAGAATCACTGAATATTCTGCATTTTAACAAAATATATGACTATCATTTTGATAGAGAAACATATATGCTTTTTGGAATCTGAGAAAATATTTTAACATTGTTATCCTGGTTTCTTTTCTCTCTGTGCCCTTTACTTGCTTTTTAAAAAAAATTTTATTTCCATAGGTTTTTGGGAAACAGGTGGTGTCTAGTTACATGAGTAAGTTCTTTAGTGGTGGTTTGTGAGTTTTGTTCCTTTACTAGCTTTTAAAATCATTTATTCTCAATCCTATGGGCTATTTCCTTGTGGCAGGCTGGACTTTTTTCTGACTTACAGAAACTAAAATGAGTATACTGGGTACTGAGAAAACTGACTTCAGTTCTTTAAGGGCAAGAACTTTATCCTGTGGAGTGTAAGTTTTTTTAAAGAAAAAATTAGCATTGGGCCCCCCTAGGATGATGCTCATTCTGGTGTGGGCTAAACATAAGAATTTCTCTGCTACAGTTTGCGTCGTGCTTTATACCTACAACCTCTGGGGGACCCTTGTTCTAAGGATTCAAAGTCAGCATTTAGAAATAACTTTTTTTCCACAATGAGAATCAGAAGCTTAAGTTGGGTAGCTGTCCCTTCTGGACATTCCAGTCAGGGATTCTTTATTTTTAAATTAAGATACAGTTCACATATCATAAAACTCACCCTTTAAAATTATACAATTCAGTACTTTTAATATATTCACTACACTGTGCAACTATTACCACTATCTAATTCCAGAGCATTTTCATCACCCCACTAAGAAACTTCATATTCATTAGCAGTTACTGCCCTTTCCGTCTCTCCTTCTCCCCTATCCTGCTGCAACCACTTAATATACTTTTTGTCTCTGGATTTGCTTCTTTTGGATTGTTCTTATAAATGAAATCATACAGGATGTGGTCTTTTGTATCTGACTTCTTTTACTCTTTTATATATGTCTTCAAGGTTAATCCATGGTATCACATTTATTGGTACTTCATTCCATTTTCTTGCTGGATAATATTCCATTGTATGGATTCACAACATCTTGTTTGTTCATTCATCGGTTGATGGACATTTGGGTGCATTCCACCTTTGGCTATTCTGAAAAATGCTGCTATAAACTTTTGTGCATAATTTTTTGAACCTGTTTTCATTTCTCTTGGGTAAATATATGGGACTGGAATTGCTGGGTCATATGGTAACTCTATGTTTAATTTTTTTGAGCAGCTGCCAAGCTGTTTTCCACAGCAGCCAAACCATTTTACATTTGTATGAGTAATATATGAGGTTTCCAGTTTTTCCAATATTTTTCCAATATTTTCTGTTATTTAAATTATAGCTAGCTAGTGGGTGTGAAGGTATCTCTTCGTGTTTTTAATTTTCATTTCCCCAATGACTAATAGTGTTGAGCATCATTTCATGTAGTTATTGGTCATTTACATATCTTTTTTAGACAAACATCTAAGTCCTGTACTCATATTTTGAGTTGTCTTTTTATCGTATGAGTTCTTTTTTTATTCTGTATACTAGACCGTGCTCAGATATATGATTTGTAAGTATTTTTTCCCATTCTTTAGGTTATCTTTTCATTTTCCTAATAAAGTTCTTCGATACACGTAAGTTTTTTGTCTTTTAGTTTTAATTTTATATTGTTACATAAAATTTATACATATTTATGGGGTTCATGTGATATTTTGTTATGTGCATAGAATGAAATTATCAAGTCAGTAGTTAGGCTGTCCATCATCTTGAACATTGATTATTTCTAAGTGTTGGAAATATTTCAAGATCTCTCTTCCAGCTGTTTTGAAGTATACAATACATTGTTGTTAACTATAGTCACCCTACTCTGCTATCAAACATTAGAATTTATTCCTTCTGTCTAATTGTATGTTTGTACCCATTAGTCAGTCTCTCTGCCCTGCCACCCACACCCCGACACCCTTTCCAGCCTCTGATAACTATCCTAACTATCATTCTACTCTCTACCTCCTTGAGATTAACTTTTAAAATTTTATATATATATATATATATTTTTTTTTTGAGACGAAGTCTCACTCTGTCACCCAGGCTGGAGTGCAGTGGCACAATCTCCACTCACTGCGACTTCTGCCTCCCGGGTTCAAGTGATTCTCCTGCCTCAGCCTCCTGAGTAGCTGGGATTACAGGTGCCCGCCACGGCGCCCAGCTAATTTTTGTATTTTTAGTAGAGACGGGGTTTCACCATATTGGCCATCCTGGTCTTGAACTCCTGACCTCAGGTGATCCACCTGCCTTGGCCTCCCAAAGTGCTGGGATTACAGGCGTGAGCCACCGCACCTGGCCTATACTTTTTTTTTTTTTTTTTAATAGAGATGGGGTCTCACTTTTTTATAGAGGTTTTGCTCAGACTGGTCTTGAACTCCTGAGCTCAAGCAGTCCTTTCACCTCAACCTTCCAAAGTGCTAGGATTACAGGCATGAGCTACCATGCCCAGCCGAGATTAACTTTTTTAACTCTCACATATGAGTGAGAACATGTGGTATTTGTCTTTCTGTACCTGGCTTATTTTACTTAACATAATGACCTCTAGTTCCATTCATATTGCTACATATGACAGGATTTCATTCTTTTTTTATGATCAACTAGTATTCCATTGTGTGTATATATAACCCACTTTCCTAATTCATTTGTTGATGGACACATAAGTTGATTCCATATCTTTGCTATTGTGAATAGTGTTGTGATAAGTTTTTAATTTTATTTATTTATTTATTTATTTATTTATTTATTTATTTATTTATTTATTTATTTGTTGATTTATGCGTGCTTGTGCTTTTGCTATCTAAGAATCCATTGCCAAATCTAAGGTCATGAAGGTCTTTGGGTTTTTTTTGAGACAGGGTCTTGCTTTGTTGCCCAGGCTGGAGTGCAGTGGCATGATCTCAGCTCACTGAAGTCTCAACCTCCTGGACCCAAGCCTTCCTTTCCTCTTTAGCCTCCCAAGTAGCTGGGACCATAAGTGCCCCTCACTACACCCGGCTAATTTTGTTTATTTTTTTGTAGAGACAAGGTTTCACTATGTTGCCTAGACTATGAAGATTTACCCCTTTGTTTTCTTCTAAGAGTTTTATGGTTTTTAGCTCATATGTTTAGGTCATTGATCCATTTAGAATTTATTTTTGTATATGATATGAGGTATGGGATCCAAATTTATTCTTTTGCCTATGTATTTGCAATGTCTCAACGTTATTTAATGAAAAGAATCTTTTCCATTGAGTGGTCATGGCACCATTGTCAAAAATAAATTGACCACCCAATCATGAGTTTATTTCTGGACTGTCAGTTCCTTTCAGTGGATCTATATGAATCTATATGTCTATCCTTTTGCTGGTACCACATTGTTTTGATTATTGTAGCTTTTTTTTTTTTTTTTTGAGACAGTCTGGCTCTGTTACTCAGGTTGAAGTACAGTGGCTCAATCTTTGCTTACTGCAACCTTTGCCTCCCAGGCTCAAGCCATTCTCTCACCTTTAGCCTCCCTTGTAGCTGGGATTGTAGGTGGCCAACACCACACTTGGCTAAGTTTTGTTTTTTCTTTTTGTTATGATAGAGATAGGGTTTCACAATGTTGCCTAGGCTGGTCTTGAACTCCTGGGCTCAAACTGTCTGCCGGCCTCGGCCTCCCAAAGCGCTGGGATTATAGGCATGAGCCACCATGCTCGACTGATCACTGTAGCTTTGTAGTGAGATTTGCATTTATGACATATGTCTTCCATCTTTATTCTTTTTTTTCAAGATTGTCATGTTAACGTTTTGAGAAGTCTTTAGTAAGGAAAATTGTTTGGTTTTAATCTTGTGTTTCTCACATGCTTCTGATGATGAAATTGCTTTTTTATATAATAGCTAACAACATCCTGTGGGACTGGTATTCTGTGGAAACATTTTTTGAGAAGGGTGGGAGAAAAGTGACTATGCGGGGAATATTTTATTTGCCTTATCATGTCAGCAATATAGGTAGGAATAGATTGAGTTAAACTCCCCCTTCCCATTTACTTTTTCTGTTTAGTCATGAAATAATTCATTCTAATGTTTTTTTGTTGTCATTGTCAAAATATATACTTATAAATTTTTAGACAGGGTCTCGTTCCTGTTGCCTAGGTTGGAGTGCAGTGGCACGATGACAGCTCACTGTAGTCTTGACTTCCTGGGCTCAAGAGATCCTCCCACCTCAGCCTCCCAAGTAGGTGGAACTACAGGTGCGCACCACAGTGCCTGGCTAGTTTTTTTTTTTTTTTTTTTTTTTTGTAGAGTTGGGGCTTCATCATGTTGCCCAGGCTGGCCTTGGGCTCCTGGGCTCAAGTGATCTGCCCGAGTTGGCCTTCCGAACTGCAGGGATTACAAGTGTGAGCCACTGTGCTGGCCTAATTTTGTTAATTGGGTAAATAATGATACCATTGCCATACTTCCCCCTTAACCTTAATAATTTTGCTTTTGTTGTTTAAAAAATGTTTCTCAATATGGAAAATTTCACACATACATGAAAGTAGAAAGAATATTACAGTGAACCCCCATGTGCCTATCATTTAGCTTCAACAGTTATCAGCTTATTACCAATCTTATTTTATGAACACCAACCCCCACCCCTAACTCCCGGGTTGATTATTTTAAACCATGTCTAGACATTATATGGTTTCATCCCTGAACACTTTAGTATGTATTTTTTAAAAGATAAGGGTTTATTTTATTTATTAATTAAAAAAATTTATTTAGTTAATTTTTTTTGTAGACATGGGGTCTTTCTCTGTTGCCCAGGCTGGTCTCAAACTCTTGGCCCCAAGCAGTCCTCAGCTTCCCAAAGTGATGGGGGCCACTGTGCCTGGCCCAAAGATAGGGGTTTAAAAAAATACTAATCATTATCACACCTAAAAAAGTAATAGTAATTCCTTAGTTCTATCAGCTATCCAAATGTCCTCATTTACTGGTTTTCAGGGTGTTTTGAGTCTTCAGATAAAACTGTGAATATTTACTAGTTTCATCTTTCAGTAGAATGCCTGTTATTTTTAAATACTCGAGTAGTGTAAGTTATAAATGTCAGATTTTACTCAATTTTATCCTTTGGATTTAAATTATCTTGATTAATTAATCTTAATTAATTGATTTAAATTAATATCCTTTGGGTATATTAAATATATCCCAAAAGGATCATATTTGGATTTATTGCTTTCTGTAAAAAAAAAAAAAACAACTATTTTCTAGTATAATATCTCATTAAGAAATATTTTTAATAGGTTGTAGAATCTAAATAAAGCAAATAGTTCATTGTAAAAGAATATTTTGTGAATTTTGTGTTTGCAAAACACAGAGTGATTATATCCCAAAGCAGGATTATTCCATGACTGTGAAGACTGTCAGAACTAGGTGCATCTACAAAGGCCTCTAGAGAAGAAGGGATGTTTGTGTTTATGCTCTGCATTATGATAATCATTATGGGAATTATTTGCCCAGAAAGCGGTATAGTCATTTCTTATTCATAGACTGCTTGATTAGTTTGTGGATTATTCAGTTTTTATTTATACTTCTTTTCATTGTTATCCATTACCATCTTTGTCTGTAAACAAAAAGAAATGGTGAGAGAGAAGGAAAATCAGATTAATCAAGTTGAACATTTAAAAAAACTTGGCTTAGGCTAAATGGTTTAGTTAATATAATAAATACTAATTTATTTTTTTCCCACATTTCATTAGGAAGGGAAAGCAAATTAGTAATGCCTTTCTCTGTCCCCATTGAACTACTCCATTGACAGACAGGACTCTAGGCATGACTTTTCTTTGCTACTGTTATCTTGAGACATGCTGGGTGTTCCCATAGTTTTATTTTTCTGCCCCCAACAGATTCTTGGTCATGACCAATTCTCTCTTTGGGACTAGTAATCCGCTACTTCCCAGGGTTGCATTTTCTCAACAGAAATTGTGTTCAAAAATAAAGATCTTGACTTCTGCTCTGGCCAGAAACTGACTCTTGCCTGAAAAACTGATAAATTAGACTTCATCATATGGAAACTTTTGCTTTGCAAGTGCTACTGTTAAGAGAATGAAAAGACAGGACGTAGACTGGGAGAAAATATTTGAAAATCATATATCTAACAAAGGACACGTTTTCAGATTGTATAATGAACTTTTAAAGCTCAGTAATATGAAAATAAACAGCCCAATTAAAAAATGGTACAAATATTTGAACATATACTTCATCAAAGAAGATACACAGTTGGCAAATAGGTACATGAAAAGATGCTCAGTGTCATTAGTCATTGGGGAAATGCAGAGTAAAACTAAAATGAGGTAACTACTACATGCCTATTTGATTGTCCGTAAAACCTCAAGAAACCAAAAACAAAAAATGATCATGCCAAGTGTTGGTGAGGATGTGGAACAAAGGAAAATTTCATATATTGCTGTTAGGAATGTAAGTTGGCACCGTCACTTTGGAAAACAGTGTGGCAGTTTCTTAAAATATTCAATATGGCTGGGTGCGGTGGCTCATGCCTGTAATCCCAGCACTTTGGGTGGCCGAGGCGGGTGGATCATGAGGTCAGGAGATTGAGACCATCCTGGCTAACATGGTGAAATCCCATCTCTACTAAAAATACAAAAGATTAGCCGGGCGTGGTGGTGGGTGCCTGTAGTCCCAGCTACTCAGCAGGCTGAGGAAGGAGAATGGTGTGAACCTGGGAGGCAGAGCTTGCAGTGAGCCTAGATGGCCCCATGCCACTGCACTCCAGCCTGGAGTGACAGAGCGAGACTCGTCTCAAAAAAAAGAAGAGAAAAAAAAAAATTCAATATGCACCTATTATTTGACCCATTCATTCCATTCTTCATTGTTTACCCCAGAGAAATGAAAGTGTATGTCTTTACAAAGTCTTGCTCGCAAATGCTCATAGTAGTTTTACTTGTAATTGTCTAAACTGGAAACAACTCAAATGTCCATCAGTAGGTGAAAAGATAAACCAGTTGTGGTCTAGTAACAAAATGGAACAATATTTAACAATGAAAATGAATGAACTGTTGATGCATGCAACCACATGGATAGGTGTCAAACTAATTATGTAAGGGGAAAGAAGCCCGGCAATAGAAAGCATAATATATGATTCAGTTTATATACAACTCCAGAAAATACAAACTGCTCTATAGTGACAGAAAGCAGATTCGTGATTACTGGGGTATGTGGTGGGGTGGTGAGGGCTGGAGGAAGGCATTACCAAGAGACGTAAGGTATCTTTTAAGAGTGATGGAAATGTTTCCTCTATTGATTGTGGCAGTGATTTAATGAGTGTGTACGTGTTTGTGTGTGTGTGCATAAAAATTTATCAAAAAGTATATTTTCACTACGTGTAGGTTATTATATATAAGTTATACCTCAATAAAGTGTAAAGAAAAAAAAGCAAGCTCTGGCGCATTCTTCTTGAGTGTGAATTTTACATTGCATTCTTGCAAAGGAAAAGAAATGAGGCTGCAAGTCTACTCATCTAAAGTGTTAATTATCATTCTAGACTGTAGTGATCCATATCTTCTTTAAATACCAATGTTCATGAATTTAAACTTTTGTTTTCAGGCAACTACTCTTAGAGTGAGGAAATTAGAAGAAAACATTGAAGCAGAAAGAGCAGCGCATTTGGAATCAAAATTTAATTCTGAAATTATTCAGGTAAAATGTAAACAAATATTTTGGCCTGCATTTTCTTAATTTGTGTTACAACAGCTGGGAAAAACAGCACTATGTTCAGAGAACTAAGGTGTACATTGAGAATGGGTCACATATTATGATGACGCTCATTATTGTATATAAGGTTAGCATACAGTTGAGATATACTACCTTAGTGGAGGAGTTGGCACACTACAGCCTACAGACCAGATCTCACCCACTGTCTGTTCTTGTGAAATTTTGTGTTGTCCATAGCTGCTTTTGTGCTACAGTGGCAGAGTGGAGTAGTAGTGACAGAGAACTTATCTGGCAGTCTACAAAGAAATTTGCGGATTAGAGTGTCCTTTTTCCCAACAGCTGTGGGTCGAATTTCTTTTTGAGCATATTGAAAAAACATGCATGTTATTTATTTAGTGCGTATCCTATGCATATCACTGTATTAAGAGCTGAAGGTGTAAAGATGGATGAACTCCTTTTGTAACTTACATTTCGTTACCAGAGATACTAAATATCTATCTCCAGATATATAGATGCTTACATAGATGTACAAAATACTGAAATACAATGGGAATATAATAAAGAAAAGGATTAAATCTGGGAGGGGAATTAAATGGAGGCCTCCTAAGGAAACTTCCTTTTTGCTATGCCTTAGAGAATGAGAAGGAATTTCTAAGAGAAGTGAAAGCAGAACATTTTATTAGGGGTTGGCACACTGCTGTCCATGGGCCAAGTCTGACCTGCAGCCTGTTTCTATAAAGTTTTATTAGAAGATAGCCACGCCCATTTGTTTACATATTGTTTATGGCTGCTTGTTGAGAGAGACCTATGGTCCACAAAAACTAGAATATTTACTCTGTGACCCTTTACAGAAAATGTTTACTGACCACTGTTCTAAACAACTGCTTGGATAAAGCCACTAAATAAGAATGTACTGGTTTCCTTTTGAGAAATACTTGCATTATTGAGTGGTAGAGCTTAGGGAAAAGTTTGGAGATAATGGTGGAAAGGCATGATGAAGACTAATGATGAAAGTCCTTTTTCATGCTAAGAAACTTAGACTTATTTTGAAAGCAGTGGAAAGCCACTGCAGCTTTTGAGACACACAGATATGAAATCTAAGTTTAAGAAAATAGCTCTGGTACCATATTGGTAGAGAAAGGAAGGGAGTGGAGATAGGAGACTGGGTGAAGAGATGATGAACACCTGAATCAAGGCAGTAACTGTAGCAATGGAAACAAGGGCTCCTGTGTCAGAATAACAGTCCCTCAAAGATGTCCACATCTGTCCTTATCCTCAGAACCTGTGAATATGTTACCTTACACGGCAGATGGGACTTTGCAGATGTGATTTATTTGAGGATCTTGAGATAGAGTTTGTCCCAGTTTATCTAGTTGAGACTGATGTAATCATAAGAGTCCTGGCAGGAGGGTCACAGTCAGAGACAGAGATGTGATGACAGAAGCAGAGATCAGAGTAGGCCATGATGAGCCTAGGAATGTGGGTGGCCTCCAGAAGTTGGAAAAGGCAAGACAAGATTTCTTCCCTAGAGTCTCCAGAAGGAATGGAACCTTGCTGACACTGTGACTTTAGCACCAGAAGACCCATTTCAGACTTCTGATAGACTGTAAGATAATACATTTATGTTGTTTTAAGTTACCAGTTTATGGTAATTGGTAATAGCAGTGATTGGAAAGATACAGGGGACAAACTGAGAATGCATGATTTTAGGTAACAAATTTGCAGTGTGAGGGGAAGAGCAATAGAAGAGAACACCAAGGTCTGCAATATGTGTGAAAGTAGGCAGATGCAGTTGACTGTCAAACTCTGAAGTCTGAAGAGAGACAATTGTAAGTTTTGAACATGTTGACTTTGAGGAGCAGTTTAGAGGTTCATAGTGCCCTTTGAGGATATGGTCATGCAAAGTCACCTGAACATTGTACATTTACTCTTGTCATTCTGCTTTTTTGTGAACAGTTCCTTTCTTTATATTCTCTCAAGCACCTGCCGGTAGCTTATCTTGGATCAGCCAGTTTCCCAGTGTTAGAAAAGTTAAGGAAATTAGGTAGGAGGAGATTTGTTGGACCTGCTACTTTTTTGATTTTAATATTTAATAGACAATTATGACTTTTTGCTTTAATGTTTTCTCAGCATTTTGATAATATGCTTTAAAATCTAATAAATATGGTATTTGTTATGCTTCTGTTAAAGAGATTAATTTTAATGAAGATTATATACCTATAATAGTATTTTTGTTTGCTTAAATCTAGGAAGGTAGAAAGTATCTTTATGAACTTAGATTCTCAGTATAAACTGTTAAGATGTTCTTATTTCATGTTATTTAGCTGGTCAGTTATTACGTTTGAGCACTACTTTGTGAACAAATGTAATAGACTGTATGAAAATAAAATATATCTACTTATTTCCAGAAGAAAAAGTAGTTTTAAGCTTATTTGGCTTTAGCAAGTTTGAAAATCATCTCACTTTATTTGTGCTCTTGAATTTCACGTCAAGGAGGATGGTGGGGTTGCCAAAATCAGTAAATGAAAAGTACCTTTAAGCAGATAGATTAAAACTAATTTAGACCTAAAAAAGTTATTGCCTTGATTTAGGTGTTTATTATCTCTTCACCCAACCTCCTATCACCACTCCCTTACTTTATTTGCCAGTGTTAGTTACCAGGGTTATTTTTCTTTTCTTTTTTTTTTTTGAGACAGAGTCTCGCTCTGTCACCCAGGCTGGAGTCCAGTGGCGCGATCTCAGCTCACTGCAAGCTCCGCCTCCCGGGTTTACGCCATGCTCGTGCCTCAGCCTCCCGAGTAGCTGGGACTACAGGTGCCCGCCACCTCGCCCGGCTAGTTTTTTGTATTGTTTTAGTAGAGACGGGGTTTCACCGGGTTAGCCAGGATGGTCTCGATCTCCTGACCTCGTGATCCGCCCGTCTCGGCCTCCCAAAGTGCTGGGATTACAGGCTTGAGTCATGGCGCCCGGCCCAGAGTTATTTTTCTAAAACTTAGATTTGATATCTACATCAAAAGCTACTTATATTAAAAGCTACTGCTTTTAATATGTCTAAATTACTTAATTTACATTTTAAAAGACTTAGACTTTTTTCCTATCTTGTTTTAATTAATACAATTTATAGTGTTTTACCTTATTGTTTAAATAACTCCTAATGCAAGATGCAACTATATTTGTAAATATTTTGATTAAAATTTATGTTTTCACTTTTGACTTTAATGAAATGTTCTTTTTACCTAAAATTCTCAGATCCCTATATTTGAGCATGTCTGCTAAAGCAAACTTGTATACTTTTCTTTAAGATCAGGTCCCCAAAATGGCATCAATAAGATTGAAGTTTTCTTTTTCTTTTCTTTTCTTTGTTTCCTTTTATGATTTCAGCTTTTATTTTAGATTCTGGGGGTATATGTGTAGTTTGTTACCTGGATATATTGCCTAATGCTGAGGTTTGGTGCATGACTGATTTTGTCAGCCAGGTATTGAGTATAGTACCCAATCGTTAATTTTTCAACTCTTGCCCCATTCCTGCCCTCTTCCCTCTAGTAGTCCCCAGTGTATATTGCTGTCATCTTTATGTCCACAATTATCCAGTGTTTAGCTTCTACTTATAAGTGAGAATATGCGGTATTTGATTTTCTGTTCCTGTGTTAATTTGCTTAGGATAAGGGCTTCCAGCTGCATTCATGTTGCAGCACAGGACATGATTTTGTTCTTTTTTGTGGCTGCATAGTAATCCATGGTGTATATATACCACATTTTCTTTATCCAATCCATCATTGATTGATGAGCACCTGCGTTGATTCCATGTCTTTGCTATTGTGAATAGTGCTGTGATGAACATAAAAGTGCATGTGTTTTTTTGGTAGAATGATTTATTTTCTTTTGGATATGTACTCAGTAATGGGATTGCTGGGTCAAATGGTAGTTCTAAGTTCTTTGTGAAATCTCCATTTCACTTTCCACAGTGGCTGAACTAATTTACATTCCCACCAACAATATATAAACATTTCCTTTTCTCAGCAGCCTCATCAGCATCTTAACATGCTGTTTTTTGACTTTTTACTAATAGGCTGAAGTTTTACGTTCATGAAAAAAACACAATTTCAAAAGTTAGGTTTTTCATTGTAGTTGTGATACATCCCTGGGAATATATAGTTAATTACTATAAATATGAAAATTATTACCTATTTTTTACTTACATGGTTTAAAATTAATATTTGATATCTCAGTGCTATGACTTAGAAAAAATGAAAAGTTTTTATTTGAATCATAAATCTATAAATATTTACAAGTATTTTCAATGAGGTACATCTAATACCATTCAGTTTCAGAGTAGTTTGATGGAGAGTACTAAGTAGCTGTAACTAATCACCATCTTATAAACTACTGTTGAATATGTATTTGAGATCTGTTATTAAGTTTGTTTGTATACTTTGGCATAAAAATGAGAAAGCCGACTTAAAAGAGATGACTCAAATTTGTTATTTTGTAGTCTGATTTTCTTTCAATTGATTGGTTTACCATTTGTGATTGAGGGTGCTTATTTTCTAAAAGAAAGTAGCACTGTAGACAAGAAGAAAATATTTCCCAGATTTACTATTTGACTTATAAACATTGGATTTAGACATAATATCAAAGAAAAATAGAATTTAAGGGGCACAATTACAAAATTTAAATCGAGTTGTATCTACCTATTTTACTACCTTACTTTAGTGTAAGAATAAACATTTCATGCCAGGTGCAGTGGCTCACACCTGTAATCCCAGCACTTTGGGAGACTGAGGCGGGCGGATCACTTGAGGCCAGGAATTCCAGACCAGTCTGGCCAACGTGGTGAAACTCCGTCTCTGCTAAAAATACAAAAATTAGCTGGGTGTAGTGGCGCATGCCTGTAGTCCCAGCTACACTGGAGGCTGAGGCATGAGAATTGATTGAGCCTGGGAGGTGGAGGTTGCAGTGAGCTGAGATCGTGCCACTGCACTCCAGCCTGGGTGACAGAGTGAGACTCTGTCCCCACCTCCCCCTACCCCCTGAGAAAAGAATAAACATTTCAATTATTCCAGAAATTTTAGATAATTAAAAAGAATTCTGGTTATTATCATTTTTATGGATTAATGTTGAAAAATTTTCATGGCGTCTTAGGCTTTGTTTCCTGGTGAGTTTATCTTTCCTAATTCAGGTTGTGTGTTGCCATTCCTATGAGGCTTGCCTCACAAAGTTCCATAACTTTTCTCTGAATTCAGGAACTTTGTGCATACCTCTGTCACAGGAAGGATATACCATATCATTTTGCAGTCTATGTTCTCTTAAAGCCTATGAGCTCCTCAAGAGCTAAGACTGTGTAGTTTCATGATTATTGTATATATCTTGAGCATTAGGATATTGACTGGCATATCTTAAGTACTTAATAAATATTGGTTAAATAAACATTGCCAGTCAGGCATGGTGGCTCACACCTGTAATCCCAGCACTTTGGGAGGCTGAGGTGGGCAGATCACTGGAGGTCAGGAGTTCGAGACCAGGCTGGCCAACATGATGAAACCCCATGTCTACTAAAAAAAAATACCAAAATTAGCTGGGCATGATGGCAGGCACCTGTAATCTCAGCTACTCAGGAGGCTGAGTCAGGGGAATCGCTTGAACCTAGGAGGTGGAGGTTGCAGACAGCCGAGATCACACCACTGCACTCCAGCCTGGGGGACATGGCGAGACTCCATCACAACAACAACAACAACAACAACAACAACAACAACAACAACAACAAATTGCCTCATTAGATCCCTGTAGCCACCCTGCAAAGTAGATAGTCTAGATGACATTATTATTATTCACTATTTATAGATGAGAAGCCTCAAGTATTTGGAGTTTTAGTAATATGCCCAAAGTCACATTAGTTAATTTTGTAGATCTGGGATTCAGCCCGAGTTTTGTTGGTTTGTTTTATTCTATTATCTGTCATGTTTGGACAGCGTCAAACCCAAGTTTTATGGGTCTAAAACCCATTTTCTGACTAATGTGAAGCGTTTTTTTTTCTCTCCCCACCCCCTCTTTAAACTATTTTCTGAAAAGAAACTTTTTCTTTTAAACTTTATTTTCTGAAAAGGTAAACTATCTACAGAGCTCAAAAATTAAAACAATATTAGATTGAGAGTTCTTGCTTTCATTCTTGTCCCTCCCATTCCTCTACCTTCCTGCCTGCTTATTTTTATTCTTTTCACTTATTTACCCCAAATGTAGCATACTTTATACACCGATGTGGAACCTGCTATTTTCAACATATATCAACAATACATTGTTCTTGAATACTATGTGGAGAACTACATAGATAATTTTTAATAGTTGTTTTGAAAAGAGAATAAACTCGTGTATTTTACAGCAACATGGATGGAACTGGAGGCCATTATCTTAAATGAAACAACGCAGACACAGTCAAATACCACATGTTCTCACTTAGAATTGGGAGCTGAATAATGTGTACATATGGGCATAGAATGTAGATTAATGGTCACTGGAGACTCAAAAGGGTGGGAAGCTGGAAATGGGGTTAAGGGATACTTAATGGGTACAGTGTAAACTATTGGGTGTTGATTACACTAAAAATCCAGACTTCACCACTATGCAATATATCCATGTAACAAAACTGCACTTTTACACCTTCATTTATTTATTTTTGAGACAGGGTCTTGCTCTGTCACCCAGGCTGGGGTGCAGTGGTGCAATCTTGGCTTACTACAGCCTTGACTTCCCCAGCTCAAGTTATCTGCCTGCCTCTGTCCCCCAAGTAGCTGGCACTACAAGCGCGTGACACCACTCCCAGCTAATTTTTGTATTTTTTGTAGAGATGGGGTTTTACCATGTTTCCCAGGCTGGTCTCAATCTCTTGAGCTCAAATGATCCGCTTGCCTCAGCCTCCCAGAGGGTTGGGATTATAGGCATGAGCCACTGTGCTTGGCCTGTAGGCCCTTAAATTTACACACACACACACACACACACACACACACGCACGCACACCCACGGGTTGTTTTGTAGCCTTTTTACAGCTACATGTAATTGTTTTGTTGGAATGAACTTGTTTATTCATCCTATGGTTGGTGGACACAGGGAATATAGTTTGTTTTTTCTTTTTTTTTTGAGACGAAGTGTTGCTCTTATTGCTCAGGCTGGAGTGCAGTGGCGTGATCTCGGCTCGCTGCAACCTCCGCCTCCCAGGTTCAAGTGATTCTCCTGCCTCAGCCTCCCTAGTGGCTGAGATTACAGGCATGCGCCACCACGCCCGACTAATTTTGTGTTTTTTAGTAGAGACAGAGTTTCTCATGTTGGTCAGTCTAGTCTCAAACTCCCAACCTCAGGTGATTTGCCCACCTTGGCCTGGGAATATAGTTTTAAAATGTCTTTTTATGTAGAATTTCAAGTGTATGCAAAAGTGAAATAGGAAAATGAACTTCCCATATACCCATCGCCCAGCTTCAATACTTACCTCACGTCTATGGTGTTTTATCTCTTACCTCCTAGAACTCTCCCACTTTCAGACTTTAAATTTTTTTTTATTTTTTATTTTGAGGGAAGGTCTCACTGTTAACCAGGCTGGAGTGCAGTGGTGCAATCACGGCCCACTGCAGCTTCGGACTCCCTGGCTCAAGGGATCTTCCCTCCTCAGCCTTCTGAATAGCTGGGACTACAGGCGCCGGCTGCCTCCAGACTATTTTGAAGTGAATCCCAGATATCAAATCACTATAACCATAAATATTTCAGTCAAATAGTATTGTTTGACAATAAGAACATCACTTTTCTATAGTAAGAAATCCATTATAATCTATATATAAGAATAAAAAGATCTATTAAATTTCTTAGGCTTATAGAGATACTCATGTTATAATGTTTCTTATAAGAGAGGAAGAATACTTCCCTTTAATTTTCAAAAACCAGGCCAGGAGCAGTGGCTTATGCCTGTAATCTCAGTGCTTTGGGGGGCTAAGGTGGGAGGATCACTTGAAGCTAGCAGTTCAAGACCAGCCCGGGCAACATAGCAAGACCCCATCTCTACAAAAAGTAAAAAAAAATGAGCTGGGTATGGTGGTGTGCACCTGTAGTCCCAGCTACTTGAGAAGCTGAGGTGGGAGGATCACTTGAGCCCAGGAATTCAAGGCTACAGTGAGCTATGATCACGCTACTGCACTTCAGCCTGGGTGACAAAGTGAGACGTTGTCTCTTAAAAAAGCCAAACACTTAACTTATTATATTTTATAAAAGAAGTATCTGAATGGATTAGTAGGTAAAAATTTGAAACTTTGAAAATTTAGATTGAGTTGTGTCTACATATCTATTTTTCTTTGATAGAATGGGTTATATTATACCAGCCTATCTTTCATAACACAGTTAACTCTTGTCTTCATTCTTCCACTCTTTCTCCTTTTATTTAAACATATTGAGAAAGGGAATAAACTGTCTTTTGTTTGTTTATCTTTCTTTTTTAAGCCAAAACAGAAAGAAGTGCTTGGATGAATGATAATCTGTTACTGTCAAAGTATTCTACTCAATTTAAGATTGATGCTAGCATTTCTTAGCTTGATTTAATTACTTGTCTGTCATCTGGTAGTTACGGATTCGAGATCTTGAAGGAGCTTTGCAAGTAGAAAAGGCCAGTCAAGCAGAAGCTGTTGCTGATTTGGAAATGATCAAGAATGAATTCAAAGAAGTTGAAAGTGCATATGAGCGAGAAAAGCATAATGCACAAGAGAGCTTTGCAAAACTAAATTTGTAAGTATTCTACTGTAAAATTCTCTAAATTAACATAAAGGTTTTATAAAAGCTATATAAAATATGAATGTATACTATGTATTTTTTATATAGCTCCCATTAATGTCAGTGGTAGATTGGGGTAAGTGACTTCATAAAACATAACTATACTTTCCTGTATAGGTAAAAATGGAAATGCTCTTTTGGATATTGAAGTATATTATATTCCAAGTAGCCCAAGAAATTGAATAATATACTAGGAAGTAAATATATTAATGTAGTTTGTATTATATGATTGATGTAATGCAATATCTTTAAGTATGAAGACCAGCTTGGGCAACATAGTGAGACTTTGTCTCTACAAAAAAATAAAAAAATTAGCCGGGTATAGTGGTGTGCACATGTAGTCCCAGCTACTCGAGAGGCTGAGGTGGGAGGATCACCTGAGCCCAGGAGTTCAAGGCTGAAGTAAGCTAAGATCTAAGGCTAAGATCTGGGGCTAAGATTTCTAAGCCACGTAAAATGGTCTATATGAAGAAGGATAATATTTGACATTTTCTCAAACTACAGAAATAATAATAATAGCAGTAATACTACTACTAGTGGCTAACATGCATTTGTGACTCAGTATATACATAGCACTGCATCGTTTCATTTGTCTAACACCCTATGAGGAAAGTACTTTTAAAAATCTCTTTTACAGATGTGGAAATTGAGGCTTAGCCAGAGTAAGGACATACAGCTCCTAAGTGGCAGAATTAAAATCTTTCTGACTCCTACTGATTTTAACCTTTTTCAGTTCAAAAGCCTTTCATCTTCAAAATTCTGTGAAATGCTTCAAGAAGTTTATAATGCATTAATATGTTTCCAAAAATAAGTCAATAGTAGACATTTTAAACCATTTCCCCCCAGAGGGTGAAATTCATACTACTATTCGTTTGTGGCATGATAATACACTGGCATATTAGAATTATATTTTAATCTTTGTTTCTATTTATGGCAAGTAGATAATGGTTTTCCATTTGTAGCCACAATATAAAGATTTCTTTTAAAATGCTTTATTGGCTGGGCACAGTGGCTCACACCTGTAATCCCAGCTCTTTGGGAGGCCGACTCTGGTAGATCACTTGAGTTCAGGAGTTCGAGACCAGCTTGGCTAACACAGTGAAACCCCGTCTCTACTAAAAATACAAAAATTAGCCAGGTGTGGTGGTGGGCACCTGTAATCCCAGCTACCTGGGAGGCTGAGGCAGGAGAATCACCTGAACCCGGAAGGCAGAGGTTGCAGTGAGCTGAGATCGCGCCATTGTACTCCAGCCTGGGCAACAGAGGGAGACTGCGTCTCAAAAAAAAAAAAATAAAACAAACAAAAAAAGGCTTTATTTATTATAAGAAGTGAGTTAATTTAAGTGAAAGTATTACTTAAATAGTGGTAATTTTTGTGAGTGTGACAAAAACCATGAAGATTGTACCTAAAAGACTGAAAAAATTTAAAACTCTTTTAAAATGTTGGTTTCTTTGATTAATGATACTTATAATATTTTAAACCAATAATTGTTAACTGAATTTCCTTGCTTCCTCTAGTATGACTTAAATGACATTCTGTGAATGTTATTCTAAGGACTGATTTCTCCTTTATTTTTTTTGAACCGTTGCTTGAATGTGCACATTTAATATATTTCAATGTATTCTAATTTTATTCAAATAAGTATTCAAATATTATTCTGCATATCTATTTGAAAGGCTTTTATGTGAAACATAGTGAAGATTTCTTTACTTTTGCTTTAAGGTAATGATTAGGACCTACAAATAAAACTGTAAGAAGTCAGAATGAGCTCCCAATAATTAAAGCTTTCTAGCAATGAAATAATAGACATCTTTCAGGGAACTAGTGAGCTTCCTGCCTTGGGAAATTCAAAACACAGAGTGGATCATTCTCTGTCATGGATGTTGAAGAAGAGAGTCTCATAAAGATTGGACCGGAGGAATTTTAACCTACTTGCTAACAATTAAGCTCTGAGTCTAACCTATATACTTTCCTAATTGGACCCCAAAGCAGTTTTTTTCCTTAAGTTTGTTTTGCTGTTAGTTGTATTTTGGTACTTGAAAATTTTTACTCAAGTTTAATATTCCAGTAAGCACCAACTGACAATTCTAAACATTGGTTACATATTCCAACTAGGCACTAGCTAATTAACACTCCTAATGCTTTAACCTAATGTCCCTTATCGCTTCTTCATCTGTATATAACTGTCATAATAATACACGTTAAATATTATAAATAAATAATGACAGGTAATGGTTAAAGCCCAATAATTGTTGAAAATTTCTGTGACTTTCCTTTTCCCATCCCGTCTTCCTTTTCCGTGTATGTGAAATGAAAGCCACTTCCACCCCTTCTATCAGTAGTATAACAAGGAATGATATGACTTGAGGGATCTACCTGTACTTCCATTTTCCATTTTCTGCCTGTACTTCTGACTATACTTCAGAATCGTCTTTAAAAAAGGTTTTTTAAATTTTTTAAGTTATTTTTTTAAAGAAGATTCTGAATTTCTGAAAAAAATTCTGTTGTTTCAAAGTAGTTCTAAGTTTTGGTTAATGTATCACAAACAGAGAATTGATAGATTTTAGGTCTTTAAGGTAAATAATACTTTTAACTTACAACTTTGAGAATGTGGAGTTTTGGAATAGAATATTGTTTTACCTGTTGTGAACTGATGTAGTAGTTCATCATGCTTGAACCTGCCATTGGTTAAGGTTCTTAAGCTTCTGTTTCTTGCCAGGTAAACCTAGGCAGGATCTCACTAAAAGGCAGGAGAAAGAAAGCTGTGTTTATTTTGCAGAGTTATAGTTTTGGTCCATAGTTTCATAGCAGTAGACATTCCTGCATGAAATTATTTTAGATGGAATGTATATATTCCATCATTCTGTAATCAAAATTTCTTAGTGTAAAATTTTTTCCATCTAAAACTTGCAGTATGAAACTAAAGCTTTTCAATAATCTTTTGTTTTCTTTTTGAACATTTTTTTCTTTTTAATTATGGGTAAATAATAGTTGTACATATTTATAGGGTACATGTGATATTTTTATACAAGCATACAATGTGTGATGATCAAATCAGGGTAACTGGGCTATCCATTAACTCAGGCATTTATCACTTATTTATGTTAGGAACATTCCAGTTCCACTTTTTTAGTTATTTTGAAATATGTAATAAATTATTGTTAACTATAGTTGCTCTGTTGTGCCACCAAACACTAGATCCTGTTACTTCCATCTAGCTGGATTTTTGTACCCATTAACCATCTGAATTTTCAAATATAGTAAAGTCTTCATTAGCTGTGATAATTGATTGTTGGGCAATAGTAGGGAGAAAGAGATCATAGTAATCCTCAAGTATAGTTGAAACTTAAATTTAATTTGGAACATCATTAGTCAAATATATCATACTAAATGGACTGCATCTAAATTTATTTCTTAGACTCAATATTTAGGAATTTAGTTTTCTAAATATATCACCCAAAAGGATAAACATAACAACAGTATTGTAACTTAGTAGCACTATTTTTGTTTACATTGTATATAAAACATAGTCCAAAGATGGCTATTTGTTAAAATAACCTGTTATTATCAAATTCTTAGCTGAAGTATTAAAAAAAAAAAAAAAGGAAGAATGGAGCTCCATAGGAAAGAAAGCATCCTAGCTACAGACTTACTTCTCCTCTCTGCCCTTTCTTGCCTAAATCCTCCACCTTTTAAGTCCTGGCTCTTTCCCATCAGAATTCAGAGACGAGGCATCTCCTTAACCTGCCCTACTCTTGCCCCACTTACTCCCTCTTGGTTGGGAGTTTAGCAGCGTGGTAGGAGTCAGCTTTTTTGAGTTGTCCACCAGAATGCTCAATAGCAAGGTGTGGTTCCCCCATTTCAATGGACACAGTTTGGCCTTTATTTATAAAATAGTACCTCCCCCCAGCAAAAAAAAAAGCTGTGTGTGTATTGTGTGTGTAATGACGGATGCACTTAATTTTATATTTTTTGAGTAATAGTAATTTTTAACTAAAATCTTGATTTTATCAAATTAATACATGTACACAATCTAATGAATAAAATGGTACTGTTAGGCTCATGAAAAACAGCAGTTTCATGCCCCATTGCTCTCCACTATTAGTTTCTACTCCTTTGATGCATCTACTTTCAAATCTTAGTGCTGTTTCTTCTGAAATTTGATTTCATATTTCTAAATAACAAGCATAGTATGCCATTTTTTTAGTTTCTGCCTTTAGATATCTATTGAGTTCTACTTATATATCTCTATTATATGCTTCTCCCACACCACAGACACTTACTCCTTCCCTCTTTCCATCCTTTCCATAGAGTTATATTTTTGGGTTCAGCATACTTTATTTTTTCTACAGTTTAATTTTTGTTAACCCATCTTTTTTTTCATAGCACATTTTATTGTGTTCTTTGTTATTTATTGTCTGTCTTATGTAACAAGAAACTTTGTTTATTACTGTCTGTCAATGCCTAGAAAGGTACATAAGAGCTGCTAAATAAATATTTATGGAATTGGGCTGGATGTGGTGGCTCATACTTGTAATCACAGCACTTTGGGAGGCTGTGGTGGGAGGATTGGTTGAGGCCGAGGTGGGGGAGGATTGCTTGTGGTGGCGCATGTTTGTAGTCCTAGCTACTTGGGAGGCTGAGGTATAAGGACTGCTTATGCCAAGGAGTTCGAGGCTGCAGTGAGCTATGATCATGCCACTGTACTTCACCGTGGGTGACCAAGTGAGATGCTGTCTAAAAAAACAAAACAGAAAATATTTGCAGGATCAACAGATGAGAATAGTTAATAATTGCCTCATTTTAAACTGTATTAGTTTATGTGATTAACCAATCACTTACTAAATTATTTCTAAACATTAACAGAACCGAAAGTCTTCTATGTTCCTACACCTCAGAGATGCTATCATTTTAAATTTCTTCTAAGAGATGTTCCTCCTGGACTCTTTTGTCTACTTGTTCCAGTCTGGACAAGTTTTTTTTTTAAATTTATTTTTAATTTTTTTTAGACTTTAAGTTCTAGGATACATGTGTGCAATGCGCAGGTTTGTTACATAGGTATACATGTGCCATGTTGGTTTGCTGCATCCATCAACTCATTTACATTAGGTCTTTACATTAGGTCTTTCTCCTAATGCTGTCCCTCCCCAAGGCCCTCACTGCCGGCCAGGCCCCGGTGTTTGATGTTCCCTGCCCCGAGTACATGTGTTCTCATTGTTCAATTCCCACCTATGAGTGAGAACATGTGGTGGTTGGTTTTCTGTCCGTGTGATCGTTTGCTCAGAATGATGGTTTCCAGCTTCATCCATGTCCCTGCAAAGAACGTGAACTCATCCTTTTTTATGGCTGCATAGTATTCCATAGCATATATGTGCCACATTTTCTTAATCCAGTCTATCACTGATGGACATTTGGATTGGTTCCAAGTCTTTGCTATTGCGAATAGTGCTGCAGTAAACATATGTGTGCATGTGTCTTTATAGCAGCATGATTTATGATCCTTTGGGTATATACCCAGTAACAGGATGGCTGGGTCAAATGGTATTTCTAGTTCTAGATCCTTGAGGAATCGCCACATTGTCTTCCACAATAGTTGAACTAATTTGCACTCCCACCAACAGTGTCAAAGCATTCCTATTTCTCCACATTCTCTCCAGTGCCTGTTGTTTCCTGACTTTTTGATGATTACTATTCTAACTGGTGTGAGATGGTATCTCATTGTGTTTTTAATACGCATTTCTCTGATGATCAGTGATGATGAGCATGTTTTCATATGTCTGTTGGCTGCATAAATGTCTTCTTTTGAGAAGTGTCTGTTCATATCCTTTGTCCACTTTTTGATGGGGTTGTTTGTTTTTGGTTGTAAATTTGTTTAAGTTCTTTGTAGATTCTGTATATTAGCCCTTTGTCAGATGGATAGATTGTAAAAATTTTCTCCCATTCTGTAGGTTGCCTGTTCACTCTGATGGTAGGTTCTTTTGCTGTGCAGAAGCTCTTTAGTTTAATTAGATCCCATTTGTCAATTTTGGCTTTTGTTGCCATTGCTTTTTGTGTTGTAGTCATGAAGTCCTTGCCCATGCCTATGTCTTGAATGGTATTACCTAGGTTTTCTTCCAGGGTTTTTATGATTTTAGGTCTAGCATTTAAGTCTTTAATCCATCTTGAATTAATTTTTGTATAAGGTGTAAGGAAGGGATCCAGTTTCAGCTTTCTACATATGGCTACTCAGTTTTCCCAACACCATTTATTCAATAGGGAATCCTTTCCCCATATCTTCTTGTCATCAGGTTTGTCAAGATCAGATGGTTGTAGATGTGTGGTGTTATTTCTGAGACCTCTGTTCTGTTCCGTTGGTCTATATCTCTGTTTTGGTACCAGTACCATGCTGTTTTGGTTATTGTAGCCTTGTAGTATAGTTTCAAGTCAGATAGCATGATGCCTCCAGCTTTGTTCTTTTTGCTAAGGATTGTCTTGGCCATGCGGGTTCTTTTTTGGTTCCATATGAACTTTAAAGTAGTTTTCTCCAATTCTGTGAAGAAGGTCATTGGTAGCTTGATGGCCATTGCATTGAATCTGTAAATTACCTTGGGCAGTATGGCCATTTTCATGATACTGATTATTCCTACCCATGAGTATGGAATATTCTTCTGTTTGTTTGTGTCCTCTTTTATTTTCTGAGCAGCGGTTTCTAGTTCTTGAAGAAGTCCTTCACATCCTTTGTAAGTTGGATTCTTAGGTATTTTATTCTCTTTGTAGCAATTGTGAATGGGAGTTCACTCATGATTTGGCTCTCTGTCTGTTATTGGTGTATAAGAATGCTTGTGATTTTTGCACATTGAGTTTTGTATCCTGAGACTTTGCTGAAGTTGCTTATCAGCTTAAGGAGATTTTGGGCTGAGACGATGTTGTTTTCTGAATATACAATCATGTCATCTGCAAACAGGGACAATTTGACTTCCTCTTTTCCTAATAGAATACCCTTTATTTTTTTCTCCTGCCTGATTGCCCTGGCCAGAACTTCCAACACTTTGTTGAATAGGAGTGGTGAGAGAGGGCATCTTTGTGTATGTTGGTTTTCAAAGGGAATGCTTCCAGTTTTTGCCCATTCAGTATGATATTGGCTGTGGGTTTGTCATAAATAGCTCTTACTATTTTGAGATATGTTCCATCCTTACCTAGTTCATTGAGAGTTTTTGGTATGAAGGGGTGTTGAATTCTGTCGAAGGCCTTTTCTGCATCTCTTGAAATAATCATGTGGTTTTTGTTGTTGGTTCTGTTTATGTGATGGATTACATTTATTAATTTGTGTATGTTGAACCAGCCTTGCGTCCCAGGGATGAAGCCAGCTTGATCTTTGTGGATACACTTTTTGATGTGCTGCTGGATTTGGTTTGCCAGAATTGTATTGAGGCTTTTTGCATCTATGTTCATCAGGGATATTGGTCTAAAATTCTCTACTTTTGTTGTGTCTCTGCCAGGCTTTGGCATCTGGATGATGCTGGCCTCATAAAATTAGTTAAGGAGGATTCCCTCTTTTTCTATTGATTTGAATAGTTTCAGATGGAATGGTACCAGCTCCTGTTTGTGCTTCTGGTAGAATTTGACTGTGAATCTGTCCAGTCCTGGGCTTTTTTTTTGGTTGATAGGCTATTAATTGTTGCCTTAATTTCAGAACCTGTTGTTGGTCTATTCAGAGATTCAACTTCTTCCTGGTTTAGTCTTGGGGAGGGTGTATGTGTCCAGGAATTTATCCATTTCTTCTAGATTTTTTAGTTCATTTCCATAGAGGTGTTTATAGGTGTTTATAATATTCTCTGATGGTAGTTTGTATTTCTGTGGGATCGGTGGTGATATCCCATTTATCATTTTTTATTGCATCTATTAGATTGTTCTCTCTTTTCTTCTTTATTAGTATTGCTAGCAGTCTATCTATTTTGTTGATCTTTTCAAAAAACCAGCTCCTGGATTCATTGATTTTTTTGAAGGGTTTTTTTTTTGTGTCTCTATCTCCTTCTGTTCTGCTCTGATCTTAGCTGTTTCTTGCCTTCTGCTGGCTTTTGAATTTGATTGCTCTTACTTCTCTAATTCTTTTAATGTGATGTTAGGGTGTCGATTTTAGATCTCTCCTGCTTTCTGTTATGGGTATTTAGTGCTATAAATTTCCCTCTACACACTTCCTTAAATGTGTCCCAGAGATTCTGGTACGTTGTGTCTTTGTTCTCATTGCTTTGAAATAATATCTTTATTTCTGACTTCATTTTCTTATTTACTGAGTAGTCATTCAGGAGCAGATTGTTCACTTTTCATGTAGTTGTGCGGTTTTGAGTGAGTTTCTTAATCCTGAATTCTAATTTGATTGCACTCTGGTCTGAGACAGTTTGTTGTGATTTCTGTTCTTTTACATTTGCTGAGGAGTGTTTTATTTCCAATTATATGGTCAATTTTAGAATAAGTGCGATGCGGTGTTGAGAAGAATGTATATTCTTTTGATTTGGGGTGGAGAGTTCTGTAGATGTCTATTAGGTCTACTTGGTCCAGAGCTGAGCTCAAGTCCTGGATATCCTTGTTAACCTTCTGTCTCATTGATCTGTCTAATGTTGACAGTGGGGTTTTAAAGTATCCCATTATTATTGTGTGGGAGTCTAAGTCTCTTTGTAAGTCTCTGAGAACTTGATTTATGAATCTGGGTGCTCCTGTATTGGGTGCATATATATATATAGGACAGTTAGTTCTTCTTGTTGAATTGATCCCTTTACCATTATGTAATGGCCTTCTTTGTCTCTTCTGATCTTTGTTGGTTTAACGTCTGTTTTTTCAGAGACTAGGGTTGCGACTCCTGCTTTTTTTTTTTTTTTCAGTTTGCTTGGTAGATCTTCCTCCATCCCTTTATTTTGAACCTGTGTGTGTCTCTGCATGTGAGATGGGTCTCCTGAGTACAGCACACCAATGGGTCTTGACTCTTTATGCAATTTGCCAGTCTGTGTCTTTTACTTGGGGCATTTAGCCCATTTACATGTAAGGTTAATATTGTTATGTGTGAATTTGATCCTGTCATTATGATGTTAGCTGGTTATTTTGCCCATTAATTGATGCAGGCTTGTCATAGCATTGATGGTCTTTACAATTTGGCATGTTTTTTTCAGTGGCTGGTACCAGTTGTTCCTTTCCATGTTTACTGTTTCCTTCAGGAGCTCTTGTAAGGTAGGCCTCATGGTGACAGAATCTCTCAGCATTTGCTTGTCTGTAAAATATTTTATTTCTCCTTCACTTATGAAGTTTAGTTTGGTTGAATATGAAATTCTGGTTGAAAATTCTTTTCTTTAAGAATGTTGAATATTGGCCCCCCACTCTCTTCTGGCTTGTAGGATTTCTGCCAAGAGATGTGCTATTAGTCTGATGGGCTTCCCTTTGTGGGTAACCTGACCTTTCTCTCTGGCTGCCCTTAACATTTTTTCCTTCATTTCAACCTTGGTGAATCTGAGAATTATGTGTCTTGGGGTTGCTCTTCTCGAGAAGTATCTTTATGGTGTTCTCTGTATTTCCTGAATTTGAATGTTGGCCTGCCTTTCTAGGTTGGGGAAGTTCTCCTGGATAATATCCTGAGGAGTGTTTTCCAACTTGGTTCCAGTCTCCCGTCACTTTCAGGTGCACCAATCAAATGCACGTTTGGTCTTTTCACATAGGCCCATATTTCTTGGAGGCCTTGTTCATTTCTCTCTCTCTCTCTGTATCTAGATATATATATATGCACACACACAGCCGTGTGTGTGTATGTATTATGTGTGTGTGTGTCTTATATATATATAAACGATGGGATCTCAATCTGTTACCTAGACTGAGTGCAGTGGCACAATCATAGCTCACTGCAACCTTGAACTCCTGGGCTCAGGCAGTCCTCCTGCCTCAGCCTCCTGAGAGTCTGGGACTACAGACACACACCACTGTGCCTGGCTGATATTTAAATTATTTTGTAGAAATCGAGTCTTCTTTTGTTGCCCAGGCTGATCTTAAACTCCTGGCTTGAAATGATCCTCCTGCCATAGACTGCCAAAGTGCTGGGATTATAGTTGTGAGCAGCTGCTCCTGGCCTATCTGAGCAAAACTTAAATAGGAAGGTGAATCCTTTGAAAATGAATTCATATGTCTTCAAAGTGAATGTGAATTATTTTTGATTATTCTTCCTTTTGGATCTTCCATGCCACCACACTGGTTCTACTTGCATGGACATTCAGATGTGAGACATTTGTTCCATTTTTAATGTTGTATTTTAATTTTAAAATTGTTTGGTAGTGCTGTTTTCTCATTCTTGAGATAGTCTCTGAGCTAATTGAACTATGGTAGGTGGGTTTTGCTCATCAAAAATGGTGGTGCAACCAAATCAACACTAACCAAATCTATTTTGCTTATAGCCTTGGGCATACTACAAATACCTACTATCAAAGGGGAAATAATATTGCTTTGAAGTTTTTAATTGAAGAATATGCAGTACTTTTTGTTTGAAAAAGGAAAGGCAGCCTTAAAAAGTCTTTTAGCATGAACACATGATATGTAGTATATCTGCCATATGTCTTAAAGATGTGTAATATCAGTTGATATAAGCATGTTTGAAAAACCTGCTCTGACACTTTAACTTTTCAGATTAGAAAGAGATTATTTCTCCAAAAACAAGAAACTAAATGAAGAGATCGAGGAACAGAAGAAAGTAATTATAGACCTCTCAAAGAGACTCCAGTATAATGAAAAAAGTTGCAGTGAGTTACAGGAAGAACTAGTAATGGTAAGAATAAAAAAGAAAACCCTATGGCAATCACTTTACTGGGTCATAGTTGATGTATAGCAGGGTTGTTTTTCCTTACCACATTCCATGAGATAATAGTATGAAAGTTATTTTAGTGACAAACAAAATTTCCAAAACTGGAAGTGCTGATTACATCAAAGATATACATAATGAAATCTCTCTGATTTGGAATAATTGGGGGAAACTAACTGAACTAGTAAAAACTCTGAATTATAGAATTTTCAAAAGTATATTCAAATGTTTTCATTTTTTTATTGTACATAAAACAGTGTTACTTAGATTAAGGGTGATTGGGGTTTGTAATTAACACATCTGATGATTTCAAAGACTTCCTTTTGTAATTGTTTTGTACGTGATCACTCTCTCTCCATTCTCCAGTAATCTAGCTTTTACACTATAACCAAATTTATCTTTGTAAAATATTGATCTGTTTTTGTCAACCTCTCTTTATTCAAAACTCATCAGCATGTCAGTGCCTCCCTGTTGTTTTTGAAATAACGGCCAGCTTCTTGTGTAATCTCCGGAGCTTTTCCTTTTGTCTTCATGTTAACTTTTCTACCCTATTCTTTTGCCTTTGCCCTCTATCTGTCTTGCTGCTTTAGCTTCATTATAGTGTTCCTTGTTTTCTAAACACATTTTTTCTTTTCTTTTCCTTTTTTTTTTTTAAAGATGGGGTTTCATTCACTCTGTTGCCCAGGCTAGAGTGCAGTGGTGCAACCCTAGCTTACTGTAATCTCCAACTCCTGGGCTCAAGCACTCCTCTTGCCTCAGCCCTCTGAGTAGCTGAGACTGCAGATGTGTGCCTCTGTGCCTGGCTGGTTTAAAAATTTTTTTACAGAGATGAGGTCTCGCTGTGTTGGCCAGGCTGGCACCAAACAAGCGGCCTCAAGTGGTCCTCCTGTCTTGGCCTCCCAAAATGCTGGGATTAAGGTATGAACCACTGCACTTGATCTAAACACATCTTTTCATATATTCTTCTTCTTCTTTTTTTTTTTTTTTTTGAGACGGAGTCTCGCTCTGTCCACCAGGCTGTAGTGCAGTGGCTGGATCTCAGCTCACTGCAAGCTCCGCCTTCCGGGTTCACACCATTCTCCTGCCTCAGCCTCCCAAGTAGCTGGGACTACAGGCGCCCGCCACCTCGCCCGGCTAGTTTTTTGTATTTTTTAGTAGAGACGGGGTTTCACTGGGTTAGCCAGGATGGTCTCAATCTCCTGACCTCGTGATCCACCCGTCTTGGCCTTCCAGAGTGCTGGGATTACAGGCTTGAGCCACCGTGCCCAGCCCCTTCTTTTCATATATTCTTATTTTTATTCAGGTTTTTCATTTCTTTGACCTTCAGTGACTAAAATTCTCCTTTTTGTTTCCATTGACAGATTTCTATACATCCTGTGATGCCCAGCTCTGATATCTTGCAATCTGTGAAGCTTTCTGTGATTCTGTCTTCCCCACTGTCATCCCCCTTAAGTTAAAATTCTGTGCCTCCTCAACAGTATTTCTTTAGTACTTAGTTCAGCATCTTTATCATAATACTCACCGAAATTTGGTGTGTATTATGTCTCCCAAGAGGATATGAATGCATTCAGGTTAGCTTACTTCATTTTACATACCTAGATTCCACTATAGTACTTGGCTCAATAAACATTTGTTTGATGGATTTATTTGGTTGATGCAGAATCCTCTTCTCTGCAGTTTGCTGGGGACCCCACCAGGGAGGGTGTAAAGTTTATGGTAATACCGTATTATTCTTTGTTTTGTTCTACACATACATACTTTCCTCAGAGGCTTGACTACTTCACTTTCAGTTATATTCCAAAAGTTTTAGTGATTTGGTTATTGAGGACAATGGTTATTATTCTCCTCAAAAAAGGTGGACCCTGGGTTATACTAGAATTTGGTCACTAAATCAGTGCTGCCCAGATCAAAAGCTAATAATGGGATATAGTTAAAAATCTTCAGTGTTTTGTCAGATGATCCAATATTATATACATTTTCCATTTATCTCAAGATATTTGCTGTGTTCTTATTCAGGGAATTGATATCATTGCTTGTTCTAGAAATCAGTTTGCAGTTTGGTATTTTGAATGTGATGTTTTTGAAAGTTAAGAGCCCTCTGTGTAGTCTCCTTTAGCATCTGTTCACTGTAATGTGTTATCTTAAATTTCATTGGCTGTTTTAACTCTTACCTCTTAGTTCAGGAGGTTGAATCAGTAGTGGAGAAAAATATGTCAGGGTTGTTGAGCTGAGTACTGCATTTGGTCTGCTTGCTTATTAGATATTGTACTGAATAGTTTGGAAAATAAGCCAGGGTTATAACTAAGAATGCAAGAGTTAAGACATATTCACCAACATAGGTTGCATGAATTTTCCTAATTCTGGTTTTCTAGCACTTTAGTGAGTAGATACAAAAATAAAATGAGACTAGTTTAACTCACCACAGAGCATATGCATATTTAGTGATTAAGAAATTTTACTTGGTACCAAGAGATTTTTTTTTTCTAAAACTTTTACAGAGTGATATATGGTCTCAAATAATGCAAGTGACAGCTCACCAGCAACCTATGTTTGCCTGTTGGGACCCTCTACACTCATTGTATTCATTGTATTAACCCATTAAACACTACTGTTTTGATAATGATGCTGAAAATTGTAGGCTGTTTCTTCAAAGCTTGATGGATTGCTAAAAGCAGTTGCAGATCTGTGAATAATGTAATAGCTCCTTGCCGAATGGGTTGTTTGAAAAACTTACTCAGGTTGCCAGACTAAGTGATGTACTGTTTATGTGGCTCAGACCGTTAATATGTTTCTCTTAATTTTTTCATCTCTCTTAAACTCATAGCTTTGCGTCTTATTTTCTTCCATCTTTCTCTTCTTTCTTCTTCCCTGTTAGCTTTCTTTTAACTTTTCTGTTTTATGCTTATTAGAGCTGTTGTTCTCTATTTCTTTACCTGTCCATAATATGAAATTTAAGACCTGTTTAATGAAAATGTCTTTAAATAGTAAGTACAATGTTTTTCTTTTTATAAATTACTATTCTATCACTTTTCCTAAATATATTTTTTCTTGTACATATTCCTTTATTGACTTTCCTCAGTAGATTAGTGGCCTTTGGGGGAAAGAAGGCTTGAAAAATTTATCTTGAAAGGTGTTTCTGCCAAATTAAAATTTTAAGCCCTAAGAAATGAAATTTTTCTAGTTCTGCATTCACAGTCTTGCTGTTATTTGTGCTTTGAATTCACAATTGTTGTTGACTGAAGAGAGAATGACTTATGAGGAAGATTTTCCCTTTCACTTTTAGAAATGAAATTGTTTTAATGACATGCCATGATTTTACATACCCTAGTGTGTCTTTTTTACAGTTATATTTCTTTTGAGCATAATAGTTTTAGTATTTTACAGACTATAGATGGGAAGCATAAATCACCGACAGGTAAGTTTTCTTCCCCTTTGAGGTACAAGCTTGTTTTCTAGTTTAGGTCAGGTTCATGGCCATTATTTAAGTCTTGGTCTTTATTTTCTCTGTTACATTGCAAAAGAAAGTTAAAGTCACTATCCTCTGTAGGTTTACTTGTGAGATCAAGGTGTTATTAATAAGATACAAAGACTTGAGGAATTTTGAGACTTATAGATAACTTTGTATGTGTTAGTACAGCATAGCCTTATGCTGTATCCTGGGCTAGATATAGCAGCAGAGCTGTTAGAGGCTTTAGAGATCATCTAGCCCAGGATACAGAAAGTCTTAAAACACTACTTGGAAAGTGATAGCTCCCCTGTTTCGAGAGAGATATTATATAAATATAAAACATAATTTTGGAAAACTCTAAACTGAATATGTTGTCTTTTGTGGGTTTTTAATAAATATAAACCTGCCAACTTTAATTGTACTTTATTTATTTTTAAATGACCCAAAATAATTGTATTAATACGTATTTGTAGAGTACACTGTGATGTTTTGATATATACAACATAAAGTGATCAGATCTGGGTAATTACTATATTATCTCAAACATTTATCATTTCTTTGTATTCTAATTATACTTTTATATTAATGAAATTACTTCTATTCAATATATAGATTTAAAAGATATAACTAGTAAATTAATGGTATATAATTATTATTTTGAATGTCATAGAATTAGTAGGATTTCAACATAGGACATCCAAGGACTTAACAAATTTATTTTCATGTTTACGTGAAGATGTGAACACAGAATATGAAACTTGACAGAATTTGACTATAAAAAATTTTGATTGGAAATTGAGCTTTTAGTTTCAAAATCTATGAATTTAATAATGATTTAATCAACTACTAAATAAAACTGAATTTCTAGTTTAAGGTGCTTAGTGATCATGCTTATTAAAGTCCATCTGAGGCTCAACAGATCCAGCTGGGTCTTTTAGACATTACTGTGAGTTTTATATCTGCTTCTCTTGAAGCAGGGGAGCTTTCATTTTCAAATTGGTATTATTAGAACTTGCTCTGTGCTTTCCTCAATGAAATTTTCTTGACTCCGTCATTTCTTGAGATTTGTTTTTCTGCCACTCAGTAATATTTAGTTACAGCTCTAGGAGAGACTTTATATTGAAAAGGGAATTCTAGTTCTCATGAGGTTTTGTTCAAAGAATGTTTTATTCTCTAAAGAACTTGTGATTGAAAATGGTCAAGTGTATATTTTTTCCCAATACTTTTGGGGGCTTAACTGATTATATAATAATAATGATTGCCAGCATTAAATATGATTTTGGAAAGTGTTTTGATGGTTATGCTTTGTGGTGAAGGTAATATTTCTTGATAATATTTTTACTTCCAATGAACTATTAGGTTTGCTTTAGAAGAACATGTTTCTGATTTTGTAGGAGGTTTTCAAAACTAATGGGCTAATAAATATGCTATTCCAAATTTTTAATAAAAAATGATTGATTCTTGTTTTGCACCAAGAATAGGAGTAGTATTTATACATAGGCATTGTTTTTGCTAATATAAGTATCACTCTCCGTTTCTTTTAGTGGCCCTTAAGTTTTAATTCTAATAAATAATATTCATCATGTATGAGTCTTTGTGTATTTAAATATTCCTTTTAGGTGGCTGACTTCCTAGATTTATGGTATAGGCATAAAACTTTTGCATTAAGCCTTTTGAAATTTATTTCTATGCAAATTAGTAAATTTTGAAAATCCAAATCTCATTTTTCACCTGGGAAAAAATAAAATGGTATTGTGTACGTATGTGTGTGAGAGAGACAGAGAGCAAGAGATCGCGAGAGAAATGTTTATATGTTAAGGCCCCTATTCAGATTGAAAGGTAGCATCTGCTGAAAAATAAACTGATTGTTAAAGCTAAGTAAAGAAGGGTAATATTTTATTATGTGAGATAAGCAAGTGGGATCATGGAATACTGACATCCTTGGAAGCGGCATAGGTAAACAAGGTGGTAGGGAACTAAGAGACTAGCTGTCATTAATATGATCAAGGAAAAGCTGCTGATGGTGATGATAACAAAAACTATCCACACCTCCTTAAGCCCATACAAATGCATTGTGCATATAATGGTAACTAGGTACAAGATATGATGAAAAGGTGATCTGTAAGGGTAAAAGTATGTAATGAAGATTATAGGCTCTGATGCTTCCTTGTTTTTACTTAGAATTTCTTCATAATTGCTTAACATATATTTAAATAAAAAACGTAAAAGTTTTACTTGAGTTCAAAAATGTTCAGAAATTATAAGCACTATATATTAGTTGCAAAAGTTCAACCTATGTCTAAAATGCTTATTTCATTAAAAAAATACCCATTGACTAAAGCCTTTTTTAAACCTATTTGTTTTTTCTATTATTTAACCTTATTAAAATTGCCCTTCATTGTTTTTATTGTTATTTATGACGTGAGTCAACTTTTTCCATAGCAGATCAGTAAGACCCATTTACCAATTTTTAAATATAAATATTTATATATAGTTTTTATATGTTTCTTCAAAGGCTTGCAATAGAAATTTTTATTTACATGCCTTTCTATTTGTGATACTCATGTTGAGTGAGCAAAAAAGTGTGGGATGAGGTTTTGAAGGATCATAAAAAGAGAGGATGATTATGAAACAAATAAAAAAGAATGACATGTTAGATTAAGCCAGAAATGCATTCAGTTCAGCAGTGTGAGAGGTATAGTGTCCCAAGGTGCAAATAAAGGTCGTTTGTTATTTCATTTTTCTTTCTGGTTAAAGATACTTTTTAACCAACATTGACTCCTCTTTCATAATACATTAATATTTGTCAATCACAACATATTCTGAACTTTCTTTGAATATTTTGGTATTTTTAGTCCCCTGTTTACACTGGTTGTAGATTCATCACAGCATCTAAAGTAGTCCTTGGGTCATGTTGGGTGGTGAGTAAATGCTCATCTAAACATCATCTGGTTAGCCAGCATAGCATTAGGGGACCTGTAATCCTAGGGCAGCGCATTCCATATGTGAGTTTTGTCTGAGGCAAAGAAGTGAGTCCCTTTATCCTACAGTTCTTTTAAATTTCTGGGTATGTTTAGAATTATAGCGTTTGTTGAGTCAACAATTTATCATTAACCTAAACTTATTCTTTATGACAAAATATATTAATAAAAAAGTAGAAACAATATTTTATCTTCAATTAGTACTTTGTTTTCAGCTCAACAGTTTTGTTTATTTAGCTAATGGATTCTGTTTTCATTCTCAAATTCCTTGTATATTAAAAGGTTGTTAAGAGAACTAGCAGCTTTGGGAACAAAATTTGAATATAAGCATAGACCAGATGTGGTGGCTGACACTTATAATCCCAGGACTTTGAGAGTCTGAAATGGGAGGAAGGTTGAGCCCAGGAGTTTGAGACCAGCCTGAGCAACAAACGTAGTGAGACTCCCATATCTACAAAAAAATTAAAAAATTAGCTGGACATGGTGGCGTGTGCCTGTAGTTCTCAGCTACTTGGGAGGCTGAGATGGGAGGATCACTTGAGCCTGGGAGATTGAGGCTGCAGTGAGCCATGATTACGCCAGTGCACGCTAGCCTGGGGCACAAAGTGAGACCCTGTCTCAAAAAAAAAAAAAAAGATGAATATAACCACAATCCGGCACTTAAAAAACAAAGCAAAATCTTGACACTTTTACTGTATGTGTGAAGAGTGGAAGCTTCGTTAATAAAACTGAAACAATTTGTTAGTAAAAAAACTTATCAACTGTAAAACAAGTTAATAATGTAATTATTAAATTTAAGCTAACTGCCTACTGGCTATATTATTTGTAAGACTATTAGGCAGACATCTCTGTAGAATGATGTGAAAATTATAATATTAATAATTATAAATGTAATAGTAATTTTCAGGTAGATGAACATTAGCTTCTTTTTAAGCCTGATGAGTGGGTAAATCTCTTTTTTGCTCTTTGAAAAATTTTATACTGTTCAATCTTTTCTGCCTAGTTTGACCCTAATTTTGATCTTAAATTATAATAAATTTAAGATTTAAAGTGTGGAAATATTAGCTCATATTTTGGTTAAGATTGAGCCCTATACTTGAAAGAGAATTATTTTTGAACTAGGAATTTAATTGAACCTTGATATTAAGCTCACTCCAAGTATGCAGTTTATTTGGCTTTCTATACATATATTCCTGTAAATTTTTATACCTTGGTATTAATGGGGATTTCAGTCAGCTGGCATAATAGAAAGAACATAAATTTTGGAGACATATTGATGTGGGTTTTAATCCCAGGCCTACCTCATTTTAGTTGTGTGACTTTAGTGATATTCTTCCTCTGGATCCATTTACTCGTTTGTAAAATGGTGCTAACAATCTCAGTCATGCAGGGTTTTTGATGAGCATTAAAGATAATATATGTATCAGGAGAATGGCTTGAACCCGGGAGGAAGAGCTTGCATTGAGCCGAGATTGCGCCACTGCGCTCTAGCCTGGGCGACAGAGCAAGACTCTGTCTCAAAAAAAAAAAAAAAAAAAAAAAAAAGAAAAAGATAATATATGTATCAAAATAGCAGAGGATGGAAAAAATATATCATGCACCCAATTAAAAAAAAAAAGAACTGGAGTGGATGTACTGACAGCAGACAAAATAGACTTTAGAATAAAAATGTTACTAGAGATAAAGAGGGACACCTCATGTCGTTAAAAGGATCAATCCACCAGAACGATCCAACAATTATAAACACGTATACACCCAATAACAGAGCTCCAAACTATTTGAAGAAAAACCTGACATAATTGAAGGGAGAAACAGACAACAATAATATTTCGGGGCTTCAGTACCCCACTTTCAGTAATGAGTAGAACAACAAGGAAGAATATCAACAAATAAATAGAAGACTCAACAGTACTGTAAACAAATTAGACCTTACAGATATCTATAGAACACCACACCCATTAGCAAAAGAACACACATTCTTCTCAAGTGTACATGAAATATTCTTGTGGAATGATCATATGCTAGGCCATGAAACAAGCCTCAATAAATTTAAAAGGATTGAAATCATACAAAGTGTCTTCTCTGACCATAATGAAATCAAATTAGAAATCAATAACAGAAGGCAAGAGGAAAAATTCACAAATATGTGAAAATTAGATAACGCACTCCTAAATAACCAACAAGTCTAAAAGAAATCACAAAGGAATTAGAAAACACTTTGAGATCAGTGAAATAAGAAGACAACATACCAAACTTTGTGGGATGCAGCTAACACTATGCTTAAGAGGGAAACTTATAGCCATAGTCATCTATATTAAAAAAAAAATAGTGGGGCATGGTGGTCCATGCCTGCAGTTCCTAGCTACTGGGAAGGCTGAGGTGGATTTCTTGAGTCCAAGAGTTTGAGGTCAGCCTGGGCAACATAGCGAGACCCCTATCTCTTAAAAAAAAAAAATTCTCAAATCCGTAATCTAACATTTCATGGTAAGAAAAGAGAAAAAGAAGAGCAAACTAAACCAAAACAAGTGGAGGAAAAGAAACGGTAAAGACTAACAAGGAAATAAAATAGAGAATTTTTTAAAAATAGAGGAAATCAGTGAAACCAAAAGTTGATTCTTTGAAAAGATAACTAAATTGATAACGCTTAGTTACACTCATAAAAATAAAGAGAAGAGATTCAAATTATTGAAATCATGAATGAAAGGGGGATATAACTACTGACCACACAGAAATAGAAATAATTGTGAGAAAATACTCTGAAAAACTGTATGCCAACAAATTAGATAATTTAGAATGGACAAATATCTAGAAAGACACAAATTATCAAAACTGGTTAAGAAGAAATATAAAATTGGCTGGGCACAGTGGCTTACCCCTGTAATCCTAACACTTGGGAGGCCAAGGCAGGCAGGTCACGAGGTCAGGAGTTCGCGACCAGTCTCGTCAACATAGTGAAACCCTGTCTCTACTGACAATACAAAAATTAGCAGGGCATGGTGGCGCATGCCTGTAGTCCTAACTACTTGGGAGTCTGAGGCAAGAGCATCGCTTGAACCTGGGAGGCAGAGGTTGTGGTGATCGAAGATGGCGCCATTGCACTCCAGCCTGGACAACAGAGCAAGACTCTGTCGAAAGAAAGAAAGAGAGAGAGAGAGAGAGGGAGGGAGGGAGGGAAAATCAATGCTATAGCAGGATGTCTTAGAATATCAAAATGCAAAGTAAAAAAAATCAAAAGAGATTGGATTAGTAATCAAAATAACTCCCACAAAGAAAAGCCCAGGCCTAGATAGCTTCACTGGTAAATTTATTTAAATGTTTAAGAAAAATTACCACCAATTCTTCGTACTTTTTTTCAAAAATAGAAGCAGAGATAACACTTCCCATATAATTCTGTGAAGTATTATTACCTTGATACAAAAGCCATATATACCAAAAGAAAACTGCAGACTAGTATCCATTTTGAATGTAGATGCTAAAATTCTCAAAACTTTACTAGCAAGCTGAATCCAGCAAGATATAAAAAAGATATTACAACATGATGAAGTGGGATTTATCTCAGGAATATAATACTAATTAACACCTGAAAATCAACTAATGTAATAAATGATGGGTGTCAATTTTAGATCTTTCCTGCTTTCTCTTGTGGGCATTTAGTGCTATAAATTTCCCTCTACACACTACTTTAAATGTGTCCCAGAGATTCTGGTACGTTGTGTCTTTGTTCTCATTGGTTTCAAAGAACATCTTTATTTCTGCCTTCATTTCATTATTTACCCAGTAGTCATTCAGAAGCAGGTTGTTCAGTTTCCATGTAGTTGAGCAGTTTTGAGTGAGTTTCTTAATCCTGAGTTTCTAGTTTGATCCCACTGTGGTCTGAGAGACAGTTGGTTAAAATTTCTGTTCTTTCACATTTGCTGAGGAGTGCTTTACTTCCAACTGTGTGGTCAATTTTGGAATAAGTGCGATGTGGTGCTGAGAAAAATATATATTCTGTTGATTTGGGGTGGAGAGTTCTGTAGATGTCTATTAGCTCCGCTTGGTGCAGAGCTGAGTTCAATTCCTGGATATCCATGTTAACTTTCTGTCTCGTTGATCTGTCTAATGTTGACAGTGGGGTTTTAAAGTCTCCCATTATTATTGTGTGGGAGTCTAAGTCTCTTTGTAAGTCTCTAAGAACTTGCTTTATGAATCTGAGTGCTCCTGTATTGGGTGCATATATATTTAGGATAGTTAGCTCTTCCTGGTGAATTGATCCCTTTACCATTATGTAATGGCCTTCTTTGTCTCTTTTGATCTTTGTTCGTTTAAAGTCTGTTTTATCAGAGACTAGGATAGCAACCCCTGCCTTTTTTTGTTTTCTATTTGCTTGGTAGATCTTCCTCCATCCCTTTATTTTGAGCCTATATGTGTCTCTGCATGTGAGATGGGTTTCCTGAATACAGCACACTGATGTGTCTTGACTCTTTATCCAATTTGCCAGTCTAAAAATCAGTGAATCCAGGAGCTGTTTTTTCAAAAAGATCAACAAAATTGGTAGACTGCTAGCAAGACTAATAAAGAAGAAAAGAGAGAAGAATCAAATAGAAGCAATAAAAAATGATAAAGGGGATATCACCACCGATCCCACAGAAATACAAACTACCATCGGAGAATACTATAAACACCTCTATGCAAATAAACTAGAAAATCTAGAAGAAATGGATAAATTCCTTGACACATACACCCTCCCAAGACTAATCCAGGAAGAAGTTGAATCTCTGAATAGACCAATAACAGGCTCTGAAATTGAGGCAATAATTAATAGCCTACCTACCAAAAGAAGTCCAGGACCAGACAGATTCATAGCCGAATTCTACCAGAGGTACAAGGAGGAGCTGGTACCATTCCTTCTGAAACTATTCCGATCAATGGAAAAAGAGGGAATCCTCCCTAACTCATTTTATGAGGCCAGGATCATCCTGATACCAAAGCCTGGCAGAGACACAACAAAAAAAGAATTTTAGGCCAATATCCCTGATGAACATCGATGCAAAAATCCTCAATAAAATACTGGCAAACCGAATCCAGCAACACATCAAAAAGCTGATCCACCATGATCAAGTGGGCTTCATCCCTGGGATGCAAGGCTGGTTCAACATACGCAAATCAATAAACGTAATCCAGCATGTAAACAGAACCAACAACAAAAACCACATGATTATCTCAATAGATGCAGAAAAGGCCTTTGACAAAATTCAACAGTTCTTCATGCTAAAAACTCTCAATAAATTAGGACTTGATGGGATGTATCTCAAAATAATAAGAGCTATTCATGACAAACCCACAGCCAATATCATACTGAATGGGCAAAAACTGGAAGCATTCCCTTTGAAAATGGCACAAGACAGGGATGCCCTCTGTCGCCACTCCTATTCAACATAGTGTTGGAAGTTCTGGCCAGGAGAATCAGGCAGGAGAAAGAAGTAAAGGGTATTCCATTAGGAAAAGAAGAAGTCAAATTGTCCCTGTTTGCAGATGACATTATTGTATATCTAGAAAACCCCATCGTCTCAGCCCAAAATCTCCTTAAGCTGATAAGCAACTTCAGGATACAAAATCAGGATACAAAATCAATATGCAAAAGTCACAAGCATTCTTATACACCAGTAACAGACAAACAGAGAGCCAAATCATGAGTGAAATCCCATTCACAATTGCTTCAAAGAGAATAAAATACTTAGGAATCCAACTTACAAGAGATGTGAAGGGCCTCTTCAGGGAGAACTACAAACCATGCTCAACGAAATAAAAGAGGACACAAACAAGTGGAAGAACATTCCATGCTCAATATCATGAAAATGGCCATACTGCCCAAGGTAGTTTATAGATTCAATGCCATCCCCATTAAGCTACCAATGACTTTCTCCACAGAATCGAAAAAAAACTACTTTAAAGTTCATATGGAACCAGAAAGGAGTCCACATTGCCAAGTCAATCCTAAGCCAAAAGAACAAAGCTGGAGGCATCACGCCACCTGACTTCAAACTATACTACAAGGCTACAGTAACCAAAACAGCATGGTACTGGTACCAAAACAGAGATACAGACTAATGGAACAGAACAGAGCCCTCAGAAATAATACCATACATCTACAACTATCTGATCTTTGACAAACCTGACAAAAACAAGATATGGGGAAAGGATTCCCTATTGAATAAATTGTGCTGGGAAAACTGGGTAGCCATATGTAGAAAGCCGAAACTGGATCCCTTCCTTACACTTTATACAAAAATTAATTCAAGATGGATTAAAGACTTAAATGTTAGACCTAAAACCATAAAAGTCCTAGAAGAAAACCTAGGCAATACCATTCAGGACATACTCATGGGCGAGGGCTTCATGACTAAAACACCAAAAGCAATGGCAATGAAAGCCAAAATTGACAAATGGGATCTAATTAAACTAAAGACCTTCTGCACAGCAAAAGAACCTACCATCAGAGTGAACAGGCAACCTACAGAATGGGAGAAAATTTTGCAAACTACTCATCTGACAAAGGGCTAATATCCAGAATCTACAAAGAACTCAAACAAATTTACAGGAAAAAAACAACCCCATCAACAAGTGGGCAAAGGATATAAACAGACACTTCTCAAAATAAGACATTTATGCAGCCAACAGACACATGAAAAAATGCTCATCATCACTTGCCATCAGAAAAATGCAAATCAAAACCACAGTGAGATGCCATCTCACACCAGTTAGAATGGAGATCATTAAAAAGTCAGGAAACAACAGGTGCTGGAGAGGATGTGGAGAAATAGGAACACTTTTACACTGTTGATGGGACTGTAAACTGGTTCAACCATTGTGGAAGACAGTGTGGCAATTCCTCAGGGATCTAGAACTAGAAATACCATTTGACCCAGCCATCCCATTACTGGGTATATACCCAAAGGATTATAAATCATGCTGCTGTAAAGACACATACGTTTATTGCGGCACTATTCGCAATAGCAAAGACTTGGAACCAACCCAAATGTCCATCAATGATAGACTGGATTAAGAAAATGTGGCATATATACACCATGGAATACTATGCAGCCATAAAAAAGGATGAGTTCATGTCTTTTGCAGGGACACGGATGAAGTTGGGAACCGTCGTTCTCAGCCAACTATCTCAAGGATAGAAAACCAAACACTGCATGTTCTCACTTATAGGTGGGAATTGAACAATGAGAACACTGGACACAGGAAGGGGAACATCACATACTGGGGCCTGTTGTGGGATGGAGGGGGAAGGATAGCATTAGGAGATATACCTAATGTAAATGACGAGTTAATGGGTGCAGCACACCAACATGGCACATGTATACATCTGTAACAAACCTGCATGTTGTGCACATGTACCCTAGAACTTAAAATATAATTTAAAAAAAATGACGGAAGCCAAATGATGATCTCAATAGACACAGAAAAACATTTGATAAAATGCAGCATCCTTTTATGATAAAAATGCTCAACAAACTAAGAATAGAAGGAAAATTCCTCCTCATCCTCCTGAAGAGCATCTATGGAAAACCTACATCTAACATCACAGTTAATGGTGAAAGACTGAATACTTTCACCGTAAGATTAGGAATAAGACAAGGATGCACACTCTCACCATGTCTCTTCAACATTCTACTGGAGGTTCTAGCTAATGGTGTTAGGCAAGAAAAAGAAATGAAAGGCATCAGTTTTGGAAAGGAAGAAGTAAATTGTCTATTTGCAGATGACATAATCCTGGAAATATTAGAAAATCCTAAGGAATCCACATACACACAGAAAATTATTAGAGCTAATAAATTAGTTTAGCAGAGTTGTAGGATACAATACAAGATCCATTTAGGAAAGCAGCTGTATTTCTGTAACTAGCAATGAGCAATCGAAAAATAAAATTAAGGAAACAATTCTATTGACAATAATAAAGAATGTAATACTTAGGCATAATTTGACAAAAGAAGCATAAAAGTTGTCTGCTGAAAAACTGCAATTTATCACGGAAAGAAATTAAACAAGGTTGAAATGAAAAATTTCTCATGTTCATGTAATAGTTAATACTGTTCATGTAATAGTTAATACTGGTAAGATATTAATACTCCCCAAATTGATCGTTTAATGCAATCTCCATCAAAATCTCAGTTGACTTTTTGGAAGAGAGCTATGCTTACCACTGTAACACCAATGAACTTTTAGTTGTCTTTTTGCAGAAATTAACAAGCAGATTCTAAAATACATATGGAAATATAAGGGGGCTCAGCACAGTGGCTCATGCCTGTAATCCCAGCACTTTGGGAGGCCGAGGCAGGTGGATCACTTGAGGTCTGGAGTTTGAGACCAGCCTGGCCAACATGGTGAAACCCTGTCTCTACTAAAAATACGAAAATTAGCCAGGTGAAATGGCACGTGTCTGTAGTTCCAGCTACGCAGGAGGCTGAGGCATGAGAATTACTTGAATCCAGGAGCTGGAGGTTGCAGTGAGTGAAGATCATACTACTGTACTCTAGCCTGGGTGACAGAGTGAGACTCAGTCTCAAAAGAAGTATAAGGGACTTTGAATAGCCAAAATAATCTTGAAAAAGAAGAATAAAGTTGGAGTAGTAACATGCTCCAATTTTAAAGCTAACCACAAAGCTACAGTAGTCAAGATAGTATGGTACTAGCATAATGATTTACATATATATCAATGGACCAGAATTGAGAATCTAGAAAAAAATCCCTCACGATTATGTTTAGTTGATTTTCAAAAAGGGTGTCAAGTCAATTCAGTGGAAGAAAGAATCGTATTTTTCAACACATGGTGCTGAGGGAACTGGATATCCACATTCAAACACCGAAGAATGAATTGACTTCAGCCTGGGCAACAGAGGGAAACTCCGTCTCAAAACAAGAAAAACAAAAAAATTGAGAATGGTGATTCTTTAGGCCTTGGGGGTAGTAGTGGGAGAATGGGGAGTGAGAGTCAGTTGGGGTGGCACATCTTTTCGTAGGGACAACACTATTCTAAATTTAGATTGTGGTTATGGTTGTACAACCCCGTGAAAATACTAAACACATTAAATTAAACACTTTAATTGGGTGAGTTGTATGTCAATTATATCTCAGTCAAGTTTAAAAAAATATATAAAGTTACCACAATTAAGAGTTTGTTACTGACAAAATAATGGAGAAAGCGATGAAACAGAGTAGAGAGTTCAAAAATGGCTATCAGTATGTATGAGAATTTGATATATGATAATGTTGGTATGCCAAATCAATGTTTAGAGATAGATTATCTCACAAATAGTTTCTAGACAACTTGTTATATTATAATGATAAACAATATGACTAAACCCCTGATGCATTGCTTATACTAAACAAATTTTAGATTGATCAAAGAGCCATAAAAGAGGAAAATGAAAAAGCGCTGGAAGAAAAATGGAATTGTGGCCGGGCGCGGTGGCTCAAGCCTGTAATCCCAGCACTTTGGGAGGCCGAAGTGGGTGGATCCCAAGGTCAGGAGATCGAGACCATCCTGGCTAACATGGTGAAACCCCGTCTCTACTAAAAATATAAAAAAATTAGCTGGGCGTGGTGGCAGGCGCTTGCAGTCCCAGCTACTCGGGAGGCTGAGGCAGGAAAATGGCGTGAACCCGGGAGGTGGAGTTTGCAGTGAGCCGAGATCGCGCCACTGCACTCCAGCCTGGGCGACAGAGCGAGACTCTGCCTCAAAAAAAAAAAAAAAAAAAAAACACATGGAATTGTTCTGTCATCTTGGAGTAAAAGGAAAATATGACATAAAACTCAGAAGTCCTAAAGCATGCTATTGATTTGCACACTCGATCACTTGAAAAATATGATTTATAATATAAATATATATAATATATTATATAAAAATATAACATATAATATATATTATATAAAAATACAAAAATATATAAAATATATTAAATACATATAAATATATCACTTGAAAAATATAATTTTGTTTTAAGATGGCAAATAGAAATGAGAAAAAATGATTTGCAATATGTAACAAAAAGATTGCTTTTATAATTTACACAGCACTTTTTTTTTTTAATTATTCTTTAAGTTCTAGGGTACATGTGCATAACGTGCAGGTTTGTTACATATGTATACATGTGCCATGTTGGTGTGCTGCACCCATCAACTCGTCAGCACCCATCAATTCATCATTTATATCAGGTATGACTCCCAATGCAATCCCTCCCCTTCTCCCCCCTCCCCATGATAGGCCCCATTGTGTGATGTTCCCCTTCCCGAGTCCAAGTGAGCTCATTGTTCAGTTCCCACCTATGAGTGAGAACATGCGGTGTTTGGTTTTCTCTTCTTGTGATAGTTTGCTAAGAACGATGGTTTCCAGCTGCATCCATGTCCCTACAAAGGACGCAAACTCATC